>NW_019154088.1:7373485-7479119 GCF_002288905.1 Enhydra lutris kenyoni | reverse complement strand
CACAGACCTGTACCCCTGGGGATAAAAAGATATTATATGTTTAAAAAATAAATAAATAAAAATAGCATCAAAAAAAAAAAAAAAAAAGAAAGAATAGGTAAAACTTCCATAACCTGGGGAAAGAAATAGACTTCCAGGTCTAGACAACACAGAGAGCCCTAAATAAGATGAACTCAAAGAGATTCACACCATAACACATTATAATTAACATGTCAAAAATGAGGGATGCCTGGCTGGCTCAGTTGGTTAAGTCTGATTCTTGATTTCTGCTCAGGTCATGATTGCAGGGTTGTGAGTTCCAGACCTATGTTGGGCTTCATGCTGGGTGTGGAGCCTGCTTAAGATTCTCTCTCTCTCTCCCTCTGACTGCTCCCCCAAACATGTCAAAAGTTAAACATAAGGGGCGCCTGGCTCAGTGGGTTAAGTCTCTGCCTTCGGCTCAGGTCATGATCCCAGGGTCCTGGGATCGAGCCCCGCATTGGGCTCTCTGCTCAGCGGGGAGCCTGCTTCCCCCTCTCTCTCTGCCTGCCTCTCAGCCTATTTGTGAGCTCTGTCAAGTAAAGAAATAAAATCTTAAATAAAAAAAGTTAAACATAAAGAGAGCATATTAAAGGCAACAACAGAAAAGTAACTAGATACATACAAGGGAAAGAAACTCCATTAGGTTATTAGCCGATTTTTCAGCAGAAACTTCACTGGCCTGAACAAAATGGCACAATATATTTAAAGTGCTGAAAGGACAAAAACCTACAACCAAGAATGTTTTCCTCAGCAAGATGATCATTCAGAACTGAAGAAGAGAGAGTTTCCCAGAGAAATAAAATTAAAGGGATTAATCACCACCAAATATCAAACATACTTCTTTAGGTGGAAAAGAAAGGCCACAACTAGAAGACAATTATGAAAGAAAAAAAATCTCACTAATAAAAACAAACAGATAGTAAAGGCAGTGGATCGAACACTTCTAAATCTAGTATGAAAAGTAAAGGCAAAAGTAGTAAATTCAAATATATTTACAATAATTACTTATGGGATACCCAAAATAAAAAGATGTAAAATAGGACATCGAAAACAAAAATGGGGGAGGGGGTATGAAAATGTATTGCTTTTAGGTTTCATTTGAGCTTAAGCAACCATCAGCTTAAAACAAACTGCTATACACAGAGGGAAAACAATCAGGGGGAGTGGGAGAGGAAGTAGCAGGTTCCCCGCTGAGCAAGGAGCCCACAGCGGGCCTCAATCCCAGGACCCTGGGATCATGACTTGAGCAGAAGGCAGAGGCTTTAACCCACTGAGCCACCCAGGCACCACTATACATAGGGTGTTCTGTAGAAACTTCATGGTAGTCACAAAGCAGAAACTAATAACAGACACACAAAAGTAAAGAAAAAGGAATCCAAACATAACACTAAAGGTGTCAAATCACAAGGGAAGAAGACAAAAGAAGAATGAAACAGAGAAAAAAATACAAAAACAACCAGAAAACAACAAATGACACTAAGTACATACCTATCAATAGTTACTTTAAATGTAAGTGGACCTAATGCTTCTATCAAAATACACAAGGTGACTAGGTGGAGTTAAGATGGTAGAGAAGTCAGGGACCCTAAGTTTGTCTGGTCCTTCTGATACAGCTAGATATTATCAAATCATTCTGAACATCTGAAAAAATCAATCAAACATCTGATAAATGAAACATTGCAATTCTACAAATAGAAAAGTGACCACTTTTTAGAAGGTAGGAAGTGTAGAGACTTGAATCCAATGCTATATCTCAGGATATGGGGTTGGGGAGGGAGCCTACTTACGGAGACTACCGCAAAGTATTATAAGTAGCAGAGTACAAAATTGGAACTTCTAGAAGTCTACTACAGTGGGGGAGGTCCCTGGCTTAAAGGTACTTAGGTGGCAAAGCGGGGCAGAGTCCCAGGTGGGGCAGTGTGGTCTCAGGATCCCTGGGGTCACAAGAATAATGGGAGTGCCCGAGTGAGGGAGAGTTTCCAGGCATAAGAGTGCGGAAGTTGGCTGAAAACTGAGTCTTGGTGCTGGCTTTCTGCTTGGTGTTGCCATAAACTGCGAATTGTTGCACGGTCCTGTGACCACTTTCTTGGCAGGGGTCCAGCAGAAGGTAGAAATGTGAGGAGAATCCCCCTCATTCCCCCAGAAGGAAGAACATGGGTCTGCACTACAGGAGTGGGTAAAATTTGGAGTTTTGAAACTCAGTCATGTGCCCGAGATAAAAACACTTGGTCATAGGCCGGGTGAACAGAGTTCTGACAGAGACCAGGGAGGCAAGAGAGATTCACTGCTTTTCTGTGAGGGCTCACTGAAGAGTGAGGGGCACAAACTTTCAACTCCTGGGCTAGAGATCAGGGTGCAACCATATTCATCCTGCCCTAGGGTGCTGAAAGCATTCAGGGGGCAAAACAGCGCCACACAGTGGAATCTGGAGCCACTTACACTGAGTCCAGCCCCCTGGCAAAGGAGGTGCATTTCCACAAGTGCAAGGGCACCCAAGAATCAGCACAACAGGACTCCCCAGCAAAAGACCAGTAGGAACCAGCGGCTAGCACCAAGTTTACTGATCACAGAGTCTACAAGGCTTCAGCTCTTGGGGAAAACCGTATATAGCATTTGTTGTTTTTTGTTCGCTTGTTTTTATTCTTTAGTCTTTTAGTATTACTGCCATGATATTTTCAATATGCAAAAGGGGAAAAATACGCAGCCAAGAACACTTTATCCAGCAAGGCTGTCATTCAAAATAGGAAACATAAAGCGTTTCCAGCAAAAACAAAAGCTAAAGGAATTTCTGAACACCAAACCAGCCCTGCAAGAAATACTAAAGTGGATCCTTTGAGGGAAGAGCAAGCCCCAAAGTAACAAAGATCAGAAAGGAACAGAGACCATCTACAGGAATAGCAACCTTACAGGTAAAACGATGGCACTAAATTCGCATCTTCCAATAATTACTTTGAATTTAACTGGACTAAATGCTCCAATCAAAAGACATAGGGTATCTGAATGGATTAAAATAATAATAATAATAATAATAATAACAACAACAACAACAAGACCCATCAACATGCTGCTTACAAGAGACTCACTTTAGCCCCAATGAGACTTCCAGATTGAAAGTGAGGGGGTGGAGAACCATTTATCATGCCAAAGGACATCAAAAGAAAGCTGGAGTTGCCATCCTTACATCAGACAAACTAGATTTTCCTTATTTTTTGAAATATTTTTAAAAATTTATTTATGAGAGAGGGAGGGTGACAGCATGAGTGGGGTCAGGGTGGGGAGTAGGACAAGCAGACTCCCCACTGAACAGGGACTGCCAATGTGGGGCTCGATCCCAGGACCCCAGAACCATGACCTTTGCCAAAGCAGACACTTAACTGACTGAGGCACCCAGAAGCCCCAAACTAGATTTTAAATCAAAGACTATAATAAGAGATGAAGGAGGACACATATTATAATTAAAGGGTCTATCCACAAGAAGATCAAATGGTTGTAAATATTTATGCCCGCAACTTGAAAGCAACCAATTAATTACAAATTTAATTATTTAATAACAAATTATTACAAATTACAAGTTATTAATTTAATTAACAACATAATTAAAGAAACTAATCTTTAATAATACAATAATAAGGACATTAACACCCAATTCACAGCAATCAACAGGTCATCTAAACAGAAGATCAACAAGGAAACAAGTACTTTGAATGACACACTGGACCAGATGGACTTACGAGAGATATTCAGAGTATTTCATTCTAAAGCATTTTTTAGTGCACATGAAACATTCTCCAGTATAGATCACATACGAGGTCACAAATCAGGTCTCAACTGGTACAAAAAGATTGAGATTATACTATGTATATTTTCAGACCACAATGCTTTAAAACTTGGAGTCAACCATAAGAAAAAAATTGGAAGAACCACAAATACATGGAAGTTAAAGAACATCCTACTAAAAAATGAATGGGAAATTTAAAAATTTTAAAAATACATGGAAGCAAATGAAAATGAAAACACAAAGTTCAGAACCTTTGGGATGCAGCAAAGGCAGTCTTAAGAGGGAATTATATTGCAATACAGGCCTTTCTCCTCAAGAAACAAGAAATGTCTCAAATATACTACCTAATCTTACATTAGCTGGAAAAAGAATAGCAAATAAAGCATAAATCCAGCAGGATGAAAGAAATAATAAATATTAGAGCAGAAATAAATGATCTAGAAATCAAAACAAGAGTAAAACAGATCAATGAAACGAGGAGCTTGTTCTTTGAAAGAATTAATAAGATGTATAACCTCCCAGCCAGACTTCTGAAAAAGAGAAAGGACCCAAATAAGTAAAATCATGAATAAAAGAGGAGAGATCACAATCAACACTAAAGAAATACAAATAATTATAAGAGAATAATATTATATGTCAACAACATTATATGCCAACAAATTAGGCAATCTGGGCAAATGGATGCATTCCTAGAATCACATAAGCTACCAAAACTGAAATAGGAAGCAATAGAAAACCTGAACAGGCCCATAACCAGCAAGGAAATTGAAGCAGTAATCAAAAATCTCCCAAAAAATAAGGGTGGAGGGCTGGATGGCCTCCCGGGGGATTTCTACCAAACATTTAAAGAAGAATTAATACCTATTCTTCTGAAACCGTTTCAAAAAATAGAATTGGAAAGACAACATCCCAACTCATTCTATGAGGCCATCATTACCTTGATCCAAAAACCAGACAAAGACCCCACCAAAAAGGAGAATTATAGACCAGTATCCTTGATGAACATTGTTGCAAAAATTCTCACCAAAATACTAGCCAATAGGACCCAACAGTACATTAAGGAATTTTTACCAGGACCAAGTGGGATTTATTCCTGGCCTACAAGGGTAGTTCAATGTCTGCAAATCAATCAATATAATATATCATATTAATTAAAAAGGTCAAGAAACACAATCTTCTCAATAGATGCAGACAAAGCATATGACAAAATACAGCATTCTTTCTTGACAAAAACTCTCCACCATGTAGTGATAGAGGGAACATACCTTAATATCATAAAAGCCATATATGAAAGACCCACAGTGAATATCATCTTTTACAGGCAAAAACTGAGAGACTTTCCCCTAAGGTGAGGAACACAATAAGGATGTCCACTCTCACCCCTGTTGTTCAACAAGTCCTAGCTTCAGCAATAAGACAACAAAAAGAAATAAAGGCACCCAAATCAGCAAAGAAGAATTAACACTTTCACTCTTCACAGACAACATCATACTCTAGAAGAAAACCCAAAAGACTCCACTAAAAAATTGCTACAACTGATACAGGAATTCATCAAAGTCACAGGATATAAAATTAATGTACAGAAAAGTCAGTTGCATTTCTATATACTAACAGTGAGGCAGGAGAGAGAAATCAAGGAATTTATCTCATTTACATTTGTACCCAAAACCATAAGACACCTAGGAATAAACCTAACCAAAGACATAAAGGATTGATACTCTGAAAACTATACAACATTCATGAAAGAAATTGAGGGAGACACAAAGAAATGGAAAAACATTCCATGCTCATGGATTGGAAGAACAAATATTGTTAAAATGACTATGTTACCCAAAGCAATCTATACAGACAATGTAATCCCTATCAAAATACCATCAGCATTTTTCACAGAGTTGGAACAAACAATCATAAAATTTGTATGGAACAAGAAAGTCCTTAAATAGTCAAAGTGATGCTAAAAAGGAAAACCAAAGCTGGAGTCATCACAATGCTGAACTTCAAGCTCTATTACAAAGCTGGAATCATCAAGACAGTATGGTACTGGCACAAAAACAGACACACAGATCAATGGAACATATTAGAGAACCCGGAAATGGACCCTCATCTCTATGGTCAGCTAATCTTTGACAAAGGAGGAAAGAATATCCAATGGAAAAAGACAGTCTTTTCAACAAACAGTGTTGGGAAAATTAGATAGCCACATGCAGAAGAATGAAACTGGACCACTTTCTTACATCATACACAAAAAATAAACTCAAAACGGATGAAAGACCTAAATGTGAGACAGGAATCCATCAAAATCCTAGAGTAGAACACAGACAGCAACTTCTGTGATCTCAGTCACAGCAACTTCTTGCAAGATACATTTCCAAAAGCAAGAGGAACACAAACAAAAATAAACTATTGGGACTTCATCAATATAAAAAGCTTCTGCAAGCAAATTAAGTAGTAAACAAAACTAAAAGGCAATCTATGGAATGCGAGAAGATACTTGCAAATGTCTTATCTGATAAAGATGTCATATCTAGTATTCAAAAATCTGTAAAGATCTTAATAAACTCAACACCCAAAAAACAAAAACTCCAGTCAAGAAATGGGCAGAAGACATGAACAGACATTTCTGTAAAGATCACCTGCAAATAGCCAACAGACACATGAGAAAATGCTTAACATCACCTGGCATCAGGGAAGTAAAAATCAAAACCACAGTGGGATACCTAACCTCACAGTGGTCAGAATGGCTAAAATTAACAACACAGGAAACAACAGATGTTTGCAAGGATGCAGAGAAAGGGGAACCCTCATACTTTTGGTGCCGATGCAAACTGGTGCAGCCACTCTGGAGAACACAGTATGAAAGTTCCTTTAAAAAGTTAAAATTAGAGCTAACCTTCAGCAATTGCATTACTCAGTATCCAAAGGATACAAATATAGTGATTCCAAGGAGCAAATGTTTATAGCAGCAATGTGCACAATAGGCAAACTATAGAAAGAACTCCCAAGTCCAGGGACAGATGAATGGATAAAGAAGATGTGGTAAATGATGGAATATTACTCAACCATCAAAAAGAATGAAATCTTGCCATTTGCAACAACATGGATGGAACTGGAGGGTATTATGTTAAGTGAAGTAAGTCAGCCAGAGAAAGAAAAATACCATATGATTCACTCATATGTGGATTTAAGAAACAAAACAGATGGACATAGGGAAAAGGAAGGAAAGGAAAGAACTGAGGAAAGAAACTGAGGGTTGCTGGAGGGGCAATGGGTGGGTTGAAGGGGTAACTGGGCGATGGGCATTAAGGAGAGCATTTAATCTAATGAGCACTGCTTGCTATATGCAACTGATGAATCACTAAATTCTACCCATGAAATTAATAACACATTATCTGCTAAATTGAATTCAAAATGAATTTTTCAAAATTAGGGTAGCTAAACAGATAAAATAAAAAGACCCATCTATATGTTGCCTACAAGAGACTCACGTCAGACTGAAAGACACACAAACTTAAAGTGAAAGGATGGCACTAATACTACACTGTATGTTAACTAAAATTTAAATAAAAACTAAAAAAGTAAGAGAATGGGAAAGATATTACATGCAAACGGAAATGAAAAGAAAATGGTATCAATATTTATAAAGACAAAATAGACTTTAAAATAGAGACAGTAAAAAGATAATAAAGAGATCAATCCAACAGGAGCATATAACAATTGTACATGTCTAGGTACCCAACATAAGAGCATCTAGATATGTAATACAAATATTAACCCTAGGGGAGAACTTGAAAGTAATAACAGATTGGTAGGAGACTTAATACTCCACATATATCAATGAATAGATCATCCAGACACAAAATCAATCATGAAAAGGTGACCTTAAGTAACACCTTAGACCAGATGGACTTAATAGATATATACAGAACATTCCATTCAAAAGAAGCACAGTATACATTCTTTCCAAGTGCACATGAAACATTTTCCAGGATAGATCATGTTAGGTCACAAAATATGTCTTTATAAATTTAAGAAGATAGAAATCATATCAAGCATTTTTTCTGACCATGGCAGTATGAAACCAGAAATCAATTATACGAAAAAGCTGGAAAAAACCACAAACACATGGAGGACAAACAACATGCCAATAAACAACCAAGGAGTCGAATGTAGAAATCAAAGAAGACATCAAAAAATACCTTGAGACAAATAAAAATGGAAACACAATGTTCCCAAGCCTATGGGATGCAGCAAAATCAGTTCCAAGAGAGATGTTTATAGCAATACAGGCTTATCTCAAGAAATAAAAGTCTCAAGTAAACAATCTTTTTTATCTTTTTCTTTTTTTTAAGATTTTATGTATTCGTCAGAGAGTGAGAGAGAGAGAGAGAGAGAGAGCATGCACACAAGCAAAGAGAGAGGTAGGCGGAGGGAGAAGCCCCCTGCCCTGCCCTGGTGAGCAAGGAGCCGGATGTGGGACTGGATCCCAGGACATTGGGATCATGAACTGAAGCAAAGGCAGGCACTTAACTAACTGAGCCACCCAGTCACCCTCAAGTAAACAATCTACCCTCACATGAAATATAATAAAAAAAGAAGAAGAAGAACAACAACAAAATAAAATTAGTAGAAGGAAGGACAAAATAAAGATTAGAGCAGAAATAAATGAAATACAGAGTAAAAAACAAATCAAAAAGATCAATGAAACTAGGAATTGGTTCTTTGAAAAGATAAACAAAATCGATAAAGCTTTAGCCAGACTCATCAAAAAAAGAGAGAGGGCCCAAGTAAGTAAAGTAAGTAAAATCAGAACTGAAAGAGAAGTTAGAACCAGCCCCACAGAAATAAATATTGTAAGACACTACTATGAACAATTATATACCAACAAATTGGACAACCCAGGAGACATGGATAAATTCCTAGAAACATACAATCTTCCAAAATAAATCAGAAAGAAATAAAAAATCTGAACAGATTACAAGTAATGAAATTGAATCAGTAATCAAAACACTCATAACCAACAAAATTTCAGGATTGTAGAGCTTCACCGGTGAATTCTTTTTTTTTTTTTAAAGATTTTTAAAATTTATTTAACACAGAGAGAGAGATCACAAGTAGGCAGAGAGGCAGGCAGAGAGAGAGGGGGAAGCAGGGTCCCTGCTGAGCAGAGAGCCGGATGCGGGGCTCGATCCCAGGACCCTGAGATCATGACCTGAGCTGAAGGCAGAGGCTTTAACCCACTGAGCCACCCACGTGCCCCTTCACTGGTGAATTCTACAAAACATTTAAAGAAGAGTTAATACCAATCACTTTGAAACTATTTAAAAAAAAAATTGAAGGGGAAGAAATGTTTTCAAATTCATTCCACAAGGCCAGCATTATTCTGAAACGAAAACCAAACAAAGGCACCACAAAAAGAGAATATTACAGGCTAATATCCCTGAAGAACATAGAGGGAAATATCCCCAACAAAATATTATCAATACATTAAAGCAACAATACATTAGAAGGATCATATACCATGATGAAGTGGGATTTATTCTAAGGATGCAAGGGTGTTTCAATAACCACTAATCAATCAACATGATACTCTCTGTTACAAAAATGAATGTTAAAAGTCATATGATCATCTCAGTAGATACAGAAAAATGACAAAACTCAACATCCATTTATGATAAAAACTCTCACAAAGTGTATATAATGGAAACAACCTCAACATAGTGATGGCTGTAGATTACAAACCCACAACTCACATCATATTCAATGATAAAAAGCTGAAAGCTTTTCCTCTAAAATCAGAAACAAGACAAGGATGCCACTCTTCACACCTTTATTCAACATAGTATTGAAAATCCTAGCTAGAAGAATCAGACAAGAAAAAGAAGTAAAATCCATCCAAACTGACAAAGAAGAAGCACAACTGTCACTATGGGCAGGTGACATGATATTAAAGACTCCACCAAAAAACTATTAGAATGAAGTTGTAGAACATGAAATTAACATACAGAAATTGGTTCTATTTCTGTACACCACAATGAACTATCAGAAAGAAACATTAACAGTTCTATTTACAATTGCTCAAAAGAATAAAATACCTAGAAATAACTTTAATCAAGGATGCAGGAAAAAAAAACAACTATTCCCCAAACACTATAAGGCAATGATGAAAGAAATTAAAGATGACACAAATAAATTAAAAGATACACCATGCTTATGCACTGGAAAAATTAATGTTAAAATATCCACACTACTTGAAGCAGTCTGCAGATTCAATGCAATCCCTACCAAAATTCCATTGACCTTTTCCACAGATATAGAATAATCAACCCCAAATTTGTATGGAACCAAAAAAGACCCCAGATAGCAAAAGAAATCATGAAAAAGAACAAAGCTGGACATATCATGTTCCATGATTTTATTTTATTTTTTAAAGATTTATTTATTCAAGACAGGGAGGGGAAGGGCAGAAGGAAAGAGAATCTTTTTTTTTTAATTTATTTTTAATAAACATATATTTTTATCCCCAGGGGTACAGGTCTGTGAATCTCCAGGTTTACACACTTCACAGCACTCACCATAGCACATACCCTCCCCAATGTCCATAACCCCACCCTCCTCTCCCAAACGCCCTCCCCCCAGCAACCCTCAGTTTGTTTTGTGAGATTAAGAGTCACTTATGGTTTGTCTCCCTCCCAATCCCATCTTGTTTCATTTACTCTTCTCCTACCCCCTTAACCCCCCATGTTGCATCTCCTCTCCCTCATATCAGGGAGATCATATGATAGTTGTCTTTCTCCGATTGACTTATTTCGTTAAGCATGATACCCTCTAGTTCCATCCATGTCGTCGCAAATGGCAAGATTTCATTTCTTTTGATGGCTGCATAGTATTCCATTGTGTATATATACCACATCTTCTTTATCCATTCATCTGTAGATGGACATCTAGGTTCTTTCCATAGTTTGGCTATTGTAGACATTGCTGCTATAAACATTCGGGTGCACGTGCCCCTTCGGATCACTACGTTTGTATCTTTAGGGTAAATACCCAGTAGTGCAATTGCTGGGTCATAGGGTAATTCTATTTTCAACATTTTGAGGAATCTCCATGCTGTTTTCCAGAGTGGTTGCACCAGCTTGCCGGGAAAGAGAATCTTAAACAGACTCTGCGCAGAGCACAGATCCCAAGGCAGGGCTCTATCTCACGACCCTGAGATCACCACCTGAGCTGAACCCAAGAGCCTAACTAACTGCACCACCCAGACACCTCATGCTCCATGATTTTAAACTGTATAGAAAGCTATAGTGATCAAAGTAGTATTGTACTGCAGAGAAAAACAGGCACACAGATCGATAGGACATAATGGTCCAAAAATAAGCCCACACCTACACAGTCATTTATCTTATGACAAAGGAGGCAAGAATATAAAATGGAGAAAAAAACAGTCTCTTTAATAAATGGCTCTGGAAAAAGTAGATGCCTCTATGCACAAGAATGAACCTGGACCACTTTCTTACACTGTATATAAAAATAAACCCAAAAATGGATTCGAGACCTAAATGTAAGACCTGAAACCAATAAACTCCTAAAAGAAATATAAGCAAAACAGGCTTTGACATTGGTCTTAGCTATATTTTTTTTCTGGATCTGTCTCCTCACCAAAGAGCAACAAAAGCAAAAAAAAAAAAAAAAAAAGGAGCCTATATCAAACTAAAAAGCT
Organism: Enhydra lutris kenyoni; assembly: GCF_002288905.1. Taxonomy (NCBI): domain Eukaryota; kingdom Metazoa; phylum Chordata; class Mammalia; order Carnivora; family Mustelidae; genus Enhydra; species Enhydra lutris. The sequence continues at coordinate 7,467,603 of NW_019154088.1, read as the reverse complement.
TTGCACAGTGAAGGAAATCATCAATAAAACAAAAAGGCAATGTACTGAATAGGAGAAGGTATTTGCAAATGAAATATCTGATAAGGGGTTAATATCTAAAACATATAAAGAACTCACACAACTCAATGTCAGCAAAAAAAAAAAAAATTCAATTTAAAAATGGGCACAGACTCTGAATAGATCTTTTTCCCCCCAGAGAAAACATATAGATGGCAAACAGGCATGTGAAAAGATACTCAAGATTACGAATCACCATGGAAATAAAAATCCAAACTATAATGAGATAACACCTCACACCTATTAAAATGGCTTTATTAAAAAGATAAGAGACAAAAAGTGTTGGCAAAGATGTAGAGAAAAGAGAATCCTTGTGCACTGTTGGTGGGAATGTCAATTGGTGCAGCCACTGTGGAAAATAGGATGGGTGTTCCTTAAAATTAAAAAATTAAAAATAGACCTACTATGTGATCCAGCAAGTCCAATTCTGGGTATTTATCCAAAGGAAATAAAACTAACTCAAAAAGATATCTCCACTCCCCTGTTCACTGCAGCATTATTTATAATAGTCAAGACATGAAAACAACTTAAAGGTAGTTTTAAATTTCAATTTCTGATTCTTTCTTGTTATAGACGTAGAATTTAATTAATTAATTAATTAAATTAATTAGATTTAAAAATTGTTTTTGTTGACATATAACATCATATTAGTTTCAGGTGTACAAGAATGATCACATATATGAAATATATATATGATAATTCATATATATATTTCATATGTATATGAAATTTCATATATAGATATATATAAAAATAGTTACCACAATGAGTCTGATTAACTTCCATCACTGAACATATTTACAACTTTTTTCTTGTGATGACAACTTTTAAGATTTACTCTCTCAGCAACTTTCAAGTATGCAACACAATATTATTAACTATAGTCACCATGCTGTACATTATATCTCCAGGATTATTTATTTTATATTTGGAAGTTTTTACCTTTAGACCACCTTCACCTATTTTGCTCACCACCTCCCATCCCTACCTCTGGCAACCATCAGTCTACTCTTTTTATCTGTGTGTTCATTAAAAAAAATTAAATTGGGGCACCTGGTTGGCTCAGTGGGTTAAAGCCTCTGCCTTCGGCTCAGGTCATGATCTCAGGGTCCTGGGATCGAGCCCCACATTGGGCTTTCTGCTCGGCAGGGAGCCGGCCTCCCCTTCTCTGTCTGCCTGCCTCTCTGCCTACTTGTGATCTCTGTCAAATAAATAAATAAAATCTTTAAAAAAATTAATTGTCTCTATTTGCAGATCACGATTTTATAGGAAGAAAAACCCTATGCTCAACCAAAAAACTGTTACAACTAATCAACAAATTCAATAAAGTTGCAGGAAACAATAACTATATACAAAAATCTGTTGCATTTCTATACACTAATAATATACTATCAAAAAATTAAGAAAACAATCTCATTTACAGTTGCTTCAAAAAGAATAAAATACCAAGGAATAGATTTCACCAAGGAAGTTTCTACCCTGAAAACTGTAAGACACTGAAGAAAAAAAAAAATTCAAAGAAGACACAAATAAATGAAATGGTATTCTGTATTCATAGATTGGAAGAATATTGTTAAATGTTAACCACCACCAAAAGCCATCTATAGGTTCAGCGCAAACTCTATCAAGATTCCAATGGTATTTTTTTACAAAAATAGGAAAAGTACTCCTAAAATGTTTAGAACCATAAAAGACTCTGAAATATAGTGATTTTTTGGAAATCATGTCAAAAACCAAGCAACAAAATCAAAATTAAACAAGTGGGACTACATCAAACTGCAAAGCTTCTGCACAGCGAAAGACACCACCAACAAAGTGAAAAGAATAGGAAAAATCATTTGTGAACCATATATCTGATAAGAAGTTAATATCTAAAATATATAAAGAACTCATACCACTCAATAGAAAAATCCTTTAAAAATGTGCAAAGAACTTGGGGCGCCTGGGTGGCTCAGTGGATTAAGCCTCTGCCTTCTGCTCAGGTCATGATCTCAGGGTCCTGGGATAGAGCCCCACATTGGGCTCTCTGCTCAGGGAGCCTGCTTCTCCCCCCACCTCTCTGCTGCCTACTTGTGATCTCTGTCAAATAAATAAATAAAGTATTTATAAAAAATAAAATAAATAAAAATGTGCAAAGAACTTGAATAAACATTTTTCCAAAGTAGATATATAAATGACCAACAGATACATGAAAAGATGCTCAGCATCACTAGTCATTAGGGAAATGCAAATTTAAAACACAATGGAATATCATCTCCTGCCTGTTATAATGGCCATCATCAAAAACACAAGAGATAACAAATGCTGGCATGGATGTGGAGTGCACTGTTGGTGGGATTATAAACTGGTACAGCCACAGTGGAAAATAGTATGGGAGTTCCTCAAAATTTTAAATAGAACTACTGTATGTTCCAGTAATTCCACTTCTGAGAATACACCTAAAGAAAGTGAAAATACTAACTTGAGAAAGTATCTGTAGGCCTGTGTTCATGGCAGCATAATTTAGAATAACCAAGATGTGGAAACAACCTAAGTGTCCCTCAATGCATCATGGATAAAGAAGTTGTGGTGTATTTGTGTGTGTGTCTGCACATGCTTATGGAATATAATGGAGTATTACTCCACCATAAAAAAAATGAGGAAATCCTACCATTTGGAACAACATGGATTGACCTCAAAGGCATTTTGTTGAGTAAAATAAGTCAGAGAAAGAAACATACCATATGATCTCCCTTGTATGTGGAATAAGGAAGAAAGGAAAGGAAAGGAAAGGAAAGAAGGAGGGAGGGAAGAAAGGAAGGAAGGAACCACAAAACTCATAGAAAAAGAGATCAAATTTATGGTTGCCAGTGGAGAGGGTTGGAAAGGGGGAACTTGAGGAAGGTGGTCAAAAGGTACAAATTTCCAGTTATAAAATAAATAACCAGAAATATAGTGTATAGCAGGATGACTATCATTTTCACTGTTGTAGGATACATAGGAAAGTTGTTAAGAGTAGATCCTAAGAGTTCCCATCACAAGGAGAATTTGTTTTTCTTTTCTTTTTAATGTATCTATATAATATGATGCGTGTACATTAGACCTATTGCAATTATTTCACAATATATATAAATCAAACCATCATGCTGTATATATTGAATTTACACAGTGATATAGGTCAATTATTTTTCAATAAAACTTGGGGGACCAGAACACAGTTGAAGAAATAACATTACTTTATTTCAGGATTTTTCACAAAGATACAATAATTAAGACAGTGTGATATTATAAAGATAGATATATCAATAACACAGAACAGATGGTACATAAATAAACCTACACACATATACACCTTTGTCTTTTGACTAAGGTACAAAGCCAATTCAGTGGAGAAAGGATAGGTTATTTTTACAAATGGTGCTGGAAAAACTTAAATATTCTTGGCCAAAGAAAAAATAACTTTGATTTATAACTTCCACTGTATACAAAATTTAACTTCAAATGGATCAGAGACCTAAATGTAAATCCTTAATGGTAGAAAATTTCTAGGAGAAAACCTAAGAGAACGTTTTCATGACCTTGGCAAAGATTTCAGAGATATGACACCAAACGGACAGTCCAGAAAAGGAAAAGCTGATAAATTGTACTTCATGAAAATGAAAACCTTTTCCTTTTCAAAATACACCACTAAGAGAATAAAAAGCATGCCACATACCTGGGGAAAATATTTACAGATCATACATCTAATACAGATCTTATATCCAGGACATATAAATAATTCAACTAAAAAAAAAAGAAGAAAGCAACTCATCTTTCAAAATGGGCAAAAGATGGATTACTCCTCAACCATAAAAAGAAAGAAAGAAAGAAAGAAAGAAAGAAAGAAAGAAAGAAAGAAAGAAAGAAAGAAAAGAAAAGAAAAGAAATCTTGCCATATGCAACGAGGTGGGTGGAACTACAGTGTATTATGCTAAGTGAAATAAGTCTATTAGAGAAAGACAAGCACCGTATGATTTCACTCATCTGTGGAATTTAAGAAACAAAACAGAATATCATAGCAGAAGAGAGGAAAAAGTAAAACAAGAGGAAACCAGAGAGGGAGACAAAAGTTAAGAGACTTTAATCACAGGAAACAAACATAAGGTTTCTGGCGGGATTGGGGAGGTGGAGAGATGGGGTAACTGGGTGATGGACATTAAGGAGGGCACGTAATGTAATGAGCACTGGGCATTATATAAGACTAGTGAATCACTGACCTCTACCTCTGAAACCAAATACATTATATCTTAGTTAGTTGAATTTAAATTTGAGAGGTAGGGTGGAGGGTTTGGGGGGTAGGAAAGGAAAAAATGAAACAAGATGGGATCAGGAGGGAGACAAACCGTAAGAGACTCTTAAGAGGGTTGCTGGGGGGAGAGGGGATAGGGTCGTTGGGTTATGGACATTGGGGAGGGTATGTAATATGAGTGCTGTGAAATGCGTAAGCCTGATGATTCATAGACCTGTACCCCCGGGGCAAATAACACATTATATGTTATTATATATATTATATAATACATTATATGTATAAAAAATGGAGAATAAAATAAAATCCAGAGGAAAAGAAGTATAAAACTGAAAGTAATAGAAATAAATGCCCAGGAGCACCTGGGTGGCTCAGTGGGTTAAAGCCTCTGCCTTCAGCTCAGGTCATGATCTTAGAGTCCTGGGTTCGAGCCCCGCATCAGGTTCTCTGCTCAGCGGGGAGCCTGCTTCTCTCTGTCTCTCTGCCTACCTGTGATCTCTGTCAAATAAATAAATAAAATCTTAAAAAAAAAAAAAAAGAAAGAAATGCCCAGGAACAGAAAAGTGATTACAGGGACTGTGATATTATGAATATGATGGAATAATTATGTAACCATGAAAAAAATGAAGATATGAGAAAACATTAAAAGTCATATTTGAATTAATGTTAAAAAATAAAAAAAGTAAAATGGGCAAAAGATAACACAGGCAGTAACTTCTTTGACATCAGCTGTACCATCTCTTTTCTATATATGTACCCTGAGCAAGAGAAACAAAGGCCAAAATAAACTACTGAGACTATATCAGAAGAAAAAGCTTCCGTACAGGGGCACCTGCATGGCTCAGTGGGTAAAGCCTCTCCCTTCGGCTCAGGTCATGATCTTGGGGTCCTGGGATTGAGCCCCACATTGGGCTCTCTGCTCAGCGAGGAGCCTGCTTCCTCCTCCTCTCTCTCTCTCTGCTTGCCTCTCTGCCTGCTTGTGATTTCTATCTGTCAAATAAATAAATAAAATATTTTTAAAAAAAAGCTTCCGTACAGCAAAGGAAATAATCAAAACTAAAAGGCAATCTATAAAATGGGGGAAGATATTTGCAAATGGCATATCCAATAAAGTTTTAGTATCCAAAATATATTTTAAAAAGTCAACACCCAAAAAACAAAATAATCTGATTAGAAATGGGCAGAAGCCATCAGACATTTTTCTAACGAAGACACACAGTTGAAAGGATGCTCAACATCACAGAGCATCAGGGAAATGCAAATTAAAACTACAATGAGATATCACTTCACACTTGTCAGAATGTCTAAAATCAACAACACAAAAAAACAACAAGAGTTGATGAGGGTATGGAGAAAGGGGAACATTTCTGTCCTGTTGGTGAGAGTACAAACTGGTGCAGCCACTATGGAAAACAGTACGGAGTTTTCTTAAAAAGTTAAAAATAGGACTAAACTATAATCCAGCAATCATACTACCAAAGAATACAAAAACACTGATTCAAAGGGCTACATGCACCTGTGTGTTCAAAACAGCATTATTTACAGTAGTGAAGAAATGTAAACAGCCCAAATGTCCATCAATAGAGAAATGGAAATGTTGCATGGAAGTGTTGAATCACTTCCAATATTATATACCTGAAACTAATGTAATACTGTACATTAACTGTAATTAAAATAAAAATTTTAAGATGTCAAATATATATCTATATCTATGATATTACATACATATTATATAATATATATAATGGCATATTGTTCCACCATAAAAAAGAATGAAATCTTGCTATTCACAATGACATGGATGGAGCTAGAAATTAAAATGTTAAGTGACATAAATCAGCCAGAGAAAGACAAATACCATATGATTTCACTTATATGTGGAATTTAAGAAGCAAATGAGCAAAAAGAAAAAAGAGAGAAACCAAAAGAAACAGACTCTTAACTACAGAGAATGGAGTGATGATTACCAGAGGGGAGGTGGGATGGGGGATGGGTTGGTTAAACAGATGGGGATTAAGGAGGACTCTTGTTGTGATGAGCACTGCATGTTGCATGGAAGTGTTGAATCACTATATTGTACACCTGAAACTAATATAACACTGATTTAACTAACTGGAATTAAAACAAAAACTTACGAAAAATGGGCAAAGGGCACCTGGGTGGCTCAGTTAGGTAAGTGTTTGACCCTTGATTTTGGTTCAGGTCATGATCTCAGTGACATGAGACTGAGCCCTGAGTCAGGCTCCTCACTCAGCATTCCATCTGCTTGAGATTCTCTCTTTCCCTCTGCCTCTGCCCCTTCCCCTGCTCCTATGTTCATGCGCACCACCCCCCTCTCAAAATAAATAAAATCTCTTTAAAAAAATGGGCAAAAGGTTTGAACAGGTACCTCACCAAAGACGATATGTGGATGGCACATAAGTATGTAAAATTAGGCTCAGTATCTTTGTCATAAATACAAATTAAAATAACAGTAAGAGAACACTCTGGATCTTTGAGGGTGGCTAATATTTACAAGACTGATCAGGGCAAACCACTATAGAAAACAAACAGTTATTGGGGGGGGGGTGGGCAGATGGGCATTAAAGATGGCATGTGATGTAATGAGCAATGGGTGTTACATGCAGCTAACGAATCACTACATTCTACTGCTGAAACTAATAATACACTATGTTAACTACACTGAGTTTAAACAAACAAAAGACTGATCATACCAAATGTGGGCAAGATGTGGAGCAACTAGAACTCTCACGTACCACCAGTAGGAATGTGAAATTGCACGATCACTTTGGACTATAGTATGGTGGCTTCTTAAAATGTTAAACATACACCTACCATCTGAGGCCCCACTCCACAACCAGACATTTACACACTAGAAAGGCAAACAAAAGTACAGCCAATGTTTGTAATGTTCATAGCATTGTTTGTAATCGCCCCCAAATGGAAAGAATTCAAATGTCAATCCACAGTTGAATAGAATGGATAAACAAATCATGATACTCCCATAAAATAAAACACTACTCAGCATAAAGAAACAAACCTTGGATACATGCAACAATATGGATGAATCTCAAAATAATAACGATGAAAGAAGCCAGACAAAAAAAGGAATACATAGAGTACGATTCCACTTATATAAAGTTCTAGAAAATGCCAAATAATCTAGACTGACAGAAAGCATATCAGTAGTGGCCTAGAGCCTGGTATGGGTGTCAGGGTGGGGAGAGATGGAGGATTACAGAGGAACACAAAGAAACACTTCATTGTGGTGATGGTTTCATGTATGTGTAAATATTTCAATGTTGATTAAGTTGTATACTTTAAGTATATGCCATTTATTATGTCAACTACACTTTAATGAAACTATATTTACAAATTAATTTAGGTGACACAGGTATGGCATGGCAGCTATCATGACCCTCTTTGCACAACTTATGAGTTTTACAGGAGGGGACAGTCGCCCCATCTGCTAAGCCTGAGGTGGACTTCATCATTCTTAACGCAGCTCCTTTGCTGAGCTCTGTGAGAGCAAATGAAGGTGAGGGATGGGAGGAAGAAAAGCTACCTGTGTAAGATGGTATTGAAATATAATGAATTCTAGCTTACAACCTTTATATTTAAAGAAGATGATCAAGTCAGCTAAGTATCTTGCCCTTCCTTATACTGACCATTTTAGCCTAGAACACCTTTAGGATTCTGTGCTGCAAGAAACAAATCTCCATCCAAACTGGATTAAGTTACAATAAGAATGTGTTGGCTAAAGTAAATTTAAGAGTCCAAGGTTTTGGGAAGGGGTTGAACCAGAGACTTCATATGGTTATGAAGGCCTTGGCTCTATTTCTCTGCTTTGAAGTCTCTGATGTAGGCTTTGTCTCCAGCTTCTTTTACGGCCTCTTTACATCACAAAGGAGGGTTTCTTCTGGGGATGCTCTCAGAAAGGGAAAGTGCCTGTGAAAGGGAATTTTCAGCCATATCCTCTTGCTTCTCATTGGCCCAGTCTGCGTCCTATCCCCATTCTGGTACTAATCCCTGAGGCTGGACAGAAAGTTTGTGCTGATTGATTTAAACCTACTAGTCACAATCCCAGAAACTGATGGTAGGGTTAGCTTCTTCTGAGCACATGGCTGTGTGGACATACAAAGGGAAGACCCAAATAACAAGGGAGCCCTTCCTGAGAGGAAGGAGAATGAGTACCGGGCAACCCAAACAGCAAAGATTCACCCGATGTTATTTACTTTTTTATCCCCAAATTATAGTGCAAATATAGGATATATATATTCATACATGAAGGCAAGCATTACATAAGTAAATATCATGTAGATAATTGTAAGTTTTCCCCCATCTGTATTGAGATGTAAGTGACATACAGTGACGTGCAAGTTTAAGGTATGTAATGTGTTGATTTAATCCACTTAGATATTGCAAAGTAATTATGACTACAGCATCAGGAAACATCTGTATCATATCACCTAAATACTATTTTTCCTTGTGGTAAGAACATTTAATATTTATTCTCCTGGGAAATTTCAAGTATGTAACAGTACTATTAACTATACTGACTATGCTGTACTTTAGATCTCCAGAACTTATTCACTTTATAATGGGAAGTTAGTCATCTTTGACCAATATTTTTCTCAACCCACCCCCCCGCCCAATCTGGTAACCATCATTCTAGTCTGTGTTCTATGTGTTAGGCTTTTTAAGATTCCGTATATAGGTGATATCATACAGTATTTGTCTTTGACTTACTTCACTTAGCATAATGCTTTCAAGGTCCATTCATTTTGTGGCAAATGACAGGATGTCTGTCTTTTTTATAGCTGAATAATATTGAAATATAGATGTATGCACACACATACACACATGCAGCCCACACCCTCTTTATCCATGCAGCTGTTGATGTACGCTTAGGTTATTTCCATATTTTGGCTATTGTAAATAATGCTGCAATGAACATGGGAGTGTAGATACCTATTCAAGATCCTGCTTTCACTTCCTTTGGATAAATATCTGGAAGTGGGATTGCTGGATCATAGAAATAGTACTATTTAAAGGTTAAAAAATTTCACCATATTCTTTTATTGAGATTTGATATAAAACATTATATTAGTTTATGGTGTACAACAATCATTTATATATAGATTATAAAACGATGACCACAATAAGTTTAATTACCATCCACTACAAAACAGTTACAACAGTTACTTTTTTTTCTTGTGTAAAGAAAAATGCAAAATCAGATATCTAATTCATTAACATTGGATTGGTTTTTAGTTTCAATCGTTTATAATGAGGAGGAAGAACATCGTGTTCATGATCATGAAATATATAAAGTATTTGCAGAAGGCTTGGTATTTTAACCCACATAATTTGTTCTGGTTTCAGATCTCAATATTGCCTTTTACAGAGGATGGTATTCTTCCCTGTGTACGTTCAACTTCAGAAAATCTTCATAGACAATGTTGTATAACTGCCATTCCACTAGGAACTTTCATGAATTGTGATGCCTATCTTGTGAGTAATACTTACAAGTAATTTAAAAAGGAAAGCAATTTCAGAAATATTATATCTGGTAATACTGTTTTCCCAGAAGGAAATAATTTTATCTTTGTAAAAACGAAAGTCTGTCATTTCTTCCTCTACCAAACTGCTTAGGCTTATGCTTAGAATTCAAAAGCCTTACTTGCTTCCAAAAGTTTTGGATGGAGAGCAATAAAAGTTCCTTTAACACTAAAGTGGATTCTCCCAGTAAAACACTCCCCTAAAAAGTTCACCAAATATTCCTTTTTAAAGAAATTTACTAACATTATATATACTTAGACTACTAGGATCAATCTCATTTGTCTCTGCTGGAATCTAGTTACTGTTCTTTTCTTCTTGTATAATCAGAGTCCAAAACCACTTATTAACTGGTTCCATCTTTGAATAATCTTCTCCCACTGTCCAGAGTTTCACATTGTCAGAGCTACAGTTAGGTAAGCACTTTTCTCTTTAGTATTTTTCTAACAACAAAGATAGTCTTATTTTCCCTAAACTCTATTCCATTGCTCAATTTAAAAAGGCATTGCAGCAGCTCACGATGGAGGCCAATGCCATTACTCAAGTTGCTCTATGGGACACAACTCTGTTTTTCAGTCCCCAGCTAAAGTTAGTATGAATTAAACTCTTTGAAAGAACACTTTTCTCAGTAAATTCAGTTTTAGTTGAATGTAAATGTAAAAATATCCAAACTGTGGTCTGTATTTCCCCAAAGATTCATGGGTTCCAGAAGGAAACCCTGGGTTGACACCACTACACCACTGTAATTTACATAGCATATTTAACCATGTATTTAACATGATAGAAATCACCAGGATACATACAAAGACAGAGGATGGAGGGGTGGGGTGAAGGGGTGGGAAATAATTATCTTAGTCCTTAAGTGTGGCAATTTTAAAACATGCCCACAAATTCTTTGACATCTGTACCACCAAGGAGTGGAAGCTATAGCTTCCCTTTGAATGTGGGAGGACATGTGACTGATAGACCCATAGAGTACACTGGAAAGTATGCTGTGCTATACTCTAGGCTAGGCCATCAAAGGCAACACATTTCATGACTTGGCTTTTTGAGACACTGACCTTTAGCGCTCTCATCTGTCATGTAGAAAATCTGAGGATATCATGGTAAAAGGAAGAAGAACCCACCTGAAGAAGCATTCTGGCCTAGAGCCTCAGCAGATGTCCCAGCATATGGCCAGCATCAACTGCCAGACATGTGAATGACGAAACCTCTAGCTGATACTTGTTCCCCAGAATCCTCACCCTTAGCTTTTGGGTCATCTCAGTTGAGGCTCCAAATATTGTGAACAAAGATAAGCCATCCACATTGTAGTCCTTCTTAATTCTTTACCCATAGAATCCATAAAGATGATGAAATAGTTACTTTAAGCTGCTAAGTTGATTTGATAAGCAGAATAGATAACTTGAACTTACTAGTAAAGGAAAAACTTATAGAAGAAAGATAATCAAACAGATAAGATCTATACTGGGTTGCCAATAGTCACTGTCTTGGTCTGCCATATTCCCTTTTCAGTCGACCTTTAATACCTACCTTTCCACATTCCTGTATACATTAGGTTTTTGTGTTGAAAATTAGTTATATGGAATTGGGACCAGTAGGACAATATAATCTTGGCTTTTGCTAGATGTCAGGGGGAGATGCCCTTGGTGACACAAGTTAAAAGCATTCAGATCCATGTGGAGAATTTCCAGTAAAAATGGATAGGTGCTGTGTGACCTAAGAAGTCAAAATCCCACAAGAAAATATAATCAGAAAACATCCTCTAAGAACTAATTTAGGGTTAATGTTATACATATAGACTCATTCCTCCCATGTCTGTTAAAATTTAATTAGTTAGAGACAACAAAGCACGAACTTTTATCTGACAAAATCAGATGTATTGATTTGCAATGAGGGGGTGCATTGTAGAAGAACGTGTTAGTCAAGATTCTCCAGAAAAACAGAATAGGATTTCTATGTAGATATATATAAGAGAAGATTTATTGCAGGAATTGGCTTACAGTTGTGGAGGCTGAAACATCCTCCCGTCTGCTACCTGGTAATTGGAGAACCAGGAAAGCCAGTGGTATAATTCTGTCTGAGACTGGACATCCAAAAACGGGACCTCGGATGTCCAAAGAGCAGGAGAAGGTGATGTCCCACTTCAAGAAAAGAGAGAGAGAGAGAGAGAGAATTGGCCCTTCTTCTGCTTTTTTAATTCTATTTGGGTCCCCAGTGGATTGGATGATGCCTGCCCACGGTGGTGAAGGAGGATCTTCTTTATCATTCCATTCTACTGAATCAAATGCTTATCTCTTCTGGAAATACCCTCACAGACATATGCAGAGATGATGATTTGTCAGCTATCTGGGCACCCTTAGCCCAGTCAAGCTGACTAATAAAATGAACCATCACAGGAACCATGACATGCCACTCAGCAAGAAGGAAACATCTTATGGAAAGTGTGGGTCCCACTGAAGGATTGTGAGTCTGGTCTAGGAAGCGGCCATCATTTCTGGATTGGTTGCCGTTTCTGAGGTGGGATTAGGAGAAATGTGGATTGCCAAGGGTTTCGGTGCTGTCATGCGGTGTCCCCTGCTACATGAGTGTAGTAAAGCAGGTCCTAGCAGTAAGAAAACAGTGGTCAAAGAGCACATCACCATGCTGTTGGAAAACAGCTATTCTCCGAGATGGCTCATTGTAAGACTGCTTCACCCTGGAGTTGCCAAGGGTCCTTTTATCAACATGTGGAAAGAACTTGTCCGAAGAGGAAATCAACCAACATGCACTAAAATCAGAGTTGGCACACACTGGATTCCCTAAATTCAGCTGCATCTGAAATCTCTCTTTTGAATTCCCCATCACAGAAGCCAATACATACTTGTTTTTGTTTAAGCTACTCCTTAAGAGCTACTCCTAATAGAACCCTGATAACATTTCCTAAGAGTCTATGAATCATGCTGATCTCTAGACATTCTTTCACCTGACCCCAGAGAGAATCTTGCAGTCTGTGTATGTGCATGAACATGTGTGCATGCATACGTGCATAGACAAGGCTGCATTCTGCAATGCTTTGCTTTGGTGTAGGAGAACTATCATTACAATCCACATACTCTTGACATTTACATGAGGTTATATTTCTAGGTAACCAATAACTAAGCATCTGATAGTCAACAGATTCTGTCAATTGAGTACACATTTTGTACAAGATACTAAACTATACCTTGGGGAGGAATGAGTAATGATCCAGTATCATCCAGGTCTTCAAAGTTACCTACAAATTCTTAGTCAAAGCCAAAAGTCATGTGGGCAGTGAGCCTAAATACTACTTCAGTGGGACCAAAGACCATTACAGATTGGCAGAGCCAGAGGGAACTCCCCATCAAGAACAGGATGGTATCTGGGCTTTACTGAAGGTAAGATTTAAACATCGGTGAGAAAGAAGATATTTTGGAAGAGATCCAGATGAAGAGGTATAAAAACAATTATGGAAAGAATGACTAGAACAGTTTGGGCTAGGAAAAGATCTCCTGATGGGAGAGGAATGAAACATAGGTTTGGAAATATAAGTTCAGATCTGTCTGTGGAGACTGAATAACAGACAAAAGATAAAGGTTTTATTTGGAAGGAACTGGCAAGCCATTGTAGATTTCTGATTAAAGTAATATAAAAACAAAAACAGGTGTTTAGAAAAATGTAATTGGCAATTTGAAGTTCTTGATTGGGGAAGAAAATGGAGAATACTGGATCCTGTTACTATTGTCTACATGTAAGGTGATGAAGTTGTGGATGGGCCTTGGAGCAGAAGGAAGGCAAGAGTAGGGACAGCCAAGTACTTAATGAAATGGGGAAAGAGGTGATCTTGCCACTGATAGATTAGGAGGGATAGGAAGAAGGAAGAATCATAGATGAAGTAGTACCATTTTTCTAAACTAAAGAGTGCTTGGGGATTATCTAACCTAGACCCATTTTGCAGGTGAGCTGTCAGCTCCAGAGCAGCCGAATGACTTTTCCAAAGTCACACATGTGACGCTGGTCACTACCAGAGCTGAGGAGCTGCCATAAAACCCAAGCCTATCCTCCTGGCTCCAAGGTCTTCCAGGTGAAGACACGGTCATCAGGACATCAGAGGATAGAGTAGTGGAGGAGGCTGGAAAGACCATAGAGCAGAGTGGATAGTAATTACTGACAAACTAGAAGGAGAAGAGATAATAGCCCAGGGAGAAGAGGCTGCAGGAAGTCATATTGCTCTAAGCCTCCCCCTAATTTGTTTCTAACATGAAGCCATCAAGATATTAGGGGGTGGAGTTTCTACTGGAAGTTAAGGGGTTTTGAGTATTGGACAACTGATAGGACAGGGCCTTCTGAGAGATTTCTGCAAAGGGAAGGCATTTAGAAGCTTACCTGGAGAGAGTGAAGCCCGAGGAGGGGCATCTAGAGGATGCTGCTCAGTTTGAACCATCACCTTTCCTTCTAGTTTGTCCTGTTTGGTTCACCAGGAAAGATCAAGAGTTAAAAATCCAGGCTGGTAGGCACCATGCCAGAGAATAAGGACCATGTCTAGGGCATCAAGGGCTTTATGTCCCAAGAAAGAAGAAAGGAGGAAAGTTGGGGTAGTAGGGATCCCCCTAATAGGCAGCCTCCTGACTTCTTGGTTCTGATTTCTGAGAGCAAAAAGAATGGAGAGGCCAACAGAAACCGGGACTCCCCGTGCGAAAGGCAGACAGAGAGAAAGAAATGAAGCGCAGATTTGTAAATGCCCCCCTCAATGCCCCCCTCATAGCCCCGGGGGTTCCTTTCCGGTCCTCTTTCAGCCAGGGGGCAGATGAAGCTTCTCTCCAGTCCCTCTACTTCCCCCCTTGCGACCAAATGGAGTAATTCCAGGTTACCTTCTTGCTGTTCTCCCTTTTACAAACCAAGCTAACGTTTCTTTGAACAAAGATTTCTAACATTTTTGAGGGCCACTACTGCAAGACAGCATTCCAGCTGCATTTTGGATCCCAGTTCTCAGTGTTATTTGATGAAAAAATGTGAAAACATCGAGACTTGACTTACTTCACCTGTCCTAACCCAGAAGCAGGGATGTTTACTACTTAGTATCACCTGGAGAACTTTCTACACAAACACATAGCCAGGCTCCAGCCTCAGAGATCCCAAGTCAATAAAAGAGATGGGGCCTATGAATCCATATGTTTTTAAAATTCTTCAGATGATCTAACAAAGACTGAGGTTTAAAAACAATGATTGTGGGATGCCTGGGTGGCTCAGTGGGTTGAAGCTTCGGCTCGGGTTTTGATCCCAGGGTCCTGGGATCGAGCCCCGCATCAGGCTCTCTGCTCAGCAGGGAGCCTGCTTCCACCTCTCTCTCTGCCTGCCTCTCTGCCTACTTGTGATCTCTGTCAAATAAGTAAATAAAATCTAAAGAAAAAATAAATAAAAACAGTGATTGTACTAAATATTTACAAACATTTTGAATTTAAACCATCGCATAGATCACCTAGCTTCCCCTTTCAGTTGTACATTTTAAAATATTAATAATAAATAGATTTTTTAAATATATTCCTAAAGTGTGGGGGGAGCAGAGAAAGGTGAAGAGAGTCAGTGAGGTACCTTGCATTAGGCTCCGGTCTTTCCAGTTCTCGAAATATGCACATATATATACTTCTCTCACCAGTTGGTCATCACACGCAAGTTTTACAGCTTCTGATCCCTACTGGTCCAGTAAGCCCCTGCCTTTAGAGGGCAGGTCTTCATTATACCTTTAGTACTTCGCCTTCCCTGGTTTTTTCCAGTCTGGGCCACTGCTGCCACAGCCAAGCTCTGGCGTCTCATCCTGTGAGCGAGGGACGCAGCTGCCCCGGCCAGGCTTTTACAGGCTCTTCAGGTAATTCAATGATCAGCCAAGCGATGTTTTCAATAGCCTACCTTAGCTCTTCTCAACGGTGTTGTGTCTCTCACAGGTGAAAATACTCATGGAGAGAAAGCCTATTCCTTTGGAAGGTTTTGAAACACATCAATGCAACGTTAGTTCCACAATCTGAAACACATTTCTTCACACAGATATCAATAGAGACGTGCAAACATCTAAGCCCTGAGTAAGTGTATCAGTTAAAACCTACTTGCTCATGCAGAAAAGAAGGGATAAGACCTTTTTACGAATGGGTTTGTAAAGAAAGAGGGATTCGAGTTACAAGGTTTCCTACACTTGAGTTAGGAGTACTGGGAACAAACAAATTAAAAGCACTCTGTTTAAATTTCACTGGATAGTTCTAATCTGATGGGATTTAAAACTGAAAATTCTGTAAGGGCAACAGTTTCTGAGTTCAAAGGATCACTTAAAAATGAAATAAGGAAATGCTATCATGTATCAACTCCAATTTGGCCCAGCCAGCTGTAACGTGTGAAAATACCTTTTGCGGAGAACTTTCTAAAGCGAAGTGAAACATCTGATCAGAAAGACTTCATTAACTTCATTAAGGAGAAGTGTGTTTGTGTGGCGTGTGTGTGTGTATGTGTGTTCGCTTAGAAACTTAACATATCTAAACAAACATTTCTCTCTCTCAGCTTTTAGGATGTGGAAGAGAAGATTGACTTTAGCAACAAATAGACCATTTGATTCCCTCCACTGAACTAGCCATTGGATTCAAGAAAAGGAGAAAAAGTGCAAAGATTTTTTAAACATTTCATGCTAGCTAAAAAAATACTTTGAGCTTGTGCTAGTGATGGGAAAGGTCTGATAGAATTTGGTGCAAGTTATAAAGATATGTACTAGTCAAACTCTAGAACTAAGGTAGGGTCAAATTAAAGAATAACTGATAGTTGGTCATGGTTATTAAGAAAAATTCGACACTACTATTTCTTTATAATGCAGCACTGCACAAAGAAGCACTATAGATCTAACAACAGTTTTTTATCAAGGTATGGGATGTTTATACGTGGAATGTAAAATTTTCAGTAATGGCAAGATCTTTTAAAAAGCATATGCAATAGAAAGCAAAAAATAAGGTAATTCATTCATAAATAATTAGTCCTTAACAGTCAACATGTTAACAAAAGACAAAAATAGATAAATTGGGCTTCATCAAGATGAAAAACTTTTGTGCTTCAAGGACACTGTCAAGAAAGTGAAAAGACAACCCATATAATGGGAGACAATATTTGCTAATCATATATTTGATAAGAGACTTGTACCTAGAATATGTAAAGAACTCTTACAACTCAACAATAAAAAGACAAATAACTTGGTTTAAAAATGGGCTAAGGATCTGTGTACACATTTCTCCCAAGATTTATAAAACATGGGAAAAGATGCTGCACATTATTAGTCATCAGGGAAATGTAAATAAAAACCATACCCACTTAAAAAAAAAAAACATACCCACTAGAATGGCTGTAATTAAAAAGTCAAATAATAATTCCCTTCCCCTAGGTTCATCTGTTTTGTCTCTTAAATTACATATATGAGTGAAATCACATGGTATTTTTCTTTTTCTGACTGACTTATTTCACTTAGTATAATACCCTCTAGGTCCATCCATGTTGTTGCAAATGGCAAGATTTCATTCTTTTGATAGCTGAGTAATATTCTACTGTGTGTGTGTGTGTGTGTGTGTGTGTATGTGTGTGTATACATATATATAATATATACCACATCTTTATCCATTCATCAGTCGATGGACATTTGGGCTCTTTTCATAGTTTGGCTACTGTTGATAATGGCTGCTATAAACATCAGGGTGCATGTACCCTTTCAAATCTGTATTTTTGTATCCTTTGGATAAATAGCCAGTAGTGCAATCGCTGGGTCATAGGGTAATTCTATTTTTCACTTTTTGAGGGACCTCAATACTGTTCTCCAGAGTGGCTGCTCCAGCTTACATTCCCACCAGCAGTGTAAGAGGGTTCCCCTTTCTCTGCATCCTTGCCATCATCTGTTATTTCCTGTACTGTGAATTTTAGCCACTCTGAGCTGTGGGAGATGATACCTCATTGTGGTTTGGATTTGTATTTTCCTGATGATGAGTGGTGTTGAACATCTTTTCATATGTCTGTTAGCTATCTGGATGTCTTCTTTAGAAAAATATCTATTCATGTCTTCTGCCCTTGTATGTGAATGTTCATAGTGGCCTTGTTCATATAACCAAAAAGAGGAAACAAATCCACCAACTGATGAATGGATAAAGAAAGGGCAGTACATTCACACAGTGGAATATTACTTGGTCACAAAGAAGAATGAAATAACTGACACATGCTATACCATGGATGAACCTTGAAATTAGGCTAAGTGAAAAAATTCAGTCATAAAACACTGTGTATGATATGATTCTACTTCTATGAAATGTCCAGAATATGTAAATCCATAAAGGCAAAAAATTTATTCGTGGATATTAGTGGTTGTCTAAAGCTGGCAAGAGTAGGGGAGGGATTTGGGGAGTGATAGCTAGAGGGTCCAGGGTTTCTTTTTGAGGTGAAAAAAATAGTCTAAAATTGATGGTGGTGATGTTTGCACAACTCTATGAATATACTAACATACATTGAATTAAACACTTTAAGTGGATGAATTGTATGGTGTGTGTGCTATATACCTCAATATGGTTGTTAACTCCCCAACCAAATTAAAATGACATGTTGAATTTAAATTGCCCAAAGCAAAAGACAGAGCTAAAAATCAATACTCTCTACCCCTAAGAAGGCCTGCTGTCTTTTTTATCCTAATTAAAGACACCCCAAATCATTCAGTAGCCCTGTTGGAAACCCTGTTTCCTCCCATTAGCCACCTTTCTTATTGAACTGGATGCAACAGTTTGTGGGTGTATCATGGTCAAAGGAGCACAGCCCAATTACAAAGTAATGGAAGTTCTTTCCTGAGTTTCTCAAACACCATGGGCGGGGTTTGGTGGGGGGGGGGGAGGTGATGCATAATTCCCAGTAACATTCTTAGAAACACCCCATCCCCCTGCCATGTGCTTCTTTCAGGACTCATAGCTTCTCCAATGTCCACTTTCCCCAAATCTTCCCACGAATTCCTTTTCATGCTCTTGGCTTTGTACAATTCTATTCTCTTTTTATTCCTAAGTCTGCTTTTTAAAAGCTTTGAAGAAGCCACCTAATGATGACACCACAATTTCCAAAAGTCAGATGTGGGAGAGAAAGTGAGCAGTCAGTTTCTCTTAAAAAGGAATCTCTTTTTAAGATCTCTTAAAAAGGTGGACATGAAGAAAGACTTCTCACAGTGGAGATCTTGTATTAGCTTAGTTTATTAGGAAGACCTATTTAATAGGGCTGCACCTTATAGCCGTCCAGGATATACACTGCACAACCCACATTATTTAATAGATAATGCTCTGATTCCCTGGCCTCCTACTTCAATATGGAGGAACTTCCATTAGTTTCTGGGTTGTCTCCACTCCTTAATAGACCTCTCTGCAGGAATGAGTTACTTGATCGAAGGGATTGTAGAGGGAACCTGGTGTGCCCAAGACTGCCACTTCCTCTGTCTTTTCAGCGTTGCTTGCTTACAAGGAGAGTTCGTTCTGTTTGCTCTTTGCCACATGGCAAGGATCTTGCCTTTGTGAGAGAGACCTGTGGTTGCCCAGTGTGCCGAGGTCCCCAGGTGTAAGTTTAATTCAGCGATGTTATATTAGTAAGCCTACTCGGCCACATGTTGAAAGCCACACTGTCCAATTAGCTTTATTGGGTAATAAAGATGATTTTCAGAATCTACATCTTTACAGATCCTATAAATACCTTTCACCTGCTTCCAAACCCTGGAGAAGAAGACAGGAGTTATAGACTGGTCCTTAAAGCTCCAGCAGATTATTTCAGTTTTTTGTTCAATCCCATGAGGCTATCTGCAATTGTCCAAAAATTCATTTTTAGTTTAAGTTAATTTCTTATTTGGTTGCAAACAACCAGATAAAGGGAAACATCACTCAATAACTATTTAATTGAAGCTAAGATGTATAGTAAAAACAACATTAAATTTAGGAGTAAATGTTATAAAATAACATTTAGATACATTTAAAAGGAAAGAATACCTTTATCCAGAGTTCTTTAACTTTGAAATACCTTCCTGTAACTTTGAAATACCCTAGAGCCCAAGTCCTGTGTAAATTATAATGTTGACAGGAGATTCGTTTTTCATTCCATTCTCATCAATCCTGTTTTATTAACTGAAGATGCCAGGTTTTTCCTAAATTATAGCCATCTCTAATCATTACCATTTTGTGGTTTATTTCAAATTGATTACAAGATAAATTTAATGATCATTAAACTAGAAGGGAGCATGATTAAGATTTCTGAAGTTAAGATTTTACTTGGAGTCTAGATGTGATATCTTTTAAAATATACTTTTCCTTTCCCCAAAGAAACAGTATCAAAATAGTCCTTGCTTTAAGATATTATTAAGGAAAACTATTTTTCAAGAACCAAGCAATTTTCATGTCATTCTAAAGTGCATGCTAAAAAAAAAATAGGTAAAATTTAACACTGTTGGAAATGCAGTAATCTCTCAAAACAATTAGTATCTTTATACCTAAAATGAGCAAAAGCATAGGTATGTCACACGTCCCTTCTTTCTGTATAATTTATGACAAGTTTCCAATGATTATAGATGTTGGCCCTATTACTTAGAGTGATGAGGTCGTACGGCATTATTTGCTGCAAACCAGGAGTCAGAAATAAAATGGGTAGACATTGAAAGGACACCCTCGATATGAGATCACAGAAGAATTTGGGAGACATTGCTGCAAACCAGGAGTCAGAAATAAAATGGGTAGACATTGAAAGGACACCCTCGATATGAGATCACAGAAGAATTTGGGAGACATTTCGTTACATATACATACATCTTCTATCCAGCTTGATTTTTTTTCACAGCCTTGTTGCTGGGGCAATTTTTCTTCAAAGGACACATAGCCAGGGTCCGTTTCACTGGTCCAACGCAAAAGGACTCTTTCAGTTTGGGATATCGGTTCCTTCTACCCCAGGAGACCCTGATCTCCTTACAACAATTGTTCCACTTTCTCCCCTTAGGGCTTTGCTTTCTGGTTCACTGGCTTCCCAGTTTTCCAAGGGCAACAACTAACTGTGATATCTGGCCCAATGAAAGAACTTTACCAGAAGACACAGGGAGCACCGTATTGTGAGTTGGGGTGTCAGAGACACATGAGTACCTATACATTGTTTCAACATATTAAGCACATCCTCTGTGCAAGACTTTATGCTCAGAAACAAAGGAGTCCAGCACTCCATGAGCTAGTCTACAATTCAACGGAAGAAATTTCTGGGGACCCCAGGGCCTTTAAGGAAAATTGCTTTAAGAGCTTAAAAGAACTCCTTAGCTCTCTTGAAGGGCTTTGGAACACAGATCAGCAGAGCTGTGCTCACAGAGAGCCAGGCTTCCCAGGAGTGGATTTTTGGAGGTGCTGTGTCCTGAACCCTCACCTTCAGTGTCTCCGTACAGCTCACTTATGTTGTCTCTGGCAGAACAGGGGAAGGATTCATTTGCAGAGGACAGACAACTAACAAAAGAGGAAATGAAGAATTTCAATTACCTACTGCTCCATGTTCCAGGGACCTTTTCTCATCCAAAGCCACGCAACAGAACACAAAAGGCCCTGAGTATAACTGATTTCAAAGAGATGCAGGAGGGGCGCCTGGGTGGCTCAGTGGGTTAAAACCTCTGCCTTCCGCTCAGGTCATGATCCCAGGGTCCTGGAATCAAGCCCCACATCGGGCTCTCTGCTCAGTGGTGAGCCTGCTTCCCCTTCTCTCTCTGCCTAGCTCTCTGCCTACTTGTGATTTCTCTCTCTGTCAAATAAATAAAGAAATTTAAAAAAAAGAGAGAGAGAGAGAGAGATTCAGGACTCGCTGGGTTTCTCTAATTCAAACGCACTGGAGCCACCAGCTGGCAGGCGGGGCGGTCCAACAGAATAAGGAGGAGGCTCTAGAAGAAACGGCCACTAGGGGGGACTGCAGCTCCGGAGAGCAGAGGGAGACTCCCACACACGCCAAGAGGCCACGAGGACGCTGCTGCGGCGTTAATTTCAAAATTCTTAGCCATGGATTTTTGCCTCTTCTCTGGAATATCCATGAATAGGAGAGCACCCGGTGCTGCATTTATGCGTTAAAAACAGTCATTAAAAAACAAAAGGATGTTAAATACAAAGGAATCGAGGTCTTCATGAAGGACCAGGAAGTTCAGGGTTTCATCTCAATCTGTCCTTTTTTTTTTTTTTTATTCTTTTAATTTCCATCATAATTTTTCTTTCACTTTTTAAAAAATTGAACTATAATTAACCTAAAATGTTATATTAGTTTCAGGTGTACACCATATTGATTCACCAATTGTGTGCCTTACTCAGTGCTCACCACGGTAAGTGCAGCAGTCACCAGCTGTCACCACCCCATGTTATTACAGATTATTGACTATATTCTCTATGCTGTACTTTTCATCCCTGTGCTTATTTATTTTATAACTGGAAGTGTGTACCTCTGAAGCCCCTTTATCTGTTTCATCCGTCCCCCTACGATCCTTCCCCCTGCGAACTACCAATTTTTTCTCTGTACTTAAGAATCTGTTCTATGGGGGGGGCACCTGGGTGGCTCAATCGGTTAATCGTCAGACTCTTGATTTCAGCCTCAGGTCATGGACTCAGGGTGGTGAGACCGAACCCCATGATGGGCTCCACACTGAGTATGAGCCTGCTTGAGATTCTCTCCCTCTCCTTCTGCCCCCCTCCCCCGCCGCACACTCTCTGTCTCAAAAAAAAATCCAGAAGAATCTGGTTTTTGTTTCTTTGTTGTTCATTTGTTTTTTAGATTCTCAGTTTTAGCATGAACACAAAACAAGAGCTAGATGGCATAGATGGGGGTAAACTATCTTGTACGTTGTTAAGGGGCAAAGATGCCCAGACCCAGTGATAGGCTCATGATGGAGCGTAGACCAGCCCTGCTTCACCAAGGTCAAAAACCCTCAAGGCAGCAAACTGTTTGCTACAGACTGGCAAAGGGAATGCTTTAGAGGTGAGAGACATCTCAATTACTTGCCTCTCTTAACAGTCCGAGAACGTGAGGCCTGACTCTCCCTGTGTAGGACGAGTGCCTAGCTAAAAATGCCACTACAAAATGGGCTCAACTTTCAGAAAATTCAAAATAAATGTGAGATCAGATGGAATCTGTAAAATCACAAAATACAGATCTCTATTCACGTTACAGATGTGCTCACATTACAAAAACACTATCACTTTTTAAAAGCACGTGCTTGTGGGTTTTCATCAGAAAGAAATCTTCCTAGTACATTTAAGATAGGTGAAATTGCCAAAATTTAAAAGGTGTGAATTGACCAAAATTTTAGAAACGTATCTTTTCAGCGATGTACTTATAGCATACTGAATTATACTAATAATGGGGGGGGGAGTATAATCTTGATATGAATTCAGTGCCATTCCCATTGCTTTTTTATGCTAAGGTTAGTTATATGCACAACATAATCATCTCATAATGGTGGTAAGTAAAATATTAGATGCAAGACATTACAATTTAAATTTGGGGAGGAAAAACCAGTTGTTCAAAAACATGACAGACAGTAAGGGCAAGCTTTAAAAGCAATGGGAACAAAATCTCTACTCAAATTGTTTTCTCCTTCGTTCCTGATTAGTTAACACTTCAACCATTTACTATTTAAATACAAAGATTTCTGTCATACCACTGAACTGGAAATTGCTGAGATCTTCAAAACTATCATTTACAAAGGGGAAAAAAAAATCGCATGAGCCCCACATTAATTAAAGCTATGGATATACATTTTTCAGGAAAGATTTGAACCTCTCGTTAATAATCTCTGCTTCTGACTGACATAGGCCCTAAGAAAATATGGAATATGGGGAAGCAGAGAGGCCCATCCACCCCAAAATAGCATCTGTTCCCCCTGCCCCCAGGCAACCAGAGTGTCAGGCAGAGAATGCCTCTGGCAGAGAACCTGGAGGGTTTAAAATTTGCACAGGATTGACCTGGAGCAGCAGTCTTCACTCAGGCCTGTGGACAGCAGAACGTCCAGCAGATGGACCTGCGGGGCTGCTGTGGACAGCGTGGGTCAGCTGAAGCAGCTGCACCCCAAGTCTCCTGCCTCCAACCCAACCCAAGCAGCCACATCTGTTTACCAATTGGGTTTCCAAGTGCGATTTTATTGGAAGAAAAGTTTTTTGCTGCTAAAAAATATTAATTAGGGAATTTAAATGTGCTGAAAAGCTTCTCTCTGAGTGGTTTTTATTTTGGGTGTCATCAGTGGTTATTTTCCTATTTTTGCATTCCACATCTGTGGGGCGTCCCCAGTCAGATGGAGGCCAGCAGCACCCATGGTGAAAGATTTCACCTGCGGCAGAGCAAAGGAGATAGAAGTTTATCGAATACACTGCAAGGAAGCAGTGGGTGGGACAGCAAAGGAGAGACTGTCCCCCAGGAGGAAGCTGCGGGGGGGGCGGGGGGAGGCTGGAGTTAAGGGGGGAAGGTGAGGAGGTAATGGAACATATGGAATTCTGTGGTACCTATGCTGTGTTTGTTGTAAGTAACCCATTGCTCAGCTAGGGCTTCTGGCTATTTTCAGGTGGGTGGCCTAATGCGTCTGTTTTCAGCCAGGGGTGGGGGTTCCCTGTGGGCCCCTCTCCCTGACTCAGGCTTCCATTGTTCAAGTTGGTTGCCCAAAAGCGGCCTCTGCAGCATCTTCCAAATTTTCAACAATGAAAAAGTCTTACTTTGGTAATTGAAACACACGCAAACTTATATTAAAATAAAAGAATACGTTTTGCCTACTTCTCCAAAAAAAAGTGCTGAAAACAGGCTTTCCGCTGGGATCGGGGCATTTTGAATGTGAGTTGCAGTTTTCAAACATAAAGCGCAGCTGTTTTGTCTCTTATCCTGAAGCTGTGAAAAAGGGGAAAGATTCTGAAAGCAGGAACAGGAAAAGACTATTGAGAAAAGTGGCTGCTATTTCTAGGCTAATGTTTCCCTGGCAACACTGTTCTCAGAGGCGATGCCTTCCTACATGGTCTTGTTGGGATTCATGAGTGATGAATTCAGAGGATTCGTGGGACCCAAAGTCAGCAGAGGCCAGGAGAGATTTGAGCCAAAGCAGAGAGTCAGAGTGGGCCAGAGAGCTGTGATAGACTGTTTGCCACAGTCACTGCTGTCTTGTGGGCACTGCAGCCACAGGGTCCCCTGAGGCCGGCAGTGAGGTAGGAACAGAAAGGTCTCACTGGGCTGACAGCCATTGCAGGTAAGGGTGAGGGTCCTGGGAGGCCAGAGGGTGGGAGACCTCAGGGACTGCAGGTGAAGAAAAAGTGCAGCTTCAAGGAAAATTTATAAAGAGCAGAAGATGAGCTTAGTCAACAATTGGCCAGTACAGGAAAATTGCAGCATCATAAAAAATGGGTACTGGAAATTGGGAGTAAGAAATGATTTAGACGTGAGAAACCCTAGAGCCAACACCATCAAAAAACAAAACAAAACAAAAACACACAAAACCTCTAAGCCCAGGGCAGTTTTAGAACAAAGTGCAAAAGATAAGAATAGTCCTAGTTTTCCTGACTAGATCACAGAGATCCTCCGGTCAATTGTGTAAAGCAATACACGAATGCATGAATGCAAGGAAACAGATACACTAGAGATTTAAAAACCAAAACAGGAAACTTGCATCAGAAAAGGCATAAAAAACATACATAATGGAAACTGGCCTGCAGCTGGTCCAGGGAGAGCCTGAGTACCCTTCACCAGCAGCATACATCTAAAGCAATGGTTCTCAAAGTAGGGTCCCCAGGCCCACATGCCAGTGGGACCTGGGAGCTTGTGGGAAATGCAAATTCCCAGGCTCTACCTCAGGCCTACTGAATCACGAATTGCTGCAGTGAGGCCCAGAAGTTTGTGCTTTAGCCCACCTGGTGATTCTGATGCTCACTAAATTTTCAGAACCACTGGTCCGGAGGCACTAAAATCATCAAGAAAAGCTACCTATTGAACACAGTAAAGCAAAGCAAGGAATCTTGAAAGAGCATTATGCCAAATATGGCCAATTGAAAACTGTGATTCAGCCTTAAGTCCCATGACTAGAACGCTTACCAATCTCTCTGCCCTAGTTCAAGTCACCACTGTTGCCTGGACCACTATCATAGCTCCGTGACCATCTGCCCTGGTTTGGCCAGGAAGTCCTGGATTAAACCTATGGTCCTGGTGTAAAAGTTCTCATTTCCACTCTCAACATTGTCCAGATTTTGACAATCTAGTGGCAGCCTCCTGACTATTTCTGCTGCTTCTACTTTTGCTTATCTTCAACATGTTCTTCTTCCAGAAGCTAAAAATATAAATTTTCCATGTTACTCTTCTTCTACAAAACCCTTCAATGACTTTTCATGGCTTTGAGTTAAAACTCAAATGCCTGACAGTGGCCTACAGTGCCTACCTTCCATTTTCATCTAATTCCATATTTCTCCATGCTTTCCTTGTTCCAAGTACACTAGCCTCCTGTCAGTACCTTCCCAAGCCAAGTTCATGGACCTCAAGGCCTCTGCACATGCTGGTCCTGTTGGGTCCCCAATGTTGGGTCCCCCAATAATGGGTCCGTGATTAAAGGAGCGAGACTGATATAAAGCGACAGTCAAGCAAAGCTTTATTTCACGCCAAGCATCAAGAATCAAACTGAACGTTCAGGGCCGCAACACTTACAAGAGAGGGCGACCCTTCTCTGTTTCACAGACTAGCTTTTATAGAGCAAAGGCCATGTGGTTGGGCCTGGCTATGCACAGGTGGCCAATGAAGTTGTAACACACAGAGAAAGTTACACGGTCATGCTAGGTGACCAATTGAATTACAATTTACCCTAGTAGACATTAGAACCAGCCTATCACCTTGGTCAGAATTGGTGCTCAAAAAGTGCCCAAAAGGCGGGGCCCATACTCCTTGGTAGCTAGGAGACAGTATGCACCCCCACTGATTGAATACGTCCACCTGGCCTGACCCACCCTTGTATTTGGACTTTATTACCTGGGACTGGTTTCCGGGACTTGTTTTTAAGTAAGTTCCCCGTGGGGGGTGGGGGGCAGAGTCAATTTAAGTTTTACTGCATAAACAACAAAATGGCAGTTCAACCGGGGTGGGGCCGCTCTGGCTAAATAGGCCCTTACAGTCCTTCTTCCTGAATGGTGCCCAATCTCCATCCCTCTTCCAATGTCAGGTAGTGGGCTCTTGTTTTCATTTAAGAACATTCCAAATGATTTCTCAGATATATATTGAAGGTATTATTTTAATGACTGCATGATTTCCCATCATGTGGATGTGACATAATTTATTTAAGCATTCCCTAAGATTGTTGATTAAGACAGTTCCCTATTTTTTTGCTATTATTAGCAAAACTGATACATGAATTAGTTACAGTTCTTGGTTGCAAACAACTCAAACTAGCTCAGGCAAAAAAGGAAGTTTATTGGAATGATATTAGGGTTTCTCCATAAATGGAACAAAGATTAAACAATGAAACTGTAGGAAAGGCAGGGTTAGTGGAATATCTGGGACCAAGGACATAAATGGTACCAGGACACACTCCACAGATGACAGATCAGATGATAAGAGAGACAGATAGTATGTACATGTGCATATACACATACACACATATATACACATATCTATACATACACACATATTTATGTATATCATACTTTCTACTCCCAAGTTCAAAATTCCCCAAGGAAGGGTTCTAACCAGCCCAGCTTGGGTCAAGTGCCCTCTCTTGGATCAATCAGCTTTAACAGTATTTTACAAACCCCCATGATTACGAATGAGGATGAAGCCCAGAAAAAGGGGACTGTTCTTCCCAGAACAAAGGCAGAGAAATTCTGATCAAACACAATTATGAACATCTACTACGGATGAAGATATTTGTCTATAAGGAAATGGGAGAGGGTTGCTGTTTTTTTAAATCACATGCATATTTTTAAATAACTTAATAAAGTTAAAAGGAAATGCTTTTGAAAACCCCTAATTTTAATCTCTTAAAAGTCTTTTATTTTTTGCTATTTCTCTCAAATGTTTTCCCACTTGTATAACAGATTTATATAGTTGCATTCAAATTAAACAAAAAATCTTATATGAAGTCTTTAGCTAGTTCACATGTTATCAAACTTTTTTTCACAGTTCAGCATTATCTTTCCTGTTTTTTTCTTTTTAGCTCATTGTAGAAAAAAGAGTTGCTCACTGCTACTACTATTAATACTAATGGCTAAATTTTGTATGAGATGTGTGCTGGACACTGTCCTACACACATTCTTATATTTTAATCCATTTAATCTTGGCCCATGTGCCTTAGTCCTGACCTCATGACATAGGTGCAATTATTACCACCATTTATTTGGGAGACGAAACCGAGGCACTGAGAAGTTAAGTGACATGTGCCCTGAAGTGGCAGAGCCAGAGCTCAATCCCAGGGAGACCAGCTCTTAGATCATCCATAGTAGAAACTCATAAGGGAAGCTGAAATGACACCACACATGATCCTGACTCCCTGAGGCCACATTTACTTACATTTTGGTCTAACTTCCTCACATCTTGTTTTGTTTGCCTTCTTCTCCTTACACACCAGCAAGATGGAGGGCAGATAATTGGCAGGTATCACACCATTTCCTACCCTGACCCCCATCCCACCCCAAACAACAACATCCCATGTCCACTCTCAAGCACACCATTCTTCCCACTGACCCCAGATATGCCTTCAAAATCTACCTGCAAGAAAAAAAAAGCACTCACCATTAGCTCTGGTTGACAAATGGGCTAAAACTACATACAACTCCTGTGCAACATATCATTATGATTCTTGCAGATCCCCATGTTGTTAGAGATCTTTTAAACATATCACTTTTAAGGCCCTTTTCCATTTCCTAAAGATAATGATTTAAATCATTTAAGTATTTTCCTATTATAAACAGTACAGGGCTATCTTTAAATAATACATAATCCTATAATGAATAACATAAATTTTGTCTTGACTTCTATTGTTTTTTTTTTGTTTTTTTTTTTTTTTACTTAGAACAGGTTCTAGTAGGAAACATAAATGTCAAACCTTTTATATCACAACTTCCTCAATTTTCAGTTTTTCATTTGTACTTACTTCTCAGGCAGCTGCAGTAGGGTGGGGTGGGGAGGGCAAAGGGGCAGGAAATGGAGATACAGAATGATATACAGGGAGAAGAGGGGTGCTTCTTCCCTTCCCTTCCATCCCTTCCATCGGTAAGTCCTGAGGTCACCAGTAGAACCCCTAGCCCCTTTTCTCACCCCCTTTCTCACTTTTCCTGGACAGGAGTGGGAGTGGAGCAGTTCGGAGTGAAAAAATCAGCCATGTATGGAATTGCCCCATCCTTTCTAAACCAAGCCTACCTTCAAAAAGCATCTGTTCTGCTCAGCCCCCTGCATGCTGAATGTTTACCAGGACAGACATCGATGTCAGGGAGATATTTGTGGGTACAGGTGTCTAATCCTAGAGTTCAGTTAAGAAATCCAGTAGTTCATAGACACAAGGCATATTCTCCAACAGGAGCTTTATCAGTAACAGAAGGTGAATGTTTTAGCCCATCTGCCCAACTTGTATTTCTAAATCAGTTCAGAACTTGGGCAGAGAAGATGGGTGCTATTCACTGCTCCCCAAACCCTCAATAAGTTGGAATACTTACAGTAATTTTCATGATATTTTCCAAACTCTAACATATTTTAAACCATCTTTACATTTTTATGCACAGTTATACTGTGCCTAAACTTACTTGTTTCCGACCATTTTGTCTCAGAATTTTGAGACAGTTTTGCTACATTTTCATCTGGGATTTTTGATTTACAAGTGAAAGGTGTATGGCCAGCCTGGGTGCCATTTCTTTATAGGTAATTTTCCTTCTGCATGAGTATTTTTGAAATCATTTCTAAAAATTACTGTTAATTTTTTAAAACTTCATATTATGACAAAAGATGGTTCTCTTTTCATTGATTTTGCCTGGAATGTAGTAAACTAGTTTCATTTTCCTGTCATATTTATTTGTTTTTATTTTTTAAGCTTAGAAAAATATCTTTATCTTTGGTTATAGTTTATGCCCCCATTGTCCTTGTTTTTATGTTTGTTTATCTGTTGTTATTGTTTTTAATCACCAGAAGGATCTATTGCTGCTGGATTAGACCTCCAATTCCTGTTCTCCATGTTGTTCATCTTCTCTCCAATGTTCATCTCTTTGTTCTCCCTGAATTTTTAAAAATCTTCTGAAGTTTGTCTTCTACATCTCCGACTTAATTTTTACCATGTTAACTCCACTCTTTACTGCTTCTATTTCTGTGCTCAGCACATACGTGAACATTACGAGTTTCCTGAACAAATAACAAATGAGTGATCACTCTAGGATTTCAGTTTTTCTATTTGCTCTCTTTTCTCCTCTCATGTATCTATTTTCAGTCAATGCCATTATTTTTTAATGGAAGTTATGCTTTTTCTAGTTTTTTGTACATGTTTCACAGAGTCATGTCTTTCTATATCCCAGAAGTACCTCCAAACAATTTTCTCCTGGTTCTTATGATAAACCATTTTTCAGATTTCAGGTTTCTCTGAGTCTTGAAAATGATGCTTTCTTCTTTTTACTTGGTGACACTTTTCCCCACGAGACCCACATTTCTCTCTGTCTTCTCATCCTAGAATGAGGTGAGCTCCATTCAGAGCTTGTGTTAGGTAATACCTACATGGAGTGCATGCTTTTCACTTGGCCCCACTCCAAGTCGGGGGGATTGAGTACCTTCTCAGACCTACATCTGATGTCTGTGCTTGATGAGTTGACGCACAAAATTTTTAGCTAGCCCCCAATTTCTAACAGGATTTGATCTAATAGGGATAAGCTGAAATGAAATAGAATCTTGTCCTGCCACTTTGCATGAGTCCCAGATGCGCTGAACAGATGGAGTTCATAAAGCACGACAGTCCCCATGCGCTGACAATACTCCCCAGCCACTCCCACCACAGCTTTTTACTTGTGGGAATCAAACCTCCCAGGATGAAGCTCAGTCCTCCATTACTTCCTGCCCAGTTGTTTCCTGAAAGTGTTTTATTCTGCTGAACACAGAGAAAAAGAGCTACAGATGGGAAACAGGGACAACACTGGCTGCTTCAAAAGAAAAGCGCCAACACAGGAGAGGGAAGTCTGCCCAGTTTTTCATTTGGTGCAGATCTTCCGTTTCTGAATGACAAATGAAAAGGTGGCTCATCCCATCTTTGTTCTGGTTTGCATAGCACGGAATAGATGCCCAATGGTGTTCTCAAAATCAGCTACTTGGGCTTTGTAATTGCTGTGAAGTTCTTCCAGATTCTGGCACTGGGTTGACTTGTAGTCAACCAACATTGGGAGGTGGTCTACATAATGTGGACCTCCAGAGTCAGAAAGGTTTTCATTTGCATCCTGGCTTCTCCACACACTGGCTTGTTGACCTGGGGAAAAATTACTTTCTATGTCGAAGTCTGGTAGGCTCATCTGTAAAATGGGGATGATACCAGTGTGCCCTCGTCAGAATGTTTATGGAAATAATTGGGTTAAGCCTCTGTCACACAGGAGATGCAGATATCCTTCGTGTTGTTGTGTTTCCATCTTTATTGCCACAAGTATTATCAATTTTCCTATTTCTTATATGATTAATAAATATTCATTGTATAAAATTTGGAAAATGTTGCCAAACAAAAAAGAAAATAAATGCAAATCACCTAGAATTACACCATGCAGAAAAACTGCTTGGACATTTCATATGTTTTTTTCAGTTTTCCTCCCATGAGCGTTTGTGTGGTGGGGAAGGTGGGGGGAGGGGTGGGTACACATAAACAGAAGCAAGCCAATCCTATTTTCTGACGTTTTTTCACTGTTTTCTACAAATGTCTTCTTTTTACTATTCTTTTTTTTTTTAAGATTTTATTTGTTTATGACAGAGAGAGATAGTGAGAGAAGGAACACAAGCAGGGAGAGCTGCAGGCAGAGGGAGAAGCAGGCTTCCCGCTGAGCAGGGAGCCTGATATGGGGCTCAATCCCAGGACGCTGAGATCATGACCGGGGCTGAAGGGTTCTTTTTACTATTCTTTGACATTACTTCTGATGTCCGCATAATGTGCCATTGTATGGATATGGTGGAGTTTATTTTATTTAACTTATCATTGGACATTTAAGATTTCTATAACTGTCTTACTATTAATAACACATAGATGGACATTCTTATACACTTTTCCTCTTTTTCTATGTTCATTTTCTTAAATTCCTGTAAGTGGAAGTGTTGGGTCAAACGACATACAGATTTTGTAGTTACCACTGAATTGCTCTCTACCAGTGCCTAGTGATCAGCAATGAATCCTTCCTTCAACAACACAAAAATAATAACTCCTTCTTAGTGTAATTATTAAGAATGAACATTTTAATAAGTTTATAGGTAGTTTAAGTTTCCTTTTTTTCCTGTCAATTGCCTTCTTGTGATGTTTTCTGTTTTTTTTTAAAGTTATTTATTTATTTATTTACTTACTTGACAGACAGAGATCACAAGAAGGCAGAGAGGCAGGTGGGGGGGGGGGAGCAGGTTCCCGGGACCCTGAGATCATGACCTGAGCCGAAGGAGGAGGCTTTAACCCACTGAGCCACCCAGGTTCCCCTGTTTTCTGTTTTTAATGAGGCTTCTTTTCCATTGACTTTTTAAAAAATCTTTTATTTTTTATTAACATATAATGTATTATTAGCCCCAGGGGTACAGGTCTGTGACTTGCCAGGTTACACACTTCACAGCACTCACCATAGCACATACCTTCCCCAATGTCCATAATCCATTGACTTTTAAGAGAACTACTTAGTAAGTATTTTAGTCCCTTATCAGTTATAGATATTTCCTCATTAAATGTTTGGTATAATTCACTGGTCATGTTATATTGGCCTGTAGTTTTCTTTGCGGGAAGGTTTTTAATCAGAGATTCAATTTCTTCAGTAGGTATAGGACTTTTCAGATTTTCTAATTCTTTTTGAATCAGTTTTGTTTTTGTATGTTTTTCTAGCAATTTGTGCACCTCATCTAAAATTCCATATTATTTACCAGGAACAATTTTATAATATCCTCTTTTTACTTTTTTAATTTATAAGATATGTATTGATGTCCCTTTTCTCATTCCTATTATTAATAATTTTGGTCACATCTCTTTTTTTCCCTGATGAGTTTTGCCAGGTGACTGTCCATTTTCATAGTCACTTTGCTTTTACATATGTTTGTGTGTATTGGTAGTATACTGATTTACACAAGTTTTATATTATTATATAAGTCCATCCTTTTCTCTCTTTCTTTCTTTCTTTCTTTCTTTCTTTCTTTCTTTCTTTCTAAGATTTTATTTATTTGACGGAGAGAGACACAGCGAGAGAGGGAGCACAAGCAGGGGGAGTGCGAGAGGGAGAACCAGGCTTCCCACTGAGCAGGGAGCCCAGTGCAGGACTCCATCCCTGGACCCTGGGATCATGACCTGAGCTGAAGGCAGATGCTTAATGACTGAGCCACCCAGGTGCCCCCATCCTTTTCTTTCTTTGTAATTATTTTCTTTTCATGGTTTCCCCTCTCAAAATCAGATAAATCATTATTTGTACTTTCTTTTAGTTGTTTTTATTTTTTCTGTAGTTATTAAATTAAAATTTTAAAATAAAAATATGTCCATATTTAAAGAAAATATACCCAACAGTTCAGAATGCTGGAATATGAAGCATTACATTCTCTTCACCCCCACTCCCCATTGTACTTCTCAGGATTTGTGTAATGAATTCTTGTGTATATTTCCAGAATTTATTTATGCCTGGACCAGCGTGTGTGTGTGTGTGTGTGTGTGTGTGTGTGTGTGTGTGTATTATTTTAATACACTTCCAAACAGACATGGGACACAAGAATCTGCATGCTTAGAAAACCACCTGAGGCAATTTGTACCACCCTTGCATGTTATGATTCTGATCTGGGGACCAGACCACTGGGTAAAAGGTTGCTTTTCCAGAGGAAGCAGGAAGAGGCATAATAAAAAAGGAACAAAGAACTGAAAAGGGCATCTACCTACCACCACCAACTGCTATTGATTAGGCATCTCCTATGTGCCCCGCACGTTTTTAGACACCTTTATGCCAGTTACCTCCTTGTGTCCTCACAATGCTGTGATAAATGGCGCTGTGGAGTTGAAGGAAGAAGTGCTGGTAAGTGGTGGCACCAAGAGGCGAACCCGTGATTTCGAGACCTACGTTCCTTTCCTGCTCTGCGCTGCCTCCTTCCCCGCTTCAACTGCGTGAAGCAGGAGGTGGGTGAGTGCACCCCTTTGCGTGTCCTGACCTTGACTGAGGAGCTGCTGGTGGTGGCAGAACTGTTGGTGCTTGATCCAGGGATGTGCCAAGTGACAAATGGGATAAGAATGGCTGAGTCACCGGAGAATCTGGTGATAGGGAGAGCCAACCTGAACGATGAGCTCTCGAGTAGTTTTCCGTCTAACTTGCTCAGTTTGGCCACTGGCGATGCCTCATTTCTTAGGCAACTCTTTAGTCAACCATCCTGTGAGTCACCAGCACCAAAAACACCGAGTGTGATTCTAGAAACCCACCAGGCACCAAGAACAGCAAAGCATTTGGAGGCTGGGAAGGCCCCAAACTAGCATTGCCAAGATCTCTTTCCTTCTAATTTCTAAATCTGTGTGTGCTTCTTGGAAAATTTAATCCACATGTTTTGAGATCATTTCTACTAAACCCATCAAAATATAGTTTTATAAGACCCATTTGACATCTAAGAAGCCTGATGTACTTTCTCTCTCTCTCTTTTTTTTAAGATTTACTTATTTTAGAGAGAGAGAGAGAGCATGAGTGGGGGAAGGGGCAGAGGGAGAGAATCTTAAGCCGACCTCCCGCTCAGCCACAGAGCCTGATGTGGGGCTCCATCTCACGACCTTGAACTCATGACCTGGGCTGATACCAAGTCTTGGATAGATGCTTAACCGACTGAGCCACCTGGGCGCGCCCCTCTTTCTTCGTCTTTAAATCACAAGCGCCTAAAAATACACACTTTCACACCCTTATCCATAATTTGTAAAGCTGGAAGTTAGATTTTTTCAATAAAAACTAAGCCTAGAACCTGAAAACAGGCAACCTCAGGCCTCACCTAGCGTATGGAAAGTGACAAGTTTGAAGTCCAGACAAATATGTTCTCTCATTTCCCAGAAAAGTCCCCTAGCAGCTGTGGGAAGAAAGCCCACCCTGCTGTCAACTCTGCCTCCTCCACAGACAGTCCTCCGCCTGGCAGGGGAATCCAAGATGTATTCCAGACCCTTGGTTTTAATTCAAAGAGAGCTCTGCCCACTTTTCTCAGGGTAGCGTTCTGGAAACC
This sequence comes from Enhydra lutris kenyoni, assembly GCF_002288905.1. Lineage (NCBI taxonomy): Eukaryota > Metazoa > Chordata > Mammalia > Carnivora > Mustelidae > Enhydra > Enhydra lutris. Next base: position 7,432,322 of record NW_019154088.1, on the reverse strand, counting down.
CAACTTAGTGATTCATTCCAGTGAAACCCACAGGATACCAAACCATGGTGAATAGACTTCAAGCTGTTTCTGTCTCACTCCCATGGAAGTGTTTCTTTGGGGAGAGCACCCTAGCTTTTGCCAGGTGCTGATCACCCAGAGCCTCTTTGGGGATACCTGAAATAGAAGGAAATTAGTGAGCATTACCCACAGCACAGTTCCAAGTAGGGAAAGAGTAATTATATCCAAATCCATTGTTCATTATTTATTTCATATATTCTTTTCCCCTAGTGTTTTGCTAAGTCGCTTGTAATTGCCATATAGTTTTTCTAACTTGGGGCTACTATTAAATTACTAATATTTAGACTCCGTTTTCAGCAGTCTTTTCAAAAGCAAACCTAAATCCTGGATGAATTGCTCCCTATCATGAGATTCCATTTTAAGCTAAAGGGAATAAATTGATAGAAAACAGTGTGATGATTCCTCAAGAAATTAAAAAAAGAATTACCATATGATCTAGCAATTTTATTTCTGGCTATATATCCAGAAAAATGGAAAAGAGAGTCTCAAGAGATATTTGTACACCAATGTTCAGAGCAGTATTATTTGCAAAAACCAGATGCAACCCCACATGTCCATAGACAAATAAATGAATAAACAAAATATGGTTTGTGTGTGTGTGTGTATACATATGCATTCAATGGAATTTTATTTAGCCTTAAAAGCATGACACATGCTAAAACATGGATGAACCTTGAGAACACTATTTTAAGTGCAATAAGCCCAGCACAGAAAGGACAAATACTGTCTGATTTCTCTTGTATGAGGTATCTAGAGTACATAAACTCATAGAGACAGAAAGTAGAATGGTGGCTGCTAGGAGCTAGGGCAGGAAAATGGGGAGTTAATGTTTAATGGGTAAAGAGCTTTGGTTTTACAAGAGGAAAAGAGTTTTGAAGGGGTGTGCAGCCTGCTCTTGATTTCGACTCAGGTCATGATCTCAGGGTCCTGGGATTGAGCCCTGCATTTGGCTCACTGCTGAGTGGGAAGCCCGCTGAAGGATTTTCTCTCTCTCTCCTGCCGCTCCCCGCACTCATGCTGGCTCTCTTGCATGCGCGCTCTCTCTCTCTCTCTCTCGTTCAAATAAATACATCTTTTTAAAAAAGAGTTCTGGAGATGGTGGTGATGATTGTACAATATTGTGAATGTACTTAATGCCACTGGACTGTGCACTTAAAAATGGTTAGGATGGTATATTTTATGTCTATTTTGCCATAACTAAAAAAAGGAATAGATTGAACTCAAGTAGGTAAAGAGTAGTTATTTACTGAAGTTATTTTGTAACTCATCAGCATCTGCCTTGGGAAGTGTAATCTGGTTTTGTCCTTCGTCTTAGAAATAATTTTTTACTGGATAAGAGAACCAAAATTTTTCATTGTCTTTTATTGTATCTTTCTTGCTACCATCACTATTTTTTTTAAAGATTTCATTTATTTATTCGGCAGACAGAGATCACAAGTAGGCAGAGAGGCAGGCAGAGAGAGAGAGGCAGAAGCAGACTCCTTGCTGAGCAGGGAGCCCCACGCGGAGCTTGATCCCAGGACCCCGAGACCACAACCTGAGCCGAGGGCAGAGGCCCAACCCACTAAGCCACCCAGGCATCCCTACCATCACTATTTCTTAACCTTAATGTGGAGCTGGTAAAGTCTTCTGGAAAACTGGTTTTGAGAAATAATCAGTTGAATAGATCATTTTCCCCCCAAAATCCTGTGGGATAATAAAGCCTTCTAGAATAGGGGGACAGAGTGAAGTCAGATATTAATTATATCCTTCAAAACCCAAGAAAAATTATCCACAAATAAGCATAATCAAGTGAGAAATATAGGCAATAAACTCATGCTATAATCTTTAGAAAGTGGTAACCAAAAAAAGAAAAATGCAGAAGCTGACTTAGTATTCCTACCTTACCCTCTAGCATAGTCCTCTAAAACAGTGGTGGCAAAAAAAAAAAAAAGGAGTGGAAAAAAGGCCCTGAATCAATGAGTTTAGGGGTGGGTTGTACTTTTATTTTAGGTGTGTTATCCTTTAAAACATGGCAATATTCTAGAGTTGTGGCAAAGAATGATAATCAATCCCTTGATTCTCTTTGACTTGCAATTCTGACCTTCATCCTTAACATTTTGAATAGGCAAGAATTTAGATAACTCTTGTAGGAGAGAGATATCAAGTACAAATAGAGCATCAGGTCATTCCAGATCAAACCCTTGCAAAAGAAGAGCCATTGTTCACAGAATCAGAAATTGGTGGTGGTGATTGGGGAGTGAGGGGATATCCAAGTTTAACAATGATATAAAAAAAAAAAAGATGAGGGAGAAGGTGCGAGCAAGTTAGGAAAGAAAATGTGTGAGAATATAGGAAGTGCTCTACAGACTGAGCTGTTGAAGAGGAAAGGAGCAGCTCAAAGAAAATGCAGGCAAAGTTTTTGGTCATAGATGGAATCCTGGAAGACAAGCATGCAAATTGTTACACTCGCCTTGAGATTACATGTCTGGAAAAGTGAGGTACAGACCGGAGGGACTTGAATGATGATCAGGGGAAACTTTTAGTGGAAATATGAGAATTTGGATCTCTATGGGAGAAGTTCAGGGGATGACTGATGGAAGGATCCCTAGGCCATTCTCTGCCATACAACAAGAATAACACTGAAGCGCTCCCACAGTGAGTTCCATCTTGGATATCATATCCAGAGAGAAAAACCACAACCTTTATTTGATTCTTAGCCACTGCCTGACCAAACAGGAAGCTTGTCCTAATGTCTACAGAATTCAAACTGTTTGTGGAAGGTGGAAGTCTTGCCAGCACACAATGAGTCAGCCGCCATTAACCAGAGGAGTGAGTTAGGGCAACCACTTTGGACAATATGTTATTTTGGAAGTGAGGATTTCTTTTACAACATTTGAGCCTGGGAACATGGTGTGCTTTATATAAAGCAGAAAATAAATAAAAGATTTCAAGGAATTCCTCTCCCACATGACCAATTCAAAAACCCAAGCTGACAAACCCAAGTACTAAATAGATTCAATGAGCATGCATTTACTCCAACTTTAAAAATACAATACATATGAAACTATTTTAGAAGCTTTTTCTCCTAAAAAGGAAAGTTCCTGAAATAGAGAGAACTGGCCACAATTATTTTGTTTTATCAAGTATAGGCTTTCAAGTGACATCAAAAAGGCACCAGAAAGAATTGGTCTTTTTCTGTGGGAAGATTAGGGATCAAAGCTTGGTGTGATGTTAGGAAGAAAAATCAATCCTATTGAAAATAACTGATAATAGTTAAGCATCGGTGAGTGAATAATGGTGGCTCAGTTGGTTAAGCATCTATCTTCAGCTCAGGTCATGATCCCAGGGTTCTGGGATGGAGCTCTGTGTTGGCGTCGTCATGTTTCCTGCTCAGCAGGGAGTCTGCTTCTCCCTCTCCACACCCCGCATCCCTGCTCATGTTCTCTCTCGCTACCTCTCTCTCTCAACTAAATAAATAAAATCTTAAAGAAAAAACGAGCATCTTGTTTTTAATTTGGGGAGAGGGGCACAAAATACCCCATAGCTTCTTGTTTGCTGGTATAATATGGGTTCTTTTGTGGCTGATATTACTTTTTCCCTATTATCCATCTTCTTCTTCTTCCATAATAAAAGCCATGATTTTTAATTAAACCCATGGCTGCTTGGAATAAAGACTGGTAGGTGTGGTCATGTGGCTAATTCTGGCAGATACAAAGAGGAAGTGGTTTACGCAACTTTAGAGTGCATCTTTAAAGAGACGAGGCATGCTCATCTTTGCCCTCCTCCTCCTTTGTGGAGGTCAGAATTCAGATGTAATGAGGGCAGGGCAGTACTAGTAATCAGTTAGGGCCATGGGATCCCTGAGAATGGAAGCCAGGTACAGTGAAGCAACACGATCGAAGAAGCCTAGGTCTCTGACACAGTGCAGTGCCACAACTGTGCTAGACTGACAGTCTCTAGATTCCTGGAACATGAGAGGAATAAACACCCACACTGCTTAAGCTGTTGTTATTTTAAGTTTCTCTGTTACTTGCAGACAAAGCTAAGCCTAGCTAATAATCTATTTTAAAAGTGTTTTTGCTTTATTGGGGGAGTAGCAGAGAAGTCTAAAATTCTCTAATTTGTACAATTTAAATCTGGTTTTAAGATGACATGGTCATAATTGGCTATCCTATCCCTAACTGTTATTTAGGCATTTGACTCTGTGGCTTCCAGCACCTACTAGAGATCTGGAAGACCTCTGAAATGGAACTATTGAGAGAAGGAGGTTCTCCACAAAGAATAGACGCAATGTATAGGTCACACCCTGTGTTTTGAGGGTTAAAAAGGACTTGTGATTGCTCACTTTTGTCAGGGAAGACCCTGGCTGAGAGAAAAATCTTAGCATTCCAGCTAGATATCTCATCACTAAGGCTTTATTTTTTTAGGTTAAATCTTTAGGTACTTTTCCCTTTTAAAATGCAAACTCACAAACAGGCAAGAGTAGACCCTTTACACTTTAGTGTAAAGCTTATCCTATTCCATTCCTGACTCTACAAAAGTCTTTGGAAGATGGAAGACATGTGTGTTGGGGGAGAGGAAAGAAACTGAGGAGTTGGAAATAAGAGAAAAAAGAATGACTTGAAAGACTATCTTCAGGGATTTCATAATTATGACAAGGACAATGGATGTAAATAATATCTAGGACATGCATTCCCTGGGTGTCTAAAACCATATAGTAAATAAATGACAAGACAATTCTGTGGAATGTGAACCACATGATCTCAGCTGCAATTTAGCTCAAAAAAAAAAAAAAAGTAAGGAGGTTAAAAGTCAGAGTATGAGAAGGAGGGTGAATACAGGTACTGGTAGGTTGTGTGACATTATTCAAAATAAATAATCCCTTTGGAAGTTTTGGTATTCAGTTGACAGCAACCATTGAGCAAGTTAACCAGCTGTACTTTCAAACCTCTAAGAAATAATGGAGCTAGACAATACTCACCAATGACTGCTAAAACCATTCACTGAAAGCCAATAGGGACTATAAAATGGATGGGCCAAGTTCACAACATCGGAAATCCCTGATCAAACTTAACATCACAAAATGAGAGACAACCAGGCAGTATGTGCTTCCTGATGTGAGGTAGTACCAAGTCCATGGCACCACCTAGCAAGGCTTCCTGGCAAAATTTGGAACCTGAATCTGATCAGCTTCTGGCTCTAACTACTCATCTCCTGGGACATCTAAGAAGTAGAGAAACATGGTGAAGCTCTCTTGTGGATGCAATCAGCAAAATCTAGAATGTGGGAAACTCTAGAGATAAATGAATGACAAGGAAAAAAGACACCCAGAGGAGGACCTCTTTGGTTTAAAGAGACTTGAGAGACTTATCACACAGATGCAATTTGTGGTCTTTGTTCGGGTTCTTTCGTCAAACAAACAGCAATAATAAAAAGACATTTTTGAGATCATCACAGAAACTTGAACGTTGACTACAAATCTGGTAACATTAGGAAATTGTTGTCATTTGTTTAGTTGTAATAACAGTATGTGACCTTGGATTAGGTAATAGTCTTAAATATGACCCCAAAACACAAACAACTAAGGAGAAAATAAAGTGGAGTTCATTAACATTTAAAAATTTTATGCATCAAAGGACACCATAATGAAAATGAAAAGAAAGTTCACAGAATGGAAAAAGATATTTTCAAATCATATTTCTGACAACAGTCTAATATCCAGAAAATATAAAGAACTCTTATAATGCAACAATAAAAAAAGACAAATAACTCAGTTTAAAAATGGGCAAAGGACTTGAATAGACATTCCTTCAAAAAATAACTATAAATAGCTAATAAGCACATAAAAAGATGTTCATTATCATTAGTCTCTAGGAAAATGCAAATCAAAACCATAGTGAGATATCATCTCATATCCACCAGGATGATTATAATCAGAAAAATAGATAATAACAAGTGTTAGCAAGAATGCAGAGAAATCAGAACCACACACATGGCTGATGGGAATGTAAAATGGTACAGCCACTTTGGGAAACAGTTCAATAGCTCTTCAAAAAGCAAAATGTACACTTTCCATACAATCCAGTAATTCCACTCTTACATATATACTCAAGAGAAATGAAAACATATACTTTCACAAGAAGTTATACATGAATCTTTATAGCAGCGTTAATCCCAATACCCAAAAATAGAAGCAACAACCCAGATGTCCATCAGCCGTTGAATGGATAAACAAAATGTTTTGTTTCTAGAAAAATTAAGTACTCGTGGCTGCTATGACATCAATAAACCTCAAAAAGATACATGTTATGTGAAAGAAACCAGACAAAAAAGGCTACAACTATATAATTTCATGTATATGAAATGTCCGAAGTAGGTAAATCTATACAGTCAGAAAGTAGACTAACGGTTGTGAGGATGTGGGGAAGGATGGAATTAGAAGTGACTGCTAATGGGATGCTGGAAATACATTGGAATTTCCTGTTTTCTGTGCTCACCAGTGGTGAAGGAAAACATTTGTAAATAAAACTAAAAGCAATTGAATTGTATACTTCAAAATGGCTCAAATGGTGAGTTTTATATTTTGTGAATTTCATCTCCATAAATTTTTTTTAAATAGTATCATATATTATGTCTTAAAAAAGAGTCCTCGTCCCTTAAAGCTGCAGAGTATGTTTATGAATGGCACGACAATGCCTTGAATTTGCTTTTTAAAAATCTAGTGGGGTGGGGAGTGGGGGGGTTTGCTTGGGAACTGGGAGGGTATGATTGAAACAAGATTGGACATAAGATCATATTTATTGAAGTTGTGTGATAAGTACAGCAGAAGAACCTGTTATATCATTCTCTCTACTTTTGTATGTGTTTGAAATTTTTCACAAACGAGAGTTTAAAGTCAACTTCTTGGTTGTTATTGGGTCCCAAATGGGTTGGCCCTTAATAATGGTGGCAGAGTCCTAGCATGTTAGGCATCCTGAGTCCTTACAGATCAACAAATTCAGCTTATTCTTTGCATTTAAATGTGGAAAATGGTACCCTAGGAGAAAAAAAGTGTTGGCCCAAATGGACAGAGGTATGTTTAGAAAGGGGCCTGCAAGCTGTGAGGAGACATATAGTAAATATTTTAGATTTTGCAGGCCGGTTTCTGTTGTAATAATAAACTCTACTGTTATAGCATGAAAATCGTCATTGACAAATGACCCAAATAGACGTTTTTCCAAAGAAGATAAGCAAGAGGACAATAGATATAGGAAAAGATGCTCAGCATCACTAGTCATTAGGGAAATGCAGATTAAAATCACAATAGGTATCACCTCACACCTGTTAGAAATGGCCATGATCAAAAAGACAAGAGTTAACAAATGCTAGTATGGATGCTGAGAAAAGGAAACACTTGTGTACTGTTGGTGGAATTATAAAGTGTGCAACCTGCAACCACTGTGGAAAACAGTATGGAGGATCCTCAAAAAGTTAAAAATAAAGCTACCATATGATCCAGCAATTCCTCTACTGGGGTATTTACCTAAAGAAAATGAAAACACTAACTCAAAAAGATATCTGTCCCCTGTTCATAGCAGCGTTTCTTAGAATAGCCAATACATGGAAACAATCTAAGTGTTTATCAATGGATGAATGGATAAAGAAGTTATACATATAGTGGAATATTAGTCAGCCACAACAAATGAGGAAATCCTACCAGTAGCAAAAACATAGATGGAACTTGAAGTGAAATAAGTCAGACAGAGAAAGACAAATACAGTATGATTTAGAATCTAAAACAAAAACAAAACCAAGTCATAGAAAAAGAGATCAGATCTGTGGTCACCAGAGATGGGAGGCAGGGATTAGAGGAAGGTGGTCAAAAAATACAAATTTCCAGTTCTAAGATACGTAGTAGGGATGTAACATATAACATGATGACCATAGTAAACACTGTTGTATGATAGACAGGAAAGTTGTTAAGACAACATGTCCTGAAAGTTCTCATCACAAGGAGTGTATTTTTTCTTTCCTATTTGTTGTATCTGTATGGGATGATAGGTATTAACTAAACCTAGTGGGGCAATCACTTCACAATATATTAAACCATTATACTGTATACCTTAAACATGTACAGCAATGTATGTCAGTTATTTCTCAATAAAACCGTGGGGGGAAAAAAAGAAAAAGTAGACAGTATGTAAAGAAGTGAGCATGCCTGTTTTCCAGTGAAATTTCCTTTACCCACGACATTATTTATTATTTTATGTATATATTTTCATGTGGTGTATAAGCCAGAGTTCTTTGGCTCATAAGCTATAGCTGGCATAGAAGAACTCTGGTATAGAAGAACCGAATTCTCCAGACTCTAAACCCTATTCTTTTTCCTCAGGGCTAAGTTACAAATAAATAAGTAAACACAGTAATTGGCTTGTGCTCACAAACAAGGACTCGAAAGAAAAACACCATCCTTGAACCAGAGTTTCCCTGCCCTACCCATTCCTCGTATCTCCATTTGGATCTACAAATGACAGGGGTATGGCATCTTGAAATCACCATGTTCTGTGACATAGATACCACTAAAAGCAGGACATCCTGACTGTAAATAAACATGACTTCTGATCAAGTTGAATGGAGGGATGGAGACAAAAGGTATTTCTCACAAATAATTTTCAAAAGAAGAATTTATCATGCATGGTCCTGGGCAGAATTGTGGCTTCTTGTTGTTGTTGTTTACATTTTAAAAATTTATTTATTTGAGAGAGAGAGAGAGAGAGCAAAAACAAACAAGCGAGCATGAGGTAGAGGAGGGGCAGAGGGAGAAGCAGACTCCCTACTGAGCAGGGAGTTGATCCCAAGACTCTGAGATCATGCCCTGAGTGGAAGGCAGATGCTTAACGGTCGGAGCCACCCAGGCTCTCAGTCTTTCAGTTTTAAATACTTCAAAAGGAATTTGACATTTCTTATTAATCTTGGTAAATAGATTAATTAACTAAAATAAAGTTAGTAAAGACAGTAATATATAATATTTAACCAGCCTTTAGTTTATGTCAGGCATTCTGATACAACATAAAATGTCCCACTGAATCCTTAAAAAACCCAGAGAGTTTCTCAGAAAACACCCCTACAAACTCTGGACAGGATGTATGGAGCAGTGATCCGAAGACCCAAAGGTAAATGGTTGCAGATGGACTGAGGAAGAACATCAAAATTCAAAGGACCACCAAACTGGTGATGTTCACCATTTTCTTTTTCCTTTGTGGTATCCTTGGGGCTGAACTCAATGCAGCCTGGAACATGAAAGTGGGCATTAGTGTGAACAGAGTTCCAGGAGAAGCTCTCCAGATCAGGCTCAGAAAAAGGCACTCTTAAAACTCAGAGAGGGTTCAGAGGTCTCCCTCCATCTATTTTCCTTCTGTCCATTTTCTTGTATTCCACAATCCTACAACAGCCATCCATCACAGAGGCCACAATTCAACAGGAGCCAGAACTAAGACAGAAGGAAGCTTTCCTTTCCAGTCGATGGAGCTGTGATCCCAAGAGAGTGGGGTGAACTAGGTTGCCAGTTTTCTTCTTTCTCTTTCCAGCCTTCCACCACTTGGCCCTATGGACAGCAAAGTGGGATTACTAAAGATACAGCATTCTGGCTAGAGGACCAAAATATGAAACCCAGGCAACCAGAAATTATAGGAAAATTGCACAGAGGAAGGAGCTCGGCAAAATGAACCAGTAAAGTTTTTTGTGAACTGCTAGGCTCACACTCTAGTTGTGCTCCAATGGGTTTGATCCTACTGGGCATACCAAAATGGTCTAACGATAGACCACTACCGAGTTCACAGACTGCATGGTGTATATGAGAGGCAGTAAGCAAGCATGACTGGAAAGAAATAGCAGGAGGCAGTCTTCCTTGGTATGGAACTGCTCTGTATCCTGATCGTGGTGGTGAATGAATCCATGCAGGTATTAAAATTCTAACATTGTACACCGAAAAAAACAAAACAATACAAAACAAAACCCACCCCTATTTTGCATGATAATTTTAACAATAGAATTAACAACAACAACAAACTCACAGCAAGATAGTATGATCTCTCACATTGCTTGGACATGCAAGCCTCAGAAATGATTGATACAAGTTGAATGAAGGGATGGAGACAAAAGGTTAGGCGAAAAGGATTTTTATTTGAAGATTGTTGAGTAGCTCATGGAATTAACAACAAGGGCAAAGAACTAGTGCTGGGAAAGTGATACTAGAGAAACCCCCTGCTAGCACTGGGTGTTTAGTTCTGCCAGGGCACACGTGCAGCTGCCCCTTAGGCTTCCACAGAGATTCCCACATGGACTGAGGGACAACTGTGAACCGGCGGTGGAGGGGGAGGGTGGGGTAGGTGCTCAGATGTCAGGTGACAAAAATAAATAGAATACTATCATCAACCCCTCCTACAGATGAGAAAACTGAGGCATTCAGAGGTTCTCTGACTTCTCTGAGTTCACACACTTTGCCAGGACTCAAAACTCGTGCTCCTAACCACCACACAGTGATGGCTGAAAATGTCTCGAGCCTCAAGAGAGCTTTGTGGAAACCATACTGCCCATCTGAAAACAAAGAACAGAACTAATTTGAAGCAGAAACTCCCAACTTCCTCCTGGCTCTTCAATTCAAGGGAATGCTACCCCAGCTGTTTGTTTTTCTTTATAACCATTTGTTTTGTTTTTGATATATAAACACTAGATTTTTTAGTATATGCACTGCCTCTGATATATTCCCTAGAGCAGTAGTATTCAAACTTTTTTGATCACACACCCATCAGCAAATACTACAATATTTGTATATTGTACGCATTCTAAATAACATCTAAAAACTGGGAGAAAGGATAAAATAACAATACTTTAAAATAATGTTTATTAAAATAATACAAAATTATTTTTTATTTCATTAAAAATTATTAATGTGAGTGATGTTACTGGATATGCTTCAAACATCTGATCCCAAATTCAACTTTTATACTTGATTTTTATGGAAGCTATAATTTGAAAAAATTCACAAAGATATGTAAATCCAAATGGAAAAAGTGCATCACCATTGGCTACGTTTATTAAACTACAGTTTCTATTATTTAAATCTCATCTACCAAATATGCAAAAGTTTTTGTGGGTGGGAGGAAAGAATCTGATTAGTAAATTTCCATTGTTGTTATTGGGCAAAAATTGGAAGGTGCTGCATTTTTGTATTTTTAACAAATGGCTTCAAGACTCATTGAAATTTCTTTAGCTAGAATAATTTAAATAGCTTTGGGATACCTGGGTGTCTCAGTCAGTTGAGCAACTGCCTTTGGCTTAGGTCATGATCCCAGGGTCCTGGAATCAAGTCCCACATCAGGCTCCCTGCTAAGCAGGAAGCCTGCTTCTCCTTCTGTCTGCTGCACCCCCACTTGTGCTCTCTGACAAATAAATATTTTTAAAAGTTAAAAAAAGAAAAATTTAAATAGGTTAGAAAACCATGATTCCTACTTTTAAACTGCTGTGCAGATGAGAGATTTTTATAAGTGTCAACCTGATACCATTTGCAAAAACAAAATCTTGAGATAATGGAAAATTTTTTCAAACATTTCTTTTAAAATTCTCCATGGCACAAATTTCTTTTAAAAAGTGATTCCTTGTTTACTGTTAAACATCACCTTTACTTTAAAGGAATAGACCAAAAGACCAAGGAATAGACCACAAATAGACTGGATCACTTTTTAATTTAAAAAAAAAAGGGGGGCACCTGGGTGGCTCAGTGGGTTAAAGCCTCTGCTTTCAGCTCAGGTCATGATCCCAGGGTCGTGGGATCAAGCCCCACATCAGGCTCTCTGCTCGGTGGGGAGCCTGCTTCCCTTCCTCTCTCTCTGCCTGCCTCTCTGCCTACTTGTGATCTCTGTCAAATAAATTAAAAAAAAAAAAAAACCTTAAAAAAAAAAAAAAGCTGCTAGGTAATGTATAGACTTGTCCAATCACTATGCTATACACCTGAAGCTAATGTAAATTGTCAACTATAATTTTTTAAAAAATCTGCTAGGCACCATACTATCAACAACTATATGGCATCAGAAAAAACATCAACACATTTAGCACACTTCATCTTTCACAAATCAAATCTCATATTTTGCCCTTCCCTTTCAGGGGAATTCTGCTTCTATCTGTGGTAGGCTAGGTTGTTTCAGAACTACATTCCTATTAGTTAACATTCCTATTCATGGGCTAAACCTATAAGTAAAGCGAACAGAAAGAAATCATCCCTCTCAAAGACTGGAGCCCAGCTTTGAAGCACGTCAATTCCCGCTCAAATTAAAGTTATACGAAATTGCTAGCGTCCCTTGCCTAGATAACTGCCTAAGCAAAAGTGAATCTTCTTGGAGGAAGATAACATAATCCAGAGCTTTAGAATATTTCTTCAGTGTCAAGATCTCAAAAAAACAAAAACAGAAACAAAAAAACCAGGCATACAAGAGGACAAGGCATAACTGACAATCAAAAAAGAGAAAAAGCACGCTATAGATATAAATGAACAGGGGATTCAAATAATGAAATTTTCATATACACCCTTAAAATACATATAGTTAATAAGTTCAAGTAATTAAGGACAAATCTGAGAATGATGACAGGGAACAGGAAAGTATAAAATATAATCAAATAAAAATTTTAAACCTGAAAAATAATAAATGAAATCAAGACTTCAAAGGGTAGATTTAAAGCAAATTAAACACAGCTTTAAAAAAAACCTGTAAACTGGAAGATACGTCAGAAGAAAATATCTAGATTGAAGCATGAAGAAATGAAAGGATAGAAAATAAAGAAAGGAGATAGACAGTCTAAGCATACTTTGGAGATACTGCTGATTTAGTTCCAGACCACCATAACAAAACAGATACTACAATAAAGCAAGTCAAAATAATTTTTTGGTTTCCCAGTACATATAAAAGTTAAGTTTATACTCTACTGCAGTCTATTAAGTAGAGAATAGCATTATGTCTAAAACCAATGTACATTTAATTAAAATGTACATTTTTGCTAAAAAATGCTATCTGAGCTTTCAATGAGTCATAATCACTAATCACAGATCACCATAACAAATATAATAGCAATTGATACACTTGAAATATTGTGAAAATGATCAAAATGGGACCCAGAGACATGAAGTAAGTAAATGCTATTGGAAAATGGTGCTGATAGACTTGCTTGATGCAGGGTTGCCACAAACCTTCAATTTGGAAAAAAAATGCAGTATCTACAGAGCACAATAAAGTGAGGAGCAATAAAATAAGATATGTCTGTTTGTGGTAAATATGAACAACATCTATAATTAGAAAAGAGAGAAAATTGAGACAAAAGAAAAGTTTCAAGAGACAATAATGGAGAATTTTCCATAACTGATGATAGACATTCAACTACAGAACATAGTTGTAAGGAATTTGACATAGGAAACACACAAGCTTCTGTGAGGTACAAAGCGTTTTTAAGCAGTTTTGTTGTATAAAATTCACTTAATTAATGGCACCTGGGGCTCTCTGAAAATGTCTGGATTTATCCATTTTTTTTCAGCAATAGCTTGCCTGTGAATCATGTGGAGAATGAATTTCATAGATGGTGCTATATTTGTAACTCCAGAATCCTTTATCTATTTATTCTGGTCACAGCCACTCCATTCAGTGGGGTAACATGTATAAAAACTTTCTATAATATTAGTGTTCTTTATCTTTAAAATATCACTTCTTACTGAGACCATATATTCTGTGATATAATCTTATATAGAAGTTCACCCACAAAAGTAGGTTTTTGTATATTTCATTATTGAAGTATTCTAAGATATACAATATACTTTGATATATTAGGATCATCTAAGTCCTAATTAACTAACTCAGACATCAGCAAACTTTTTCTGTAGAAGGCCAGAGAATAAATGTTTTGGGCCTTGAGGGCCACTTACAGTCTTTGTCATAACTATTCAACTCTGCCATTATAGCATGAAAGTTGTCATAGGCAACTGATAAGCAGATGAGTGTGGCTGTGTTCCAGTAACAGAAATAAGCAAAAGGCCAGTTTGACAAGCAGGCCATAATTTGCTCACCCCTTGATCTGACCGGATAGCAAAATCCCATTCTACATAATTTTTTCTTATATTTCTATCTTCATATGATCAGCAATGATTTCTGTCTTCCAACATTATATCCTATCAACACAATATAATTTATATCTTTGTCATGTTGATTCCTGTGCCACTGCTAACAATGTGTTTCCAAATGAAATTTAAAACCATCTTTTATTAATACCAAGTAAGAGTCTTCTAGAAATGTATCGTTGAGTTCAGAGAAATCTATATGGTACTGGACTGAGTAATACAGTATATTCATAATGCTCTGCAGCCACCACCACGATCCACTTCCATAATTCTTTCCACCTTGTAAAACTGAAACCCTGTACTCATTAAACAACAGCTCTCCATTCCTCTTCCTCTTCAGCCTCCAGCAACCACAGTTCTACTTTCTGTGTCTGTGATTTTGACTACTCTAAGTATCTCATATAAGTGGAATCATGTAGTATTTGCCCTTTTCTGACTGGCTTACTTCACTTAGCACAATGGCCTTAAGGTTCTGCCACATGACAGCATATATCAGAATTTCCCCCCTTTTAAAGCTGAATAATATTCCACTATATGTATGTACCACATTTTGTTTATCCATTCATCTGTCAATGAACATGGGCTGCTTCCTTGTTTTAGCTATTGTGAATAATGCTGCTATGAACGTGGTGTTCATAGTATCTTCAATAATCATGCCAGGAGAGGGTCATTACTGAAGACAGAAGATAGAAATTCATACTTCAGATGGTCTCTTGGCAGTGTCTAATCCTTCAGGCTGACTAGCCACCATTGCTTTAATCTCATGTTACGGAGCTTGTACTGGCTATGGCCAAGCCTTGTCTACCATTTCCTTTATAAACATGAACTGACATCCATAGTATTATCTTCGATCTTAATCTTCTTTGCAGTAATTTTTAAAGCTACTTGTCCATTTATCATAATTTATTTGTTAGAAGTAAATAACATTACGGGTTAAGTCCCCCTCAACTGAGTATACACAAATAGCACATAGTTACGAAAAGGGTAAATCTCAGAGGTGGTGAGCTTCTTGCCTGATCTCAGAATGCCTTGGTTAACAACTATGTAATGTGATTAACATACATTACCTATTTGTTTTAGTAAATACTTATAAAGATTAATTTGTTTTTTAAATTTTTAATTACAAGTAAAGATACTTAGAAGTTCTATTATTTTCTTCTCAGACCCTAGTGAATTGTTAGTTATTAGTTGAGTGATTTACTCCCACTTTAACCATGGATCTAAAAATTAAAGAACATCTAAAACAATGGCACCCTGTTATTTTAAAATACTTGTCTTATTTGAGAAATCTAAAACATTTAACTATATTCCTACAAACTATATAAGTAGTAGCTCTCAGCTTTTTGGAGATCTGGATTCTTTGGAGAACTTGATTAATTCTATAGAATCTGTCTTTAAAAAGGACTCCCCAGTCAGCTGAGTGCCTCTGCCCTGTTCTTACCCTCAATCCTGTCTTCTTCCCTTGAGTGGGGGTGGGGGACTGGAGGAATGATTTAATTTGATTTATTAAAAACGTTTTAATTCTTTGTACAGTTACCATCCTATGTAAAGATGAAATTTGTGTTGAGTTCAAGATTTTCATGGAATAAAGATCACACAGTACTTTAAAAAAAGGAACATAAATATCATAAATATTTTGTTTCTTCCTTTCTCCCTTCCTGCCTTCCTCTCTTCCTCTCTCCCTCTCCTCCTCCTTCCCTCTTCTCCCCCTCCATCCCACCTCTTTATCCCCTCCTCCTTTTCCCCTTCTCTTGCTAGTTTAGTCAAAAAATCTTTGGAGTCAGGGACCTGGGTGAAAAAGACGCATATGGTATCCCTGGGGAATAACAGGGACCTGCATAAGGAAATTATGCCAGTGTGGGCAGTGACATCTCAGAGACAGGTAGAGGGCCCACATAAGGAATACATGCTAAGTGGGATAAAGCAGGTTTGAGCAAGTAGGTAGATACATTGAGGAAATGGGACCTAGGCTTCTCACTATAAAAGGAACTTACAACCATGGGAAGAAGGAAGGAAAGAATGAAGCCTGTGGTATTAGACTGAAATCAGAGATATCAGGTTGAACATGTGCTTTTAAAATACACAGAAAGATAGATTGATAGAGATGTAGATGTGTGCATGCATACACCTGTGTATGCACATACATACATACATACATACATATATTCTCATGTGTGTCCACTGAGGCCTGGGAACAAAACTATCTCTGTAACAGTGAAGTACCTTGTGCCCAGATCTGGAATTCTAACTGCCATCCTCCACTAATTGGTGCTAGAGCTTATTGGAAAAATGGGCCAGTTCCAGGGCTGGGACAGGGAAAGTACAAGATAAGCCTGGAACATTTGTTAGGCTAGAAAATTTAAAAGCATTTAAAAACATGATGGGGACATATCAGAAGTTAGTTTGAAGGGGATCACGCTGGCTAAATCTAAAACAATAGGTCATCAACATAAATAGTAATAATAGTATATCATAACTCCTTGAAATACCATGATTCCACACTCACATAATAGAATAAATAAAAGGCAAATGTGGAAAAGGGAAAGCTCCATCTTACAGTAGAATGACAACACAAAATGTAGAAAAGGATTTTAAAATCAGCAGGGGAAAGTTTGATGACTTTGATGAATGAATAAATAATAGGGTAACAACAACAAGATAATACTGGGGAAGTCAAACTGCTTGATTTTCCATTGATCAAAGAGAAGACAATTTGAACATTATAAAAATAATATCAGTCATGGATTAAAGTACATCAAGTATGTTTGAGTCCACAAGTTCGTGGATCTAAAAACCTCATTGGCTGCTTCTGAAGTATTCTAGGGAATCACCTCACTATTTTGAAGACTAGTAAGTTGACGGAAAGAATCAAGCATTTACCCTAACTGTTCCACATGATATAAGCCTCATGGTAACCAAGATAGTTGCCAAGAGACCTTCCCCTTTATGGAAGCACCCCAGTTTATAAAATGAAAAAGGAACAGAAGAATCAGAACAGCATCATTTTATAGCACTTAATGAATTATTGGAACCAAACAGTGAACACTGATGGCTAATAATATCAAAAAAAGAGAAACAACCCCACACCATTTCCTGATAGAAGTATGCCACCCACGAATTCTTCTCACCAAAGGAAAACAAACTTGCATCTGACAAGTTTTGGATCAGGTTCAAAGCATCCACATTGAGTTATACACAAGCTCATGGCCCTAGGTTGGGGGAGCCTCAGGAAACATAAGCCTACAGAACACATACCAGTCCATCCCTAAGCATTCATAAATTCTTGCTATCCACAGGATGCTGGCTGATATCCCACAGGTGGTCATTCATGGATTCCAGGAAGCTGTGTGAACCTGGGTATTCCCGACCTAAATCTATGCTTATTAAGTGACTAGACATTAGGAGCCTAGTTTTCAATAGATGCATTTCTAAATGATGACTGGCTTTGCTTCCGTTCACTATTATTTCAGAATGGCCAAAAATGTGTTTAAATTTCAGGTGGTCAGTTGATTGGAAATCCATATCATCACAACGTAGACATGGTGACATTCCCCACACCACACCTCACATTCAAGCATGGACACAGAGCCTCCACATATTCCCACACTGCATGTGTACCAAAAAGAATATGTCCATTCTCAGACTCGCTGTGCGGGGAGCCTGACTTCTCAGCTTCCTCCCTGGTGATTTCCCAACTTGGCTTCTGCAGGAAGCAGATCTGCTTTTCTCCCAGAGGAGGCCAAATGTCATAAAAGAGGAAAAGGCTGCAAGCAACAAGGGGGCCCCAAGTGAGAGAGCAGGAGAAAGGTTGGACCCAAGATCCTGAACAGATCATTTTACTGGAATAGAGAGAGAAAAATGGTTTTTCTAGGGCTGATTCATTTACTCCAGACACTTCTTGTCCTGATGCCTCCGTGTTCCTTCCTGGATTCTGTCCGCCACCCCCACAGAACCCCTTCATTGCTAGTTTTGGAAATCAGTGAGTGATAGGTTAGCCTGGTGCTCATCCCATGGTGTCACCTAGCAACGTGATGTTCATAAATAGCCACAATCATGTCTTTTCCAAAAACGGCTATAACTTCTTTTAAAGTCTTCAGGAAAAATCCTTAGCTCTTTCCAAGCTGGTGTGAAATATTCCCTTGTCTCAACCCTCCCATTCCCAGCCTTCCTCTTCCCCTTCTCAATTTGACCTCCCAGTATGTTTATTGTTTATACTCTGCTTTTTTTTTAAATGCACATTTCCTTCAACAGGGTCACATAACAGCTGTTCATGGAAGAATCTCCCAGTAGTTTTGTGAACTTCATTCCGCTCAAAAACAACTCAAAAGCCAAAAAACAGTCCTACTTAGTCCTCATCCCTTGCACTGTAGAAGAATTCAAACTAACAGTCACAGATTACAAAAGCTGAGGGAGAAATACTTCTAGGTAAGTGACGACAATATTGATCACATAAAAGTTTTACCCTTTTATTTTGTTTTGTTAAAAGTTTAAATATAAAAGAACAAAAAGGGTCCCTTTAACTAGACCAGTAACCAGCAAACCTTATTAACTCATAAATCCAACATAAGTATATTTTGAGCATCTATATTTCAAATATTGTGCTAGGTAATGATACAAAGATGAGTAAGATTTCACCATTGAAGGGCTCACAGTGCAGGCAGAAATAGCATGAAATTCTCATTGCCGATGGGCTACACAGCATTCAGACAGGCCTCAGTCTTCTAATTCTGCAGTTATTAAAGATGGAGAACAACCAATGGGCAACCTCTACATAAAAACCATGAAGACCTAACAAAATGCCAACACTTTATAATAGCATCAAGTCTTGGGTTCTTGGCTTAAGGAAGGGGATGCATGCTGGTACCATGCCCTGTGGTGGGAGGACTGAGGTCTAGGAGGTATGGGAGTCCTACTGGGGCTGTGTTACCTTTGCCTGGTGGTGTCCATATCCATCTGGATCAGTCAGGAAACAGACGCACTCTCAACTGGGGCACAGCAGAATGGTCAGTGAACAGACTGTTCCAAGAGCATGGGCACAAAGAATAGTAGGCCCTGGTGAAGCTCCCTGAGACCAACCATAGCACTGAAGGATGACAGGCTCTGGGCCTGAAAGGACAAGGGGAGGAAGGATGGGCTCACCAGAAGCCAGAGAGAAGAGTTGTGGCCACTGGGGAGGGTTCCCCCTGATAGAGGGAAACATCTAACCCATGGTGAGCAGGTTCAGAGGAAGACAAGGGAATGCACGCTGGCCCTCACTCTCCTTCTACCTTCCCATCTATTGCCAATGCTTCCCATTCAGCAAACCCAACTGGAAAACAGACAGCTTGGTGATGCTGTGTGTCATGGTCAGCCTCAGAGAGAGGACACAGAGCAGAAAGAAGATGGGAGGAGAGTGGATCTGGAGAGGAATATGGAAAACATCCAGCACCGCATCCAAATGGAGATGTTAAGAGGGTTCTTTTGGTTAGGCAAGTCTGGGAGTCAGGGGAAGGTCAGAATCAGAGATAGAAATTCGGGAGCTCTTCAGTGAATAGATAGTAATTAAAGCCCTTTTGCAGATGAAATCACTCAGAGAAGACAAAAGGGCTGAGGCCTGAGCCCTGGAGCATAATATAGCAGTTTAGCAGAGGAGGAGGAGCTAAGAAAGGGGTCTGAAGAGGAGGCCCTGAGAGTTTAGGCAAAACCAGAAAGTGATATCCCCAGAGCTAAAAAATGCATGTTTCAAGAGAGGGAGGAGACATCTAGGGTCCTGAATTGTCTTTCACATAGACAGAAAAGTATAAAAAATACTCCACAAAAATGTACTCATTCCATTGAATAAGTAGAACTTTAGGGCACAACAAAAAACAACTTAATCCCTTTCTCACAATTGCCTTAATAATTCTTTTGAGTGGGCTAATTTTGCCTCATCCAAAGGCATAGAACTTAGGCCAGGCCCATGATTTTTCTGGTTACTCTCAGATATAATTACTTAAATTATTCATGGTTTCCTGAATGTTCTTTCTTTTGGTTTTCAGAACCGGACAGGCTCTTAGAGCTCAGGGACCAGTGGATAGATGCACTCTGTCCTTGCAGGATCTCCAAGTAGACAAATCCACATGCAGAAGCAATCCCAGGTACCAGGGGCAGCAGGGATGTCCTACCTAACCTTCAGCACTCCTCATTTCCCTCCCAGGGGTCACTCGCTTTCTGCCGCAATACTGTGTATTAAATGATGTCAGTGCCCTTCTACATGATTACAGTCCTGAGGAAAACAGATTACTAACTTGAAGTATTCTAGTCTTGAGGTACTTGGACCTCGAGGGAGAACCAGAGGAAGAGGGCAATGTTTAACAGTATTAATTTATTTTTAAAATATTTATTGAGGGGAAACTGGGTGGCTCAGATGGTTAAGCATCTGCCTTCGGCTCAGGCCATGGTCTCTGGGTCCTGGGATCAAGACCCGCATCAAGCTCCCAGCTCAACGAGGAGTCTGCTTCTCCCTCTCCCTCTACCCCTGCTTGTGGTCTTGTGCTCTCTCTCTCTCTCTCTCAAAAGAATAAATAAAAAAGCTCTTAAAAAATATTTATTGAGCTCCTACTCTGCTAGGTGCTGGGGATTCGAATAATCAAAAAAAATAAACATTGTTCCTGGTCTCATGGGAATTATAGCTTCTGATTAGCAAATAATCACATGGGTAAATGTCAAATGTATGCCTAAAACTATGGGAGAGCATAACCAGCCAGGGAGTCCAGGGAAAGTTTTTTTGGGAAGATAATGCAGGGCTTCTCAAAAGGTGAGTAGGAGTTCATCAGGAGAGGAGATGTAGTGGGAACTGTCAAGCTGGAGACTGCACAAGCAACGGACTTGTGGTGACAGTATGGACAGAAAGAATGAAAAGAAAGACAGGGGAGCTGGAGCTCTGAGGCTGAGGGGACTGTAGAGAGCCCCTAGCAGTACTAAGGGGCCAGTGGAAAGCCATGGAAGGATTCAGAGCCGGGGAGGTACTTGGTCAGACCTGAAGTATAGAAAAGGGGTTGAGGGAGATGGGCCAAGGCACAGATGGGTGTAGGTGGCATAGACTAGGGTCAAGTCTGGGCAAGAGGTGATGGCAACATGGACCAAGGACATGGTGCTGAGCAGCGGCCCCAGGAATGGGAATGCAGAACAGGGTTGGTCCAGAAGAACGCTGGGTTTCTAGCTTACAGACTGGTCAGATGGTGAGGACAATCACTGATTCATGGAGAAAGGCAAGGGCAGAGGACCATGAGGAATCTGAGGAACATTTTATTCTTTATCCCATCTCTCTGTAGAACCAGCTTTCAGCCATTTCTCTCCTTTGTGGGCTACCATCAGTACAAAATAATCACCAGTTTCGTTAAGGAGATAGCAAGCTGCTGAATGTAGTGTTTCACTCTTCAGTATGGGCAGGACTTTGCATAAGATGCCTAAACATTTTCAAAGCATGTTCACATCCAGCATTTTATTTTATCCTCACCATAATTTCATGAGTTCCCCCTACTCATCCTTATTTAAAGATCAGCGTGTTCACAATCTTGATCCAATTGTGGTGTGTATTTCTGGGCACATCATCAAAAACCTGCAGCTGCTAAATCCATTATGAAATCTTAGAATCTCAGAGGTTTAAGGGAACATTAGCTCTCAGTTACTTCCAAACCACTCATTTTACTGAGGCCCAAAGAGCTTGCTAGAGACAGAGCCAGGATGATAGTCAAATAAAACAAGTACACATCCAATTAATACTCAGAATCTCTGATAGTTACTATATTACTTTCATATAGGGTTTTAAAAAAATACATGGAAAATTTAAGACTCATCTTAGCATGTCTCCATCATGCTAACATGCTAAGTCCGGTTCTGCTAACAAGCTGTCCTCTGATATCAGTCATCAAAAAGTATATGGCTCCATGCAATGTGCTGTGGGCACTAAAGACAGAAAAGGCTCATTCCCCTCACCCCTGCCTCTCCTGGGTGGGGATTGACCCACACTTGGCATCAACTGTCCTCTTTCAGAAAGCTGCCCCAGCCCTAGAACTTTGATAGAGACCCCCAAAGGGTGAATAGGTGAATCAGAAATGTCCGCTCTAGCAGGGACCCAGGGTCGTTCTTTGAAGGTATGCTAGGGTACTGTAAATTAGGTGGCTTCCTGGAACTCACTGGTTAGGGGATTTGAGGACAAGAAGATGGAAACAGAGATGGGAGATGATGAGTCAGTCTCACGGTGGTGCTAAACCAACCAACCAACCAACAGAGCTCCATACACATAAAATCAACTCCAAAACTCCTAAGACCACAACAGGCTTCAAGATGAATTTCTGTGACTCCTTTACCTTTTGAGTTGCCCTTGATGTTTATCTGAATCTGATAGGTTCTGCAGGAAAATGCTGGAGGCAAGAAATGAGAGCATTCCAGAGGATTTGCCTCAAGTTTACATCTTATCTGTCACTCTCAGGACTCCCTCTGCCTCTACCTCAGGTCACTTGTTCAGCCAAGGTTCCTTGAGTTCTCCTCAGTGCTGGGTTTTGTGTTAGGATCTGGGGATGTAACACAAACATGGAAAAGACACTTTTCCTGTCCTCCAGGGGTACAGTGTAATGGGGACTCAGACTGCTAAACAGATAACACTGTACAAAGATTGGTGTTCATTGGCTCATGAGCAAGTGCTGGAGGTGGTACTGGGAGAGACGTTACAAAGGAGACAATGTGATGAAGCTTTGGAGTACATATAATTTGATAGGCAGCCAAAGGCATCCCAGGAAGAAGAAATCGTGTACACTGAAGGCACAGAAACACGGAACCACTGGGCAAATACTGTCAGGTGATGGCAGGAGAAGGACCAGAAGCATTCCACCACAATATATTCTCTATATGCTCAGGGTGTTCCCACACCCTGCAGAAGCTCGTTTTGCTACAGTGATGCTGAGGAAGTAACCGAAACCTCAGTGGTTTGTAACAACAAAGGTTGTTGTCGTCATTCGCATTATATATCAGCAAAGGACCAGAGGAGGTTTGGCAGCCCTGTGAGTCTGAGGTACTGCTCTAGGTTGCAGGTGGACTGTATGTCAGGCCCCCATGACTTCCCATTCTAGGACACAGGCTGGCCAAGCAGCCCTTTTAGGAGACTCACTGTTCTCATGTCACAGGGTGTGGAGGGAAGCTCCCATATCCCTAAAACCTTCTGCTTAGGAATCCTGTCTACTCACATTTCCTTTTGCCCAGGCAAACAGAGGAATGAGGAAGTATACGTAGTCTACAAGGAGGTAGGAAGGTGTAACAAGGACGGTGATGTAAAATACTCTTTTGGGAGAGGGAACGGATGATTAGAAATGATGACACAATGAGCTATAAATGGACTGAGAAGGAACAAGGAGAGGCTGTTGCAGTAGTGAAAAGTGCTGGCAGCGCTGGCTGCATGACAAATTATCCCAAAATGTAGTGGCCTAAAGCAAAAACAATCATTTTATTATTGCTCATGGTTTCTGTGGCTCTAGAATTCAGGAAGGGCTTGGCTGAGCATTTCTAGCTTGGGAGATTATAATGCACTTGAAATTGGAGTTTAAGGGGACTGGAGCAGTTCCTTCTCAGGGACTCTCCAAGTCATCTGGTTTGTTTTTTCTTACAACATGCTGACCCCAGGGCACTCAATCTGCTTATGTAGTGGCAAAGGCTTCAAAGTTAAGCACTACAGTCAGCAGGGCAGAAGCTGCACTGCCTTTTACAATCTAACCTAGGGAATTACATACCATCACTTCCGTTGTACTCTACAGCAGGGATTGATAGACTTTTTCTCTACAACCCCAGATAATAAATGTTTTAGACTTGGTGGGCCATATGGTCTCTGGCACAACCACTCATAACTACACAAGTTGGCCACTGTTGCATGAACGTAGCCATGGTCAATTCAAATCCCAAGAACACTTAATTTATGGACAATGAGCTTGAGTTTCACATAATTTTCATGTCATGAAACATTATTCTTTTGATTTTTTCAACCACTTACAAATGAAAACAACCTTCTTAGCTTGCAGGCTGTATAAGAACAGACATCAGGTCAGAACTGGCCCCCATGCTATAGTTAGCCAAGCCCTGCTCTACTAGAGAGAGGTCCAGCTGGTTATGCCCACAGGCAACTGGAAACATAAGTTTTACACTCGTAAGAAATATCTGGGCCAGCATTATAGAGTTAGGCGTCACCTGCTTGTGAGTGGCAGCTGAAGCCCCCAAGACCAATGAGATTTCCCCACAAGTATGTGTTTTGTAGGAAGCCAAGATATCCTGGAACAGAATCTTCAGAACTCAAGCATTCAAGGGGAGATTTGAGGGGCCAATGAAGACAGGCCAGAGGAGAACCACAACCCAGCTTCCCTTTCACCTTTTTTCTCTACTCTACAGTTCCATCTTCTTGTCCCCACCTCCTGCTCCTGTCCCCAACACCAACTTTCCACCCCAGACACTATTTTCAAATTGCGAGTTAGACAGCAAGGCATATGACACTTGTAATTTGGAGGAGATATGCTACACACTCCTTTCTGTCCCATTCACTCATGCAAAAAATATGGTTACTTCATTTGTGAAATCATACGTTATTTAAATACTAGGTGGCATTATTGCCTGTTAAGATTTTCTTAAAGCTAGCATAACAGATAGCTACAAACCATAATGGTTTACCAAATACAGAAATAGACCAATAAATTTAACCATCTGAATTAGTATTTGAAAACATTATTATTTGCACTTTATTGACTGAGAAGGAAAATAAAATTTCTGTAAAGGAGGCACCAAATTGCAGCCTTTTGGAAAGACTGGAAGTTGCTTAACTATATTTTCTCCACTTTAATCTTCAAAAATCTATTCAGAACTTCTTCAAAGAAGGGAAGCTAACACTGTGTAAATAATTGAAGTAATGAACATACTTTTTATCCAGTGTTGGGGGCGTAGAGAATGATAGATTTGTTGGCACATAAAATGTCTGTGCAGAACAGGCAGTAATATTTGACAAGCAAGGTATTAGAAGTGAGTACAGATAATTTTGCAAATTGAGGCCAGGATAAAAATGACAAAAAAGCAGAAGTAGCAGAGTTCATGGTAGTTCAAAAGAAGGCAAAAGTAGTGCAATCATGTGACAGGTTCTGAGAAGACAGATTTCTAACTGGTGAATTAGGAATGTGGAAGGTGGGACCCTCTGGGACCTCCCCCTTTCTGTGATTCACTTATACTGTTCCATGTGGCTTTAAATAACATGTCACCAATTATTCACTTATTCAGCTAATATTAAGTGAACTTCTAAGCTGAGATACAAATCAAAATGAAGAGTACTCTGTCAGGCTAAACGATAAACAACCTTTAGATAACATTCAGTCCCTGCCCAAGGGAGATCATACCTTGTTAGGGAAGATTCCATATGTACATGAAAGGATTGTTATAGACGACTTCCTTCTCTAGGCTGAGATTACTAGAGCTAGAAGCTCTGCCTCAGGAAACTATCATTTCAAAGACTGGTTCTGGTGATGCTGATAGCCAAGGATCAGGAGATAGGCACCTTTGTGTAAGAAAACACCCTAGAGATGGGGTGCCTAGGTGGCTCAGTAGGTTGGGCATCCAACTCTTCATTTCAGCTCAGGTCATGATCTCATGGGTTGTGGAATCAAGCCCCGCATCCGGCTCTGTGCTCAGTGGGGAGTCTGTGGGAGATTCTCTCCCTCTCCCTCTACTCTCCCACCCCTGCTCATGTGCATGCATGCTCCTTCTTTCTTTCTCTCTCAAATAAATAAACAAACCTTTAAAAAGAAAAGAAAAGAAAAGAAAAGTAAATATCCTAGACAGTGCTTTTATGCAAATTAGGTGCTAGGGCCCAGTCTGGAGGATGAAAGCTTTCCAGTCTAATAATCTAAAAGGTTACCTGTTATCTCCTTTACAGAGAGGGTAATTGTTGCCTAACTCTATATTGCTGGAGGTTACTTTAGAATTTATAATATAAATATCGAACAGTCTGCCTTTAAGTTATAACATTTCATATATATCTAAGAACCTTATAATTCCATTTCTTCCCTCCCAGCTTTTGTGCTATTGTCATAATTTCTATTTCTACATCTGTTATAAACCACGTACTACATTGATTAAACAGTTAATATTTTTGTAAAAAAGAATTAAATATGAGGGCAATATTTATTTGATCGAGTAGTTACTACTTCTGGTGGTCTTCACTCTTTTGTTTAGGTCCAGATTTCCATCTGGTACCATTTTTATTCTGGCTAAGACTTCTTTTCACAGTTATTACAGTGTGGGACTGCTAGTTATAAATTCTTTTGGCTTTCCTATATCTGAACAAGTCTTTATCTCATCTTTGTTTTTGAAATATGTTTTTGTTGGATATAGAACCCTGATCTTATTTGTCCCTTTTTCATTTGGTCCAATTTTGCCAGAGGTTTATCAATTGTATTAGTTTTTTTTCAAAACCAACTTGTGACTCTGTTAATCTTCTCTATTGTATATTTTCCAGTTTATTTAATTCTTACCTTATCATCATATTTTCTTCCTTTATAACTTTTCTTCAACTTTATTAGACTCTTCTTTCTAACATTTCCTATTGGCTCTTTAGTAACAAGTTAGTTTTAAGATTTTCTTCTTCTCTAATATTAGAATTTAAAGTTATATATTTCTCTCCAAGTATTGCTTTAGCTGTATCTTGCATGTTTTGATACTTGATATCTGTAATTTTTATCATTTCTCTGGTCTAAAGAATCTTAAATTTTTATCTTAAGTCCCTCTTTGAACCACAAGTTATTTAACAGCATGATTCTAATATACCTTATATAGTTTCCTTATTTCTAATTATCATTTTATTTCCCTAATTTCAGTGAGATCATAAGTGTGCCTATGACCAATCTTTTAAATGTACTGAAATTTGTGTTATGGTCCAATATATAGTCAATTTTTGTAACTTTTCTAAATGTGCTTGAAAATAATGTTCTATAATTTTGAGGTGCAATATGTGTTCATTAGATCAAGCTTACTTATTAATTACTAATCATATGAGCCCCACAAAATGAAAGCTAAAGAAAGGTGAAAGCAAAATAATTTAGGCAGCCTTAATCTTGAGCTTCTGCCATTTCAGTATGCAATGTCACCAATGTTTATTGTGGTAGAAAAAGAGAGGGTCATACATCACCCTGGAAATTATTTCTGTCACTTTTTCTCACAACCAATTTCCCAGAAGTTGTCCATAATCCCACTTACTTGCGAGATGGTGGGAAAGTTTAATCCTTTGTATGTTAAGGAGAAGCATGTCAGATATGAGTGCCAGAACTGTTCTCTACTCCTGGAATGTACTTTCCTCTCATTTTCACATAGCAGGCTTCTTCTCAACATTTGGGCCTCATCTCAAAAGCCACTTTTGTAGGTTGTCGTTGATCACTCAGGTATTCTGTGTTCCAACTAAATACTAGTTTTTTGTTCATAACTTTCAAATCTCTATAGTTGTTTGTTTATTGAATACTCTCTCCCCTACTTAGAATATAAGACCCATGAAAGCAGGTAACATGTCTATCCTGTTTACCCTAGAATCCCCTGAATAAATATTTGTTGAATAATTTAAAAGAAAAATCACTTGGGATGCCTGGGTGGCTCAGTTGTTTAAACATCTGACTCTTGATTTCAGCTCAGTTCATGATCTCAGGATTGTGAGATCAAGCCCCCACGTCAGGCTCTGTGCTGGGCATGGAGTCCACTTAAAATTCTCTTTCTTCCTTTCCTCCTCTTACTCCCCCTGAGCTTTCTTTCTCTCTCTCTCAAACAAAACAAAACAATAAAACCCATCACTTGAAAATGCAAATCTGATCATGGCATCTCTCCTTCCATTAAGAGATTTTTATAATCTGCAGAATAAAGTGTAGACTTTCTGGCATGACATATGAGTCTTCAGAATACAATGTTTAACTTCCATTCATCCCCAGAAGTTGCCACTGGAG
Organism: Enhydra lutris kenyoni; assembly: GCF_002288905.1. NCBI lineage: Eukaryota > Metazoa > Chordata > Mammalia > Carnivora > Mustelidae > Enhydra > Enhydra lutris. The sequence continues at coordinate 7,404,176 of NW_019154088.1, read as the reverse complement.
ATATGGTAGTAAAGTTAGAATATCACACAGAGCTTCATATCTAACTCTACTCTTTCCTGTACTCCGGGTTAGAAAAGTCACGTAACAATTTAAGCAGCTAACAAATTCTGTTTCTTTAAATAGATCCTCTTCAAAGTTGAAGATTTACTTAGTGAGGATGGAGACAAAGAAAAAGATTCATTTTCTAATTTGCTTTCACTGATAAATTCAGTATCCTAAAGTAATTCAGAAAAATGCTTATGACTTACATTAGTCAGGACTTGATTATGTTGTTGAAACAAAACAAAACAAACAAAAACCCAAAGTACTGTGGGCTTAACGCAAAGGTTTATTTCTTATTCAGGCAAAGTTCAATGAAGTTAGGTGATTCTCCTTCATCTTGAAGCTACACCAGCTATAGATAACATCCCTGTGTGCTGCAGCAGGGCAAGAGACAAAGGAGGCAGACTGGTTCTTAACTGCCATGCCCCAAAGCTGAGAGATGTCATTACCCCTCAAATTAGACTAGCTAGAATTAGTCATGTGGCTTGAACCTATCCCCAGGGGAAGCTTAGCGACATAGAGAAGCACATGGTAAAAATCTCTGCCTTAATGAGGTCATCAATTATTCCTTTGATCCTTTCACAAAGAACACAATCCATTCCCAAGTGAGACAACCTAAGATACAGATCTTCCTCAATTTATGATAGTATTACGTCCCAATAAACCCATTATAAATTGAAAATATTATAAGCCAAAATATATTTAATACACCTAACTTACTGAACACATAACTTATTCTAGGTTACCTCAGATGTGCTCAGAACACTTACAGTAGCTTATAGTTGGGCAAAATCATCCAACACAAAGCCTCCTTTTTAATCAAGTGTAAACATCTCATGTAGTTTGTTAAATACTGTCCTGAAAGTGAAAAACAGAATCATTACAAGTGTACTGATTGTTTACCCTCCTGATCACCTAAGGGAGCTACGCCTTACTGCCCCTACTCAGCATCACAAGAGAGTATCAGACTGTGTATGGCTAGACCAGGAAAAGATCAAAATTCAAAATTTGAAGTATGGTTTCTACTAAATGCAAATCACTTTTGCACCATTATAAAGTTGGAAAGTCATTAAGTCAAACCATTGCAAGTTGGGGACCATCTGTCCTGTGCTATTGCATCCAGCTTATGTTCTAGATCTTCTAAGCCAAGAGTCAACTCTCTGCCCTTCCCTCCAATACATCCAATATACAACGCTGAATCAAGAACAGAATAACCACAATAAAAACTCTCATTTGAAAACTAGAGGAATAGCAGATATAAAGCAACCAAAGTCATAGCAATTCTCCCACTTGGGGAATACCAGGAAGGTCTCCTACCCTAGAAGTGGGAAAGAATCCTTGATTAGACTCTTGATTTTGCTGAGAAATACTGCCTTACCCATTGTTCTCTAGGGCCCAATGCTCTGCCTTTTGTGAGATGTATTCATTTTCTGTGGCTGTCGTAAAAATAACCACAAACCTGGTTGCTTAAAACAACAGAACTTTATCCTCTGACAGTTCTAGAGGCCAGAGGTTTGAAATTAGAATCACTGGGCTAAAAATCAAAGCATCAGCAGGGCTGTGTTTCCGCTGGAGACTCTTGGTAGGGGAGAATCCTTTCCTTCCACTTCCAGCTTCTAGTGGCTGCTGGCATCCCTTGGCTTATGGCTACATCCCTCTAATCTTCAAGGGCAGCATTTTCAAATGTCTCCCTGCTCCATTTTTACAGATCGTATGTGAGTATGAACTACCTTTGTAAGGATACTTGTGGTTGCATTTGGGGCCCTTTTGGACAATCCAAGAAAATCTATCTCAAGATCCTTATATTAGTCATACTTGTAGAGACCATTTTTTGATATAAGGTAACACAGGTTCTAGGGAATAGGATCTATTATCTTTGAGGACCATTATTCAGCCTACTATAGTAACAATCCTTTTTTTGGTATCCTCCATAACTCCATCTGAGGTGGGCGTGTGGAGGCTACATAGCTTTTTCCACCTGTTTCTAGCTGGTGGGAGTTCAGTCCAAAGATTGTCTTAAGTCTTGAACTTTCCCAGAGTTCTGGTTGTTGATTCTTGTTGTTGTTGATTTCTTTTTATTTATTTTTATATTTATTTATTTATCTTTTAAGATTTTATTTGACAGACAGAGATCACAAGTAGGCAGAAAGGCAGGCAGAGAGAAGGGGGAGCAAGCTCCCTGTGGAGCAGAGAACCCGATGTGCGGCTCCATCCCAGGATCTCGGGATCATGACCTAAGCCGAAGGCAGAGGCTTTAACCCACTGAGCCACCCAGGCACCCCTGTTGTTGATTTCTTTTACCACTTTCTGAATTGGATGGCTTCTTGAGAAGCACAGGGGAGCTTGGAAATTAGATACTGCTACAACTAATAAATAACAATTTACTTCTGCTTAAAAACACTACCATGTATTATTAGGTTTATTCATATTAAAATTGGAAAAAATTAAAAGCCTAAGAAAAATATCATTCATATAGAAGAAGATTTTTAAATGCAGAAAAGGAGAAATTCTCTATTATGATACATACAGATTAAACCTGTATCATGTCATCAGAAGTAGAGATGATTTTAACCAGTTGTGGATCAAACTACAAGTAATGAATAAGTACCAGTCTTTACTAAACACCATAGACTTAATGCCAACCCATTCCAGGACAATGGCTTCTTTATCAGAATGTGAGGTACTGCAGACAACATGCTAAAGGCTCAGCCTGACTTCCCAGTTAGTCCTTTTCTAGGTCTTCAACACATAGACTTAACATCTTTCCCCCCTCCCCCCAAGATTTCACTTACTTGAGAGAAAGAGCATGCATGAGAGAAAGCACAAGGTGGGGGGGGCATGCAGAGGGAGCAGCAGACTCCCCACCGAGCAGGGAGCCTAACGGGGTTAGATCCCAGGATCCTGAGACCATGACCTGAGCTGAAGGTAGACACTTAACTGACTGAGCCACCCAGGCACCCCAAGACTTAACATCTTTAAGTGGCTTTTATATAGTCATGAAACTAAGCCCTTTGAAAATCTAGTATTGCTTGAGTATCATTTGTGGATAAAAATAAGTCAGAGTATAGTAAGAGGAAATGCAGAAGATGAGAGGAAAAAAAAATGTCAAGGATTTGAAGGAAAAGAAGGCAGAATGAGCAGAAGCAATAAAGGGATAGAAATCAAAGTTGAGGAGAAACCTGGGACTTAACAAGGGAACAATGGAGAAAAACCCCCCAGAGGCAGAACGGTAGCCAGGAGAGTGGGAGTCAGAAAGAACAGGGTATGAATTTCAGTTCCCACAATTAAGAATGTAGGTAATATTTTCTTAATTTTGGTATGCCCTCAGTTTCCTAATTTGTGAAATGGAAGTGATCATGCCTACTTCACAAAGTTACTAAGGAATTAAATAATATCTGTGAACATATTCAACACAGTGCCTTGCTCCTAACAGGCATATAAACGTTAAGTTCTCTTTCCTTATTGCCTGACCACAAAGTACAAGTGGGAAGGAAAGGAAAGAGTAGGGGAAGTAACTGTCAAATTAGGGAAAAAATGTATGAATTCTGAAATTATGATCATGGAAAAGACAAATGTCCAATGGACATAGGTAATAAACCAATTCTAAAAATAAGATACAGAAGAGTGAAAGAGTGGAAGCAAGAAGTGGTCATGGAAGTACAGGCAAGAGGTGAGTGAGGCTTGGACCAAGATGGTGGTGGTGCACCTAGCAAGAACCATTCGGATTCACAAACTATTTTAAAGTCTTTGATGAGGAAAAATTCTTGGATCAATTGGGTAAATTATGATTATTTCTTAAAATAAGGCAGATTGGAGGTGGAACATTTGTAGAGGGGGAAATCAAGAGTTCTGTTTCGGACTTATTGAAATGGAAATGCCCGAGACAGCCAAGTGGAGATGTCAAGTAGAAGACCTAAAAGTGGATGCACCAGCATAGGCATGACAGGTAACTGAGACGAAATAATATCCCCTAAGGGGAGTACTGCTAGAAGAGAGGGAATCTATTACTGTTTCCTGAGGAATTCCAACTTGTAAAGATTGGAAAGATGAGGAGGATCTAGCAAAGAGGAGAGGGACCAGGGAAATAGAAGGAAGCCAGGATCATGTAGTGAAAGGAAGGAAAGAATATGTCAAAAGCTGGTCCATGAGGTGAGTTCATCCACTGGATTTAGAAACATCCACTGGACTTAGAAATGTAGAGTTGGCAGGGACTTTATTGAGAGCGTTTCAGTGAAATGGTCAGGACAAAACTTGAGGTAATACATGAAAGCCCAACATCTGAAGCCAGTATTGGGTTTTCTATTAAAAAAAAAAAAATCATTGGGGTGCCTGGGTGGCTCAGTCAGTTAAGCGTCTGCCTTTGGCTCAGGTCATGATCCCAGGGTCCTGGGATCAAACCCCACATCTGGCTCCTTGCTCAGTAGGGAGTCTGTTTCTCCCTCTTCTCCTCCCACCCACCCCACTCACCCCCCCCGCCCACCCCTCCTCCCCCACTACTGCACGCTCAAAAAAAATCTTAAAAAAAAAGTCACAGCAGATCATTAAGTTTCCCTTACAAAACCTTCCAGTGGATTTCTGTCATCCACAGAGTAAAATCTGAAATCCTTTCCATGAGCTTCAGGTTCCCAGAAGATCTGGCACTTGCTATCTCTGTGACTTTATCTCCTTTCATGAGCTCCGGCAGGCTGCCCACTCTAGTCATACCAACCTTGCTGTTCCTTCCACAGGCCAAGCTCCTTTCTATGGAGAGCCTTTGCATTTGCTCTTCCTTTAACCGGGATGGCTCCGTTCCAATGATCTTTTAAGTAATCAGCTTTGCCTGGAGACATGACCTTGTGACCTTCGAAAGGGAAATCTGTACCAGGTAGGCTACTTTTGATGTTTCTTTAGGACAAAACAGGTTGTAAAAAGCAAAGAAACCTTTTGAATATGGGCTCACCTGATTATGGAGCTACTGATTTACTTATAATGCTAACAGCAACAGGATCTCATAGGTTTCCAGCAATGGATTCTTCTTTTACCTAACCTCTTAGAAAACAACCACCACTACCACAATTAGACAAGCTTGTATTAATGGGAATTGGGACTGGGGAAGAGGGGAGGAATGGCTTTAAGGAAAGGTGAACATACAGTTTAAAGCCCATCATTTTTTTAAGTTTGTACCATACATTTCAAGTTGCTTTTAATTCCCTAACCGGTCCTAAGTGCTGAACTATTCTTCAAAGTCACTATCATTTGACCCCTCAATCCCACCATAAACCATTCCTTTTGTTTGTATCTGGGTATATATCAGTCTGAAGATGTCTACTTTTTTTTTTTTTTTTAAAGATTTTATTTATTTATTTATTTGACAGAGAGAGAGAGAGAGAGAGAGAGAGAGCACAAGCAGGCAGAGAGGCAGGCAGAGGCAGAGAGAGAAACAGGCTCCCCACTGAGCAAGGAGCCCGATGCGGGGCTCGATCCCAGGACTCTGAGACCACGAGATGTCTACTTTTTATCATTACCCTGTTGTAGTCTAAAGTGCTTTCACCTTTCAATCATATTTAAAATATAGACCATCCTTTGGTAAATACAAAAATGTACAAGTGACTCAATGCCTAATCCCCAGCATTAGTACTGAGATTACTTGTAGTAGGATAGCAGCAGCGAGGATAAAGGAACACAGATTTAAGGGACATGCAGGAAAGAGAACTGTAAAAAACTGGGAATTAATGGTGAAAAGTAAGAGAAAATGAGAAACTGATGATGACCAGGTTTCTGAGACTACTGCATAGACCGTGGTATCACTATCCATCAAGATAGGAGAAAAAAAGGTTTGAGGAATGGTGGGGGGGGCGGGAGGAATTAGTTTGGCACTTACTGAATTTGAGGTGCCTGCAAGAGATGTATGCATTTAAAAATGCAGGCTGTGTTATCAAATGAATGACCCCGCATTAGTATCTTAACCTCCTTAGGACTGTTTCTAAATTTGCAAAATAAGGGTGGTGTGTAAATTTCTAAAGAGAGGTTAGGATAGACCCAGTCCTAAAACTTCCGTTTTATCGACTTTATCGGCAATCTTAATTTGGCTTGGATCCTTATTTCTTTCTTAGAAGTTTAGAGTATCATCCTATCTGTGTGCATTTCACTTAGAAAATTTAACAAGAACTTTAATAAGAACTGTTAACTAGCTAGGAATTCACAAATTCATGCAACTTGTTTTCTCTTAAATTTTAAGTGATAGTCAAACAGTAGTTTCCCTTACTGATGAAAGACACACATTTAAGCTTGTTGGTCATTCCTGGGAATAATGCAGGCACTTTTAAAAGAATTATAATACACTGATGAAATTTCTTCTCCATGTATTTTTCACCTCATGGATTTGGAGAGATTGGAGACATTCCTCTAACAGGGAAAAGGAGGGAGGAAAATACAAAGGAGGCAAAAGGGGCTTAAGTTGGACAAGTAATATCCATAAGATCTACACCACATTTTAAAAAGAAAGAAATCACTTAAATTACTATCTTGCAATTTCACAATACAAAATTAAGAATTAGTAAGAAATGGAAATTAAACAGGTCTCCTTAAGTTTTATCATCCAGAATGATCTTATTTCAATATTAGGAATTCTGGAGTTCTTCCTTTTTTAAATTGCACATAACCTCTTGGTTATTGTAAATTACTTCTAGGTTAAAATTAAGTTTGAGGGAAGGGGGACACCAACCTCATTGTGACATGGGTATAAGGTGCCCTGACACTAAATGCAACTCGGTTCAAATACAGGCTTTGTGGAATAGCTGACATACAAATGGCTCACTATTTTAAATAAAGAGTCCAGAATCCAGGAGAAGACTCATTTGAGAATATTGTTTCCTACTGCCTCAACAGGAAGTATCACTGCTTTGGTGATAAAGAATCCCTCATAATCTTCAAGGAAATGACATCCAATTGGGCAAAATGAACAATACCACACACTGGACAGCATGTATGTCTTCAGTACTTTCTGTTGGATCAGCACCAACTGATAAATCTTGGTACGTTGAAGTATTACCACAATCTTATTCTCCCAGTTTTAAGGATCCCCACAAGCCATAATGCAGACAGTGCATCACAACTTAGTAAGACAGATGAATAGGGGAACCAGAATTGAAACAAAAAGGAGTGGGAATTAAGAAGTTATTCCCTTATATAATTTTCCATCTTAAATAAAATTTCATTTTAACAGAATAGTATTATTCTGTTAAGTACATCCATAACCCATGTAACAAAACATAAAATTATATTGTGACTAAAAGCATAGATTTTGAAGTAAGGCAATTTGGTTCAAATCCTGGTGCTTCTAATGTGATGTTGGGAATATTTTTTAATCTCTTGAAGCCTAAACCTCCTCTTTAATTAAAAAAAAAAAAAAAAAGGAAGACAATACTTCATTATGGGGTTGAGAACTGAAAGTGATCATTTAAAATATATTACATAACAAAAATAAAACCTGAGACAAAAGAAAACACCATTTCAACTATGATTTTGTTAGACTTTTATTGTTAATATATTTTTTGAGCCATCATTTCAAAGGATCCCTATAAAACTGCAAATCTTAAAGCAGTTAATTTTAAAGGAGTCAACTCCAGTTTTTATTAATACCAGTGTTTTTTTCTTTTAGGACCACTGTGAGCATGACACTATACTGATGGCCAAGCAGAAACCCTAGTTTGAATTCTCTGATGTAAAAACTATTCTACTTACTTGTGGATATTAACTTGACTGTGAAGAATATAAAGCAAATTTCTGAAAACCTGTAAATAAGCACATAAAACTACATTTCATAATCCATGGTAAACAGTTAATTCTTGATTCTTCAAGTAAATGTAACTGTAATACAGTCATCTAAAAGTTACTCTGGTGTTGAAATATGCTATCATTTTTGAGTACTGTCCTATTAATTTTTCATCCAGAATAGTTATTTTTGTTTATATTACAGATGAAACTCTGAAACCAAGTAGGATACACAAAAAATCAGTAGTAGTCTTGGGTTAAAAATATCCCACATATCATTCAAGGATTATCATTTAATCCAGATTTAGTGGTAACATGTTCCCAAACCAATAAATATAACATGTTTATATTTATTGTATTTACCTACTTATAAGTAACAGACCATTAAAAAAATCTGGATACAATCAAGGGTGAATAAAATGTCAATAAGATGAACCGTACACATGAACTTTCAGTTTTTACCTTAAAAAAATTACCCAAAAAGTCCATTTCTACTGCTTTCTCCTTGAGAAATTACTCTTATGTGAGTTTGTTATCCTCTAGAAGATTAAGAAAAAGTCCTTTTGTATTTCATGATAGGTTTAATCAGGTAATTAAAAACAAATTCTTATATCATCTGATACGTCCAATTACATGGGTATGATGTAACAAAAAACAGTTACAAACTTATATATGCATATTTACATTATATATCCAAACTATCAAGCTAATCAACTATATCTAAAGAGATACATTATGACATGAGTTAAACAATTTTTCATTGCTTATTAGGAAGAATGCAGTCAAGCTTTTAATGGAATATACAAGTGAGGCACTTTTGAGGTCAAGAATAGAAAGCAAATGACACTACATACTGGCAATGTTCACAAAAATCTATGTGAATCTTTAATACAAAGGTTTTTCAACTAGATTATTCTTGAAAAGTTTCAAAACTAGCAACTTACGCAATTTAAGGAGCTTTCAGGAACAATGGCTAACATCAGTGTATCAAAGCATATGAAAGTTTTATAACCACCTGGCTGCTAGGCAAACAGTACCTTAATACCTTAAAGCCCTTTTTTTGTTGTTGTTTTTTGGTTTATATAAATCACCTCAGGTTGTGATTTCTTAATGTTTTGACTCACTGCAAAACACCTTATGGTACTATTATTATCATGGTTTATAGACCAATTTTTTTTTTAAGTGCAACAACAATGCAAGTTTCTAGTGCTTTCCGTTCTACTTAGAAATGTGATCCTGGAGGTCAAATTAAGAATGAGAATATTTAGTGAAGAATCTGTTTTCTAGGTAACTGAAGTTTTCAAAGTTTTATATTGAAAAATGTTACACTTACTTAATGCATCTTCGGGCTAAAATTAAAAATTCAGTCTTACCCACATATTCCAAAGAGTAATCACAAAGCCTAAAGTTTCAACAAAAATTTCAACAAATTTCAACAAAGGAAAAAAATTTCAACAAAAGAAACATCCTTTAAATTGCCCATCTGGAGGAAAGGACATGTTTCCTGTACTTTGAAGACATATGGATATTAGAAAACATCTCTGTGGCATTCAGTTAAGGGGGTGGGGTGGGGAATAAAAGAAAAAATGCAAGACTTACCCAAGATATCAGATGGCACTCTACACATGAATTGAAAGTGCATTTGTATTACTTCAAAAGTTCTTTTTAGGCACTGCTGAATAACCAATGAAAATAGGTAGTTTCAAGTTTTCCCCTTTAAATTTTAACCCCTGTCCCAACATCATCCCAGAGACATACACACATTCTCTGAAGTTGTCATGATCAAATATAGGTGCTGTTTATTTATTTATTTAAAAAAAAAAACTCCCTGGTTGGTAATGGGAGGAAAATCAGAATACCATTTTGGTAATGGCTTTTGCACGTTAAAAGAATTAGTTTTATAAATGCTTCGGCACATCCATTAAGTTTGATTGCCAGTTCCAAATATCAAGAAATATTTTAAGACAGGATATATAAGAAAAAAGTGCTTAAAATCTTTCAGTGACCAAAAGACACATTAGAGAAAACGTTCGTTTTACAGTTCCTTTAAGATATTTCTTACTCTTGCTTTCTCTGTTTGGAGGTGACCACTACTTAAATAGCCCTTTTTATTGGTAGTAGTGATGAACGCTATTAGATCCTGATTGCCACCTCACGTCTCTGGTCTATAAATCATCCAGTAGGTGGTGCTGAAGTTCCATACCGTGTATTTCTTCAGCCTCAAATGATTCCCCTGTCAAGGCAGGAGAAAAATCATTTAATTAGCAGTTCTGAACACAACGAGCCATCAGACCAAAGTCTTTCTTGTTATGCCGTCTAGATTATTTCATTTTCAATATTTACTATAACTTAAGCTGGTTTAGCCATTTGCTTATACTGCCAGATTAAAAAGCAGAGAAAGGTTTCAGAGGAAATGCCAGTTGGCAGTGCCAAGTCTGTATGCAGAAGAAAATGTTCCTGAACATACCTATACACATTTTAAAAATGAGAAATTTAAACTATCCTTTTCCCCCCCACATAGTTCTAATTTACTCAAAAGAACATTTCCACATAGGGATTCAGATAACATTATATTATCAGTTAGTCTTCTAGACTGGTTTGGAATTTGAGTGTGTTATCTATAAAGATCCAAGGTGAAATAAAAACCATTTCATCACCATAGTTTTTAATGAAGAAACTTGTTTAAAATTGTAAAGGAAAAAATGGGAATGGGATGGCAAAATCTTAGCAGCAAAGTGGTTAAACAAATTGAAAATATTAATGCACAAACATTAAAATATTAAAGCATATATGTTGCATATAAAATACAGTACAGAACCAGGAGTTGCACTATACTGATTAGTGCTTAACAGAAGAAATGATTAAATTTGTTCTTCCCAGAAGTATATACACAGTTCATTTCCACAGCATTTTCCTATAGAGCCAGCAAGTTATTTTCTTCAGTTATTCACACCTTGCTCAAACCTGAATTATGAACTCAGCACTTACAAATATGAAAATTCACTCACAAGGAAAACCAATATTTCCATTTTACCAGTAAAAAGTAATTTTGAAAGTTAACAGTCTATTCTAGGAAACCAAGTTTAGCTGAAAACTTCAAGGATGAAGATCATCTGGTGTAGCAGTGTTCAATTATATAAACAGTAAAAATAAGTCTTAAAACTGCTGCTACAGTGTCATATTTTGGATTTAGTTCATCCAATTGATTTTTAGTACAAAACTAGAAATAACCTCTTCTTCATAACATCTATAGTTATCAATATATTTTTCTTCTTTTCAATGTGAAATAATACTTCAAGATGATCTATATACACAATGTTGTCAGTTCAAGCTGTCATATAAATATAAATGCTTTCTTAAAAAAAAGTATTTTACAGACAGATAGTGTTATATACATTGTTCAGTTTGATCTGGGGCAAAAGAAGAAAGCTAACACAAGCTTAAGTGTGATATGTAAAAAGAATGATACATAAATGACATTTTAAAACCTGCATAGAAATGAGCTTCAAATGGTAGTGTGATTTTAATTTTACCACTTCTGAAACTTCAAGCCATTAAAAAAAAGGCACACTTCTCAACTTTATCCCTCTAAGGGAATGTTCTTAAAGAACCCTTTACTTGTTAGAGTTTTAATGTAACACTTAAAAAGACAAAGAAAACAAAAAACAGAAAACAACAAAAAAACAAACCAACCAGACAAATTGACCCCAACTACTTTAAACCATTTGTTGGAACATTTATCCAACTACTTAGTAAATAAAACATCCAGTAATACAATGCTCTGCAAAAGAAATAAAATTATATGTACAAGACATTTCATTCACAATGTTGGATTAAATACGTTCCTGGGACAGTTTAGTATATACTTTAACATAAATTTTGCTTTTGGCAAGTTTAAATAAAGTAAAATGCAACTGGGAAAAGTTATTGTTATGTGAATAATAAGCACTGAAAATTAAGCTTAAAAGTTATTAATTACAGCTGAACATATTCTAGTTTAGCAGAATGATAAATGGAGATCTCAGGAGGAATCTTTTACATGAACTATCCAGTTACACTTTTTGCCTTGTAAAACATTTGTAAATGCAATATGATTTTTTTGAAGGAGGAAACTCTGAAAGAAAACAACTTGCTGGTTGAATACCACAAAAAAAAAACAAAACAACCCAAAACCTCACTTTTTTCTATAATGTTTACTCAGTCTCTTTTTATATAAAAATAAGTGTTACGTTCCCATCAGAACATTAGACAATTACATCTGTGCTTTAAAAAAAAATTGGTCACTCAAGGCTATTAGGATATTTTTTAAAGATTTTAGATTACCAGAATGTACAGACAGAACTCAATATAAACTGTAGCCAAAGGGAAATGAGGATGAAAATAGCAAATCATTCACATGGAATAAAAACATGATTAACTAGATGAGTAAAATATTCAAAACATAATGGAATGTGACAGTAGATATATGTACATCTACTTGAGAACTAGGAAGGGGAAGAAAAGTTTAATATGTGATAATTCGTACCTTATATTTAGTTAAATATAAACATTTGTTATTTATACATAAAACCACTTTCAAAAAACAACTAATAAATGATTTAGTTGTACTTGTTTTATTTCTTGTAATTCCCAAGTGTTAACTTTCTTAGATTGATATCAACTGTCCCTTAGTGCACTTTTAGTTTATGTCTTAATGAATTCAAAACTTTAAAAGTCCCATCACCTAATGCATAAATATACAAAAAAGCCAAAAATTAATCCCTTTTAGGTTGGATATTTTATGCTCACTTTTTATAGCCAATAACCAGAAATGGTTTCCTTTTGCAAATACTCTTTACAACCTGTAACAAAACATGCCATGCACTAAAGGGAAAAAGTTAGGCATGGCTAGCATTTGTGAAATGCCAAGAACTAACAAGTTCTGCTTCCTCCACGTGTGGCCCCAGACACCAGGCAAGATTTCATATTGCTTGCCAAAAGCTTCCACAAATCCAAGTTAGCTAATTCCTGGAAACAAAGAATTTAAGCTCATTTTGGCACTGGATCCTTTCATCCAGCAGCTTTATGTTTCCCACCACAGCACCCACATGCCTCACCACAACGATGGCACATTCTCAAGGGGACATAGCAGCACATACATGGTACAATGAAAGACAAAGCTACTAGGGCTAACCATCGTAAGCAGAACTTGTCATCACTAGTGTCACATGAACAGGGATCAGAAAAATCTCCCTCTGAGTCTGACATACAATGATATAACATGCTCTCTGCACAGAGCATGCAACTAACTTGATATATGCATCTTTTAATAGGGTCTGGAGCATCCTGACATTTTCCCCTGCCATTTTCTTCATGATTAAACCTTTCTTGGCAGTATACACAGCGGGAACGTTCACCATCTTCTTTTCTTCGTTTTGACTTCTTAAATTTTAATGAGGAAGGCTGTGTCTTAAATACCACAGAGTCTTTGAGTGAACTTAACTTAGTCTCATCTCCACAAGAGTACAGATAGTCTGATTTTTTACTGTCTGGTTTAGAAAATTGAATATTGGAATCAGTATCATCTCTCTCTAAGTCGTTTTTCCACATGTCAGGATGTCTGTAGTCTGCATACCGACGTATTAAGATATCTCGAGGGTTTATTCTGACAATCTCATCCTCATCTTGAAAGCTGACGTGACGGATTGATTTCAAAGGGACCTAAAAAGGAAAAAGATGAAGACGGCAATAAGAACAGTGAAGGTTAATTTTGTATGTCAATTTGGCTAGGCTATAGTGCCCAAATATTTGATCAAACGTTATTCTGGATGTTTAAGTGAAGATGTTTCTTGGATGAGATTAATCTTTAAGATGGTGGATTATGAATGAAACAGATTATCTTCCACAACACAGACTGATTTCATCAATTAGCTGAAGGCCTTAATAGTATAAAGACTGAGCACCCCAAGGCAAGACAGAATTCTGCTAGCAGACCGCCTCTGGATGGGACTGCAACTCTTCCCTGGGTCTCAAGCCTGATAGCCTACTTCATATTTTGCCTATCTATCTTCATTATTCCATGAACCAATTCCTTAAAATAAATCTCTCTCTGTGTATATATATACACAACTAGTTGGTTCTGTTTCTCAGGAGAACCCTGACTCATACAGATTCTAGTACCAAGAATTGGAGTATTGCTGTTAGTAAGTACCTAAAAAAGTGGAAATGCCTGTAGAAATGGGTAGAGGCTAACAGAGTTTTGAAGTGCATGTTACAAAAAGCCTTGAAGAGACTATTGTTAGAAATACATTAGGGACGCTTGGGTGGCTCAGTCAGTTGGGCCGATGCCTTCAGCTCAGGTCATGATCCCAGGGTCCTGGGATGGAGTCCCACATCCGGCTCCTTGCTCGGCAGGGAGCCTGCTTCTTTCTCAGCCTCTGCCTGCCATTCTGCCTGCTTGTGCGAATGCATGCTCTCTCTCTCTCTCTCTCTCTCTGACAAATAAATAAATAAAATCTTAAAAAAAAAAAAAAAGAAATACAGACATTAAAAGTGCTTCTGGTGAAGGCTCAGATGGAAATGAAGAACACACTGGAAAATGGAGGAAAGGTGATACTTGTTATAAAATGGTAAAGAACGTGGATGAACTGTATGTTAGTGTTTTGTGGAAGACAGAACCTATGAATGACAGACTTGGATATTCGGCAGAGATTTTAAGCAAAGTGTTGAAGGTGCCCAGTTTCTTCTTGTGGCAAACACTAAAATGTGAGAGGAAAGGGATAACTGAAGTAGAAAATTTCAGTCAGAAAGGAAAGAGATCTTAAAGAATTGGAAAATTCTCCAGGGATGGGTAGTGCAAAAATTGAGAAAGCAAGTTCTAGAGAGAATATCAAAGGTGTGGCTGACCAATCATATAATAAAGAGATTATGATGTGCTTCCTGAATCCAATCAACTATCTTAGCTACAGTGCTGCCACAATGGACTACAGGGAACAGAGGTAGCATGGAACCAAGAAAGGCTTTTTTGGACTTCTCGGATTTATAGGACTGGCAAATAAAGCTTTCTGAATGAAAACATGTGTTATCTTTTAAGAAAAGGAAAAATGATCCCAAGGGTGAGGCTCTCTCCTCAGTTTCATAGGGCAATTCCTCAGTTTCAGTGGGCCAGAACACCTGCAACCTAGGTGTGAGGCTATCATCCACTGCTAAAGATTTAAAGATTTGGGGTCACCAAATTGGGGATTTAAAGATTTGGGGTCACCACTCTGCTGGGCCCATAGGACAAAACACTGAGCCAAAGCCAGAGGATTATTCCCAGGCCTTAAAATTTCAAAGAATTTGCCCTGCTAAGGTTTTAGACTTGCTTAGGACTCATGACTGCTTTCTTCTTTCTAAGATTTCTCCCTTTTCAAAATGAAGTATCTCCTCTATGCCTTTTCCATCAAGGTATTTTGGAAGCAGGTAATTTATCTTCCTTTACAGGTTCCCAGATAGAGAGGAATTTTGCTTTTAGGATGAATCACACCTTGCAACTCACCCACACTCAACTTAGAGGATACTGAGATAAGATGCAGGACTTAGAACTGATGCTAGAATGGGTTAAGATGTTTGGACTGTTGTGATGGGATAAATTTATTTTGCATGTAAGAAGGGATGAATGTGAGGAAGCAGAGGGCGGAATGTCAGGGGCTGAACCATGTACTCCCAAATTCATGTGTTGAGACCAATACTTCAGAATGTGACATTTATATATAAGGCCTTTAAAGGGTGATTACATTAAAGTAAGGTCGTTAGCATGGGTCTTAATCCAATCTGGTATCCTTTTAAGAAAAGGAAATTTGGGGGGCTTGGGTGGCTCAGTCAGTTAAGCTTCTGACTCTTGATTTTAGCTCAGATTATGATCTTGGGATCGCAGGATCTCCGTCCAGCCAAGAGTTTGCTGGAGATTCTCTCCCTCTCCCTTTGCCACTCCCCCTGATTACACGCGTTCTCTCTCACTCTCTAAAATATAAATAAATAAAATTTTTTTAGAAGGGGGTAGGGGAGCAGAAGTGAGGGGAGGGGAAGGGAAAAGGAAAGGAAATTTGGACATACAGAGAGGCACCAGGGGTGTGGATGTACAAAAGAAAGACCATGTGAGGACACGGCCAAGAAGCAGACATTTACAAGCCAGGAAGAGAAGGCTCAGAAGAAACCAAATGTGCCAACATCTTGATTTTGTGACAAAATAATTTTGTTTTATTAAGCCACTTCATCTGATACTTTGCTATGACAGCCCTAGCAAACTAACACACAGACACACATATATATAGCTTGATTATATGAGTCTCTGAAAATGACTTAAAACACATTACACCCACTTATTCTCATTCTCTCCCCTTCTAACCTTCTCCCACCCCCTTTCTGGGTATATTGTCTTCCTAGGCCCAGGAGCAAATTAAATCTTTCTGGAGATAAACCAAATGGGGTCTAAATCAAAATGACCTTTTCCCCTTTACCTATACAAGTGGGCTTCTTGTAGTCACATTTCCTAGTCCCAGCCCTTGGACACAGTGATCGGTCTACAGGAAAGCACCTGATCCAGGATGAGGCAAACTTCCATTCTCAAGATATTATGGAAATGGGGCTAAAAAAACCCTCCAGATCTGGGCTACAGGAATGGTGGATACAGTCTATTAAATTACCAATATATAATTCCTATCAGCTTTATCCAGTGATAAACACACAGGGGCAATCCCCAGACTCAAACCAGAAACTTGGATTGAGTTTAAATAATGTTTATAATCATAAATGTAGCAAATGTACACATGAAAAAAATTTTCTAGTATAATTCAGCTACATGGAAAATGAGAAGGACTAAAAAATTTCACCTATTTGTTAATTAGTTATATTCTATATCAGAAGATAAAACTAAGAACTTACCCTATTTTGGGACTTCAGACTTCCACATTCCTTGGATATTTGCCGTTGTACATATTCTATACTTCTGCTCTGAATGTCTAGGCCCGGATGACTGAACGTTATCTAAAAAATAAACAATTTCTACTTAAGTGACAAGAGAATGTATTTATTTTTAATAAAACCATGTGCAGTATGTATTCCAAAACTTCATAGCCTATTAGTAGTGAAGCTTTTCAAAACAGTTTTAAGAAAAAAGCATCACTTGAATTATCCTATTGTTTAAACTTAGGTCATTCCTCACACATTTATTTTTATTTTTTATTTTTAAGATTTTATTTTTTATTTGAAAGAGAGAGAAAGAGAGAGCACGAGAAGGGGGAGGGTCAGAGAAGCAGACTCCCTGCTCAGCAGGGAACCCAATGGGGGACTCAATCCTGGGACTCCAGGATCATGACCGGGGCTGAAGGCAGTCAGTCACTTAACCAACTGAGCCACCAAGGCACCCTTCCTTACACATTAAAATTTTAATTTCAAAAGTAACACGAACTTCTGGTTTCTGATTCTGCATGTGAGGAACTTAGTAATTGCCATTCTGTCCTAACAAGCAAAAAACCTAAACAGAAAAAATATCACCAACTCTTCTCAGATCTGTGAGAGAGAGGATGACACAGTATGAACCACTGCCTCCAAGATTGGAGACAGACAGGAAAATAAAGGGAGTCACAGCTCACCAGAGCAGATTCATGAGCAGAAATTGCAACAGAAACCAGTTCTGAGGTAGGAAAACCTGAACTATAATAGATGAGGTTCCAGAGCTCAGTGTACATACTGAGTTAAAAACTCCAAGTGAAGCTCCTGAAGTTTTGTTGGGGGTTTACCTCCAAGAGCTCAACCAGGTTCTTGCAGTAAATACCAGAGAAATCCCTGCATGCTTTCAGAAGGAGGAGGGGAAAATGAACCTTTTGTAACTATGTCGTAATACTCCTTTTTTGTTTGTTTTTTAACAAGGTCTGCCCTCAGGAGAAACTAGTTAACCAGAGCCTGACCTAGGATATTATCAGAGTCTACTTGACCTAGGAAAAGAGAAAGAGCCAACTTTAGTCAACTCTAACCATGTGACCCAACTAAAAAGTTAGAAAAAAACTGCGAAATACTTGTGGAGTTCACAGTCCAGAAGCATAGGCTCATTCTAAAAGACAGACTTAATCAAAGGACTACGGAATGCTTCCCCTCCCCAACACATACTAAAGGCCTATTTATAGCAGTTCCTTTTACCCAGTACATCATATGTCTAGCTTTAAGAAAAAAAAAAAAATTGTAAAACATACTGAAAGGCAAAAACACAATTTGAAAAGATAGAACAAGCATCAGAACCAGACATAGCAGGGCTGTTGGGATTAGCAGACTAGGAATGTAAAACAACTATGATTAATATGTTAAAAGCTCTAATGGATAGACAGCATGCAAAAATAAATGAGCAATACAAGGAAAGAGACAGAAACTAATAAGGAATCAAAAGAAATGCTAGAAGTCACAAACATTAAGAGAAATGGAGAACGCCTTTGTGAACTTATTAGACTGGACATGACTGAGGAAAAAAAAAATCTCTGAGCTATTTAAAATAGTAGCGACTGGGAATTCACAACTGAATTAATGTTGGACATCAAACCACAGACCCAGGAAACTCAAAGAACACCAAGCAGAATAAATGCCAAAAAACAACACTACGCTCAAGAATATAATTTTCAAACTATAAAAACTCAAAGATAAAAAATCCTGAAAAATGAACAAAAACAAAAGTTCCTCACTCACAGAAGAGCAAAGAATTACATCTGACTTATCCTCAGAAACCATGTATATAAGAAGACAGTGGAGTGAAATACTTAAAGTGGTGAAAGAAAAAAATCTGTCAGACTAGAATTCTGTACCTTGCCAAAAAACAAACTTCAGGAAAGATAGACTTTCTCAGGCAAATAAAAACTAAAGAAATTTGTTGTCAGTAGACCTGCTTTGTAAGAAATGTTATGAGGTTATGAAGAAATGTTATGAAGGAAAATGATACAGATCAGAAACTCAGATCTATGTAAGAGTAAAGGAGCACTGAGGAAAAAAATAATTTATTTTCACAATAAAATACAATTTCATTTTCTTATTCTTAACTGAGCTGCAAATAGGTTATTTAAAAACAGTAACAATGTGTTCAATCATTTATGATTATATGTATATATATATATATACATACACACACACTCAAACATATAAAATGAAATAAATGAAAGCAATGATGTAAGACATGTGAAGGAGGAGTTAGGGTTATTTTGTTATAAGATAATCCCAGTATCTGTAAAGTGATTTAGTGTTCTTTGAAAATGGACACAGATGCAAACCACAGGGTGACAATAAAAAGTAAAAACAAACAAATAAATATAATTTATATGCTAAAAAGGAGAGAAAATGAAACCATATAAAATGTTGAATTAAACCACAATAGACAGAAAACAAGTGAAAGACAAAAAAGAGAAACAGAAAACAAGGACAACAAATAGAAAACTAAAAAATATATAGATATTAATTCCACTGTATCAATAATCACTTTGAATGTTAATGCCCTAAAGTTACCAATTAAAAAATACAGACTGTTGGGACGCCTGGGTGGCTCAGTTGGTTAAGCAGCTGCCTTCAGCTCAGGTCATGATCCCAGCGTCCTGGGATCGAGTCCCACATCGGGCTCCTTGCTCATCAGGGAGCCTGCTTCTCCCTCTGCCTCTGCCTGCCATTCTGTCTGCCTGTGCTTGCTCTCTCTCCCTCTCTCTCTCTCTGACAAATAAATAAATAAAATCTTTAAAAAAAAAAAATACAGACTGTTAAAATGAATAAAAAAGTTAAAACCCAATTACAAGAAACCTACTGTAAATGTAAAGATACATACAGAGTAAAAAAGTAAACAGAAGGGGAATAATACACTATGCTAACACTAATCAAAGAAAGCAAATTTAATTCATTTCAGACAAGGCATACTTCAAAGCAAACAAAGTTACTGGTCATAAAGAGGGGCACTAAGGAACCCCTGGGTGGGTCGGACGGTTAAGCATCTGCCTTTGGCTCAGGTCACGATCCTGGGGTCCTGGGATCGAAGCCCACATTGAGCAGGGAGCCTGCTTCTTTGTCTCCCTCTGCCTCTTCCCCTGCTTGTGCACACTCTCTCTCTCAAAGGATTACATTAAATCTTAAAATAAAGAGGGCATTACATAATGTTATGAGATTAATTTTCTAAGACCTGTAATCCTTAATGTGTACGTGCTTAAGAACAGAGCATTAACTTACACAAGGCAAAATCTGATAGAACTGCAAAGAGAAATATAGGTACCTATTACCACAGCTGGAGCCTTCAACACCCTTCTATCATAAAAGAACAGATCGAACAGGCAGAAAATCAGTAAGGACATAGTGAATTCAACACAATCAATCAAGTGAATATAAATGACATCTACAGACTACTTAATAGCAGAATACATATTTTCTCAAGCTCACATGAACATTAACCAAGACAGACCACATTCTGGGCCATAAAACAGACTGCTAAATTTAGAAGAATAGAAATTACACAGTGTCTGCTCTTACACCACAAAGGAATTAAACTAGAACTCAGCAACAGAAAGGTAAGCGAAAAATCCCCCCAAATACAGAGATTAAACAAAACAACACACTTTTAAATAACATATAGATCAAAGAAGAAAGCAACAGAAAATAAGTAGTATTTTGAACATAACAGAAATGAAAATTGTGGGACAGAGTGAAGGAAGTCCAAATCCAAATATATATTTTTTTTAAGATTTTTATTTATTTACTTATTTGTCAGAAAGAGAGAGAGAGAGAGCACAGGCAGACAGAGTGGCAGGCAGAGGCAGAGGGAGAAGCAGGCTCCCTGATGAGCAAGGAGCCCGATGTGGGACTCGATCCCAGGACCCTGGGATCATGACCTGAGCCGAAGGCGGCTGCTTAACCAACTGAGCCACCCAGGCGTCCCCCAAATCCAAATATATTAGAAAAGAATCAGTAATCTAAGTTTTCACCACTGGAAATTAGAAAAAGAAGATTAAATCCAAAGGTAGAGTTCTAGCTAATGCAATAAGACAAGAAAAGGAAATAAAAGGCATATAGATTGAGAAGGAAGAAATAAAACTGACCTTGTTCACAGATGACATAATCATCCATGTAGAAAATCTGAAAGAACTGATAAAGTAACTCCTAGAATAAGCAATTATAAGGCCGTAGGATACAAGATTTATATATAAAAGACAATCACTTTCCTATATATGAACAATAAACATACAGAGTTTGACATTAAAAACACAGTACTATTCACATTAGCACTCCACAAAATGAAACACTTGGGCACACATCTAACAAAATATGTATGTAACATCTGTATGAGGAAAACGATAAAATGCTGATGAACAAAATAAAAGAAAATAAATGCAGAGATATTCCACATTCAAGGATTGGGAGACTCAATACCATCAAGACGTCAGTTCTTTCCAAATTGGTCTACAGAGTCAATGCAATCCTAATTAAACCCCAGCATATTCTTTTGTGGATACTGACAAACTGATTCTAAAGTTTACAGAAAGAGGTAAAAGACCCAATATACCCATTACAATACTGAAGGAGAATTAAAGCTGGAAGAGTGACATTACCTGACTTCCAGGCTATATTAATCAAGACAGTGTGGTATCAGCAAAAGAACAAATAGATCAGTGGAACAGAAGATATGACCCTGGTAATGGTGATAACTTCTTAGATACAACACTAAAGGCACAACCCATGAAAGAAAGAACTGATAATGTGGACTTCACTAAAAATTAAAAACTTCTGTTCTGCAAAATACAATGTCAAAATAATAATAAGACAAGCCACAGACTGGAGAAAATATTTGTAAAAGATATCTGATAAAGGACTGTTATCGAAAATATACAAAGAACTGTTAAAAACCAACAATAAAAAACCAAACAACCCAATTTTAAAAATGGGCCAAGATCTCAAAAGGTATTTCACCAAGGAAGGTACACAAATGGAAAGCAAGCAAATGAGAAGATGCTGCATACCTTAAGTCATCAAGGAAATGCAAATTAAAATAATGAGATACCGCTACACAACTAGTAGAATGGCCAGTATTCAGAACACTTAGAATGCCAAATGCTGGGGAGGACATGGAGCAAGAGGAGCCCTTACCGACTGTTGGTGGGAATTCAAAATGGTACGGCTACTTTGGAAGACAATTTGCTAATTTCTTACAACACTAAACATACTCTTCCCACATGATCCAGCAATTGTGCTCCTTGATATTTACTTGAAAGATTCAAAATCTTATGTCCAGGCAAAAATCTGCACAGCAATGTTTATAGCAGCTTTGAAGGGATAAAGTGTGATATACCCAGACAATAGAGAGTATTATTCAGTATTTAAAAAAAAAAAAAAAGTCATGGAAGAATTTTACATGTATATTACTAACTGAAAGAAACCAATCTGAAAAGGCTATACATGTTGTGATTCCAACTATATGACTTTCTGATCCAGGCAAATTATTAATATAGTAAAAAGATAAGTGTTTGCCAGGAGTTGTGTTTTGGTGGGGTGGAGTAGAGGTGAATAGAAGGAACACAGAGAATTTTTAGGGCAATAAAAAAACTCCATGATACCATAATAATGGATACACATCATACATTTGTACTTGTAGTATAGGGAGAAAATCTTTTGAGAAAATAATAAGGAGGAATTTGTAGAAACACCATCAGGAAAAGAATGATAAATTCAGTTGCATTAAAATTTAGAGTATCTATTCATCAAAACACCCTTTAAGAGA
Source organism: Enhydra lutris kenyoni (assembly GCF_002288905.1). Classification (NCBI taxonomy): domain Eukaryota; kingdom Metazoa; phylum Chordata; class Mammalia; order Carnivora; family Mustelidae; genus Enhydra; species Enhydra lutris. Next base: position 7,381,639 of record NW_019154088.1, on the reverse strand, counting down.
GTGAAAAACTACCAGAAACTAAGAGATATTGCCCATAAATAAAACTAAAAATGGAGAAATGCTACTGAAAATTTTATTATTCAGATTACTCATAAACAAGGTCATAGAAGACCACTTAGTTAAAATCATTTTAAAAAGGAAAAATCACAGCTATTTCTATAATCTCACAAATGCTCAATATCTCTTATTCCTAGAACACGTGAATCCTATAGACTAATTTGTCTAATTTGTTCAGAGTCTTCTGTACACATCAATGTCAATGTTTCCTATACATGCTGAAGAAAGTCTTGCATATGAATAGTTAGAACAGGAAAGTTTGTACTAGCAGTATGCCTAATAACAACAAAAACATGCAAACAACTGAAATATCCACTGGCTAGAGAAGAAGTAAGTGGTTGAGTTACCAAGAAAAGCACAGGAATGCAAAGCAAATAAAACCCAAGGTAATGGTTACCTCTAGAATGAAAAGCAAGGAGATGGGACTGGGGGTGCTCTTTAAGTTGTTTGCTGTTTTCTCAGGTGTTCATTATATATATTGTTTTCTATGTATTAACTATGTCATAAATCTTCCATCAGAAGCTCACTGATACATGTGCCTTTATTTGTCCACAATGAAATGACCTTCAGGAACTTGAAAGTAAGCAAAATTGAGTACAAGAGCTATAATGGCTTCTAGGCCTATTAGATCTAACTGACCTAATACCTGACTGAGAGCATTAACATTTTGAAAGAATGTACTTATCCATCAAAAGGATTTAAATAGCCTATAGAAGCACAGAAAATGAGTCAAAGACAAATACTTACAATGCCTATCTATGCATATCTTGAGGAAAAACCTAGTGTTTTTTTCAGCTAGTGTTAAGTAACAATTCTTCAGAGGTCTCATATCTGCAGATCTGGTGAGGAGAGGCACTGTTTGCCTTTGTTTCAGACTATTTTTATGCCAAGATGTGTGTAAAGTGAAACCACTGAAGTATATAGTGTCTTACCAGTTTTCAGTTAGGTTTGTTTAGTATCCAGTATGACTACAAGACTGTCTCCCTCCCTGGCGAAAGTCAGGCAAAACTTACTGTCCTTTAAAAAAGACTTGGGTTCCTTAAGCCTAGGGTTCCAATGCTGTGATGCAAACTCACTGAGTATGCAACATCTACCGAGCATCTCAGCACCAACCCCAGGGTGCCTAGAAGGCCAGGGGACCAACGCAATCATGAAGCTCATGCTACTTTAATGTGCTGTTAGTAATAATGCCCTTTGTCTCTCATCTACCAGTCTTATCTTCTGTCAGCATCCATAGAAACGGCAGGTTAACCTGTTAGCCAGGATGAAAATGTCAGACTCTTTGTACTTTTTGTCTAGTCCTTTTGGCAAGATCATTCTGTTGCAGGGAAAGATCCATCAAGCTATCCAGTCAAAGGCAATTAAACATCCAAAGCATGTAAGTACTCTGTTGAGCACGTGTGCATGAAGCTAGATTCTGGCAATCATCTAGTATCTCATGAAGATCTATTTTCTGTAGACAATGTACTAAAATAAGCTACCACTAGTACTACAGTCCACATGATAGCTTAAATTAAATTTTCCATTCTAATTTTTATTAAACATTTTTCTTAAATTTGATTATTTTATGCCATGGAAGATGACGCATGTCTTAACATCCTGACAAAATATGGTTTCTGACCTTCAAGTTTAAGGCCAGACTCTGTAATATGGGTAATTCATTCTGTGAGGCCTATTGGGGGACATCCAAATGGACAAGTGGTATACCACTATAACAGGACTGTGCCAAATCTAAGTGTGCATTATTCCTGTTAAGAAACTCTGTAATTACTTATTAAATGCATAGTTAATATCTACCGTAGCTTTAAAGGAGGATACCTACTCCACTCTAATCCCTAATAAACCGAGTTCACTTATTTTAACATCAGCAAATGTGTAATTTAATGTCTAGTTATACAAACTCATAAAACATAACCCTCGTTTCTCTATGTCACATCAATCTTAGAGATAAGGAAAAGCTGTAAAGAAGCTGGAATTTAGATCCTAACAGTCTGGCTCCAGAAGCCATGTTCAAAATCCCCATGTTAAGAGCTGCCTGGCAAATGTTGTTTACTTCCCTCTCTGCAGTGACGTAGCATTATTTTGTAGTTTTCTGCAAGGCCACTATATTCTTCAACCACTCCACTACTACCATCATTGCCACGCTGGGAGAAGGGCTCAGTTCTTTTCTCTTCCATCAGTCAAAAGAGTATCTTAAAATTTATAGTTCTCCCAGCCAAAAAAGGTAGGCCAGATAAGTTCCCAGGGTCTGGAATGATATTAGTATTGTAACTTTGTGTCAGAGTCACCAAGTTTTTTCCCACTGCTCAACTATATGAATCACAGGTCTACTTCAGAATGTTTATATATCCCAGTCTCCTCCACTAGTGAGTTTTTCTGCCCATCACTCAAGATATTGGAACATATTTTGTATTTAATAGTATTAAACTGGATACCCCCAATCTTAACTATCTTATTTCCTAGGATGCCTAGATGCTAATGAGCAAATAAGGACTCCAGATGGATTGTTTTGATTCCAAAATCTCTGGAAAAGGTATGCAAACTATTTTCAGCCTCTATTTTTGCTATTATTTTTCTCAAAGTGAAACTGGCTTAAAATTACTTTTTCCTTCTTGTACCAATTAATTTTTCTTGCATTTCTTATAAAATTTCATAGTAAACTTAGACAAAAACATGCATAAACTATAGATAATTTCTATCCCCCATGAGGCAGTTTGTCATGGAGGTTGCTGTGAAGAGAAATATGAGTTATAGAAGTGCTTTCAATAGTACTCAGCATACAGTAGAGACCAGCTATGATAAGGTTCAAGGGGCCATACTTAATCAGATTTAATGAAATATAAAGCTGCCTGGTTACCATAAAAGGAAATACTTTAATCTGAGTTAGAATAAAAAAGGAAGAGAAGGAGAAGAGGAAGAAGGTAGAAGGAAGAAACATTTAACATTTGTAAATAACCTCAGAATTCTTACAGTCAACAAGTATCAATCTAATGACATTCAGAGGTACTTAATGATTCTATGCATGAATTTCTTCACTGACAAAAACTAAAGATATTGTTTCTGCTCAAGTGTAATATTGGAATCAAAAGCACTTAGTGAAAGACCAAAAGACTATAAAAATCTCATTTTAAATAGTCTTCTTGATTTCCTAAGACAATTACAGAGGTCAGATAAAATTATTAAACATGAAAACACATATAATACTTCTAACAACTAATCTGAAAATAATTAAATATGAGAATGAAAGTCATCCTCCAAAGTAAAAGCAGAACGATTCTCTGAAATTAGTGTGTTGCTTTCAGTAATTTTTTAATTTATGATAAACACCAGGAAGAAATACTACCAGGTTTCTTTATGCCACCTTCATATACCATGATATTAGAGGGAAAACATGAAGAATATCAGTATAAACTGCAGTTCTAGGTACTGGGGGAACACTCATGTGTTTGACAGAACAAATCAAGACAATCAAACACTATCAAAGAAAACAGTCTCATCTTCTGAGAAGGAGAAAAAAAAAAGCCTTGATTTATTATTTATTTTTCTTGTTCACAGCTACTGTCAGGGCTTAGAATAGGGCCTGGCACATAGTAGGTGCTCTAGCATTTATCGCATGTATATATTTCAAAAGCATATCAATGTCTGCATGAATGAATTATCTTCCTTAATCCCTAAAATAACACTATGGGAGTAAGTTTTATTATCATTGATATTTACATAGGAGGAAACAGTAAGACAGAGAGCATTAGTTTTGTAATCTGAAGTAAATTAAAAGGACAGGATTTAAAACTAGATCTGCCTTTGTCTCAAGTCCAAGATCTCACCCACTGGTGGAGAAATTTCCATCCAGGGAACAATTTTCTCCCAGTGCCTAGCTTGGTTCTATTAAGCAAACAAGACCTATGAAAAACAGCAAAGTAACAAGTTTAGGCAGGAAATGTAAAACATACAGATTAAATTTACACAAGGCAAAAAGAAACATCTCTTTGCTCAAGGGTTGCCATGATTACCCTTGCCACTCTCTTGCCAATCAGCCATAAGTATGATTAAACCAGGATGTTTAATCATACTTATATTTGAGATCCTCAGGTTAAAATGAGAATCATGAAATGAGAATCAGGTGGGCTTTAGTCATAGCCACAATCCCAACAGACACTAATACATCTTATAAATAACATCTATCAAGAAGAGTATTTTAAAACATTTTTAATTTTTTTTTTAAGATTTTATTTACTTATTTGACAGACAGAGATCACAAATAGGCAGAGAGGCAGGCAGAGAGAGAGAGGAAGAAGCACGCTCCCCGCTGAGGAGAAAGTCCAACAGTGGGCTCGATCCCAGAACCCTGAGATCATGACCTGAGCAGAGGCTTAACCTAAAGGAGCCCCTAAAACGTTTTTTAAAAAAGCACTTTGATTGGCTTCTGATTTTGTAGACATATACTGGGTATGGTTTAAACCACATGACTTCATATTGAAACAGTTAAAATGCTTATTTAACAATGAAAGCATTTGTTTCTATCACTAAGACAAATGGGGTCATGAATGGTCTAACAGATTTGATAACATTTGTGAGTGACATAAAAACAGGGTTACAGCCTACTATTAAGGTCTCATTTTTAGACCAACTGGAACAATTAGAAGATTGTATACTGAGTACCCAAAGGAAACACTTTCACTAAGTTGATTTAAGAGTACATTACTAGTATCTGAGGTAAGCTACAAGAAAGAACTCAATGAAATTTATCAGTCTAGTTGCCAAAACAGGTATGTTTGCTCAGGATATTTTTCATAATATCTCTAATCTGAGAAGCTTCATATAAAGTTAGGGAAACTTTTGGTTCCTAAGAGGCTAAAATGGCTTTTCCTCCCAGATAATGAAACCATAACATACTTTCCCTTTTCACCTTTGTAATAAAAAAAATGTAAAGTCAAATTTATGGTTTAATTTAATCACATTCTCCTAGATTTCTGTTGTTTATTTTGTCTGACAAAGGCAGATAGTCTTAATGTTCTTCTCCAGTAAATCCAATTTCTATACATATGAATAACACACTGAAAAATATTTAATCTTCTCACCTGATTGGCTTGGCTTTGCAAGTAAACTCTTCTGGCATTCAGATCTTCAAAGGCAGAAGGTCTTGAGCTTCTATAAGGCTCACTGGTAACAACTGTCTCTTGCTGGAAAAGATGATCTTTCACTAGAGAACTGGAAGTGTCCTCTTCAGTTGCCTAATGGGAATAATCCCCCAAATTCATTAGTTGCCAGAATATAAACAAAAACAAAGTAAGAGAGTTTCAGTCTAGCAAGTATTTAGCAAATCATTAAGTACCACTACCATCACTATAAATGGCAATGCCCCAAACTCATATAATTATGATTAGGGAGCCAGGTCAAAATAAAATAACAATAATATTAATAATAAATCAATTTTATGAGCAAAATGGGCTTCCTTCTAGAACACAACTTAGGAAGAATCAAAAGCCTAACCATGCCACGTGAGAGAGATAATCTAATTAAAATGAAGCTTTAAATTTAAATGAGAAGTGACATACATACATAGAAAATGAAATTTATTACAGAGAAGAAACATATCAATATAAGTGTGTCTTGTAAGTTTAAAAAGCATGTACCAAGGACTGTGCTGTGCTATATGATACAGGGGATCAAAAGAAATCCACAGTCCATGATCTTACTGAATGAATGAAAGAATTAATTAGCCTGAACATGCTGATTCAACTCAGGCACACGAGACTTAGGTAGGGGATAGGCTCAATGATAGGCCCTAATGACATGTTTTTGAAATTTCATAATTTGTTTAAAGAAATGCAGTAATTATTTGCCATTACTTTTCCTGTTACTGTGTAATTATTTGAAAAGATTGTGAAAGCCAAATAAAAATGACAGAAATACTTTCACTGCCTTAACTTAAAATAATACTTTGGAATAATCACTACAGGGCTAAAAATCTTAAGGGACGCCTGGGTGGCTCAGTTGGTTAAGCAGCTGCCTTCGGCTCAGGTCATGATCCCAGCGTCCTGGGATCGAGTCCCACATCGGGCTCCTTGTTCTGTGGGGAGCCTGCTTCTCCCTCTGCCTCTGCCTGCCACTCTGCCTGTGCTCGCTCTCTCTCTCTCTAAAAAGAAAAAAAAAAAAAAAGGAAAAGAAAAAAAAAAACTAAATGTCAAACCCAGTTAATTGTTCTTTTTAGCTAATTTCCATTACAATTGTTCCAGTGAGTTATGATAGTTACTGCTAAATTAATTACTAGAAATAAGTTAGTTAAATACTAGTAACCAGCAGACATTCTTTCAAAATGCAAGATGAAAACTGGAAAGAGTTAAAAGTTTCAAGAGAGGTATTAAAATGTTCTAGACAGTTTTTAAAATAAAATAATTCAAGTAACTATCAAAAATCATAAGCAGACTGAATAGAAGAAAACATGGGGGACTGGGAGGAGGTTTAGAGAAAGGGCCTAAGTTAAAAACTTGTCTCATCCAACTCAGGTATAAAATTTAAGCAATTCACTTCTCTAAATTATGGTTTTATTATAAACTGGATATATTTGCACCAATAACTTTGGGGTTAATTGGAATACTCAAAATATTAAAATTTGTAAACAAGCATGAATTGCTCCAGTAGCAGCAGTAGTGGTGGCAGAAGTAGTACTAATACCAGCAGTAACTACAAAGTAATTATCCTTATAATGGTGACAACTATTTGGACCAGGTTGTTTTTACTGAATTCCAATCTAATTGAAAAGTATTTTAAGATTTAAGATAAGCCTACTGAAAAATTTGTATCTGAACAAACATAAACTTGTTATATAATGCAAGTATTTTACTCTACTGACTTGGGTTTATTCTATTTATATTCTGTACATGATGCAAAAACACATTTCATTTTGATTAAGAACACATTTTTATTTTTTGTTAAGATTTTATTTATTTATTTGACAGACAGAGATCACAAGTAGGCAGAGAGGCAGGCAGAGAGGAAGGGAAGCAGGCTCCCTGCTGAGCAGAGAGCCCAATGTGGGGCTCGGTCCCAGGACCCCGGGATCATGACCTGAGCCAAAGGCAGAGGCTTTAACTCACTGAGTCACCCAGGTGCCCCAAGAACAAGCATTTCTTTTTTAAAGGGAACTATCTTTTTTAAAGGGAACTATCAAGAGTGTTGATTATTTCATTATTAAATAAATAAAAATGTGTTTATTATTTGGGTAACAAATAATTTAGTTCTACTTAAAAATGTTTACCAAAACAGCTAGAATTAACCTAATAACTATAGTTACTGTATACTATAATTACTATAGTAAATCACTGAATTTATAACTACACCTAAATGGGTCTCAGCTAGTAAAATAAGGAAAACATTCTTCAGGTGTCTTATATGGTAAGAACAATCAACTCCCCTCCCCCATCTATTACAGAGTCTACAATCTACAATAAGGCCAATTATCCCTGAACTGTGAGAAACAAACTAACATTTTTATAGAATCACAAACTAGGAGAGTATTTTCCTACTACTTAATTATATCTCCTTCAGCAAGTTATAAATTTTGATGTATACTGGAAGAGTTTTAAAAAAAGCAGTAATAAGTAAAAATGCCATTCTTATTCACTGCTAATTCTATATACATGAGTAAAATCTCGAACAACCATTTGTGAAAAGTAGAATGTATAAAAGTTTTTAAAATATTCAAACATTTTGACAAATTCTTGAATCTTGCAAAGAAAAAAGGACGAAGCTTTAGGCAAAAGTATTTTTTTCAGAATTACTTTTAATAGTAAAAGTAAAAATGAAGAAATAACCCTAATATCCCAAAATATGGCAATCATTACATAAATTATGGTATCCCCACTTAATGGAATATTGAGCAGTCATTTGAAATTAGGCTTATGAATAATATCCACTATATGGGGAAACACTTAGTTTTTAGAAGCCAGTATATAAAATTTTATTTATAGTATTATCATGACCATGAAAAAATAATAGATTGAAAGGATATAAAAGGAATGTTAACACTTATCTTTGATGGTTTGAGTAATTTTCCAATTTTTCTAGAGCTTTACTTTTATGCTGGCCACAAACAAT
>NW_019154088.1:7124422-7373085 GCF_002288905.1 Enhydra lutris kenyoni | reverse complement strand
CAAAACAAACTGAGGGTTGATGGGGGGAGGGGGGTTGGGAGGGGGGGTGGGGTTATGGATATTGGGGAGGGTATGTGCTATGGTGAGTGCTGTGAAGTGTGTAAACCTGGCGATTCACAGACCTGTACCCCTGGGGATAAAAATATATGTTTATTAAAAAAAAAAAAAAATTAAAATAAATAAATAAATAAAACTTCCTAATACCAGCTACTAATGCTTTAAGTGGACAAAGTAAAAGATTTTTAACATCTTGAAAAAAAAAATTAATAAAAACCAAAACTTTAAGTTTTGGTAAAAACTTAAGTTTTTTGAGTAAAAAAGTATTCAGCTTAGTCAAATTTGAATGTTTTTAACGGAATTACAAACCCTTAAAAGTAACAATTACTATGGGAACATGGACATATTCTAAAGTTAGGTGTTGGGTAAAGCCAAAAATCTTTCACAAGAGCAGAAAATTTAACACATGATATACATAAAGACTGTACATACATTTGCATGCTCTCTGGCTTTAAAAAAATTATCTATAGCAGTCCTATACACCCACATTCAATGCTCTTAGGATTGTGCTGGCATAGGCTCATCTGTGTTATCTATATAGTAACCGATGCCAATATTTAATGTACAATGGGAATCTGTTTCACTCTCAGAGGCTGGTATAATAATTATTCTCCTATGGTTGCTAAGAGATTGTGTAGCCTTTTCTTTTTCTAAGACTACTAGAGCAATTTAATGTGTAGAGGCAATAGGATGCTGGGTAAAACAATAAAATAATTCCAGCTGTAGCTCTCTATCAGAACATAAGGCTAGATGACAGCTGCGGAGAAAATAGAAACAGACTTTGCTCCTCTTCTCCCTTTATCCCTTCTTACTGTGTAATTCTGAGTACAGACAATTTAGCATTGTTCTGCAAACCTTTTAAAATATGATTCCCAATGAATAATCACATGTGGAAAAAGTGTTATTGGTCTACTTGCTGCTCAAGAACTCTTATTTTTGTGTATCACAAAACACAGGTTTGAAAATGTGTGTCTGGGTTATAACCAACAAGAGAAGATTTTAGTAATTATATTATTAGTTAATTTTAGCATGATGGAAGAATTTTAAAATGTTCTTTGACGAAGGAGTCTTACATTTTAGCATTGCATATGTTAAAAATGTTACAAAAACTGTTTTTCTTTTGGCATTTAAAATCATATACTCAAATTATGCAAACTTGCGAAGCACAGAAAAAATTACAATTCCACAAGCCCAGCAAAATCATCATTAATATTTTGGTGTAGCACCCAGTAGCAATTCATTTTAGATTTGACCACAATTATCTCCTATTCTGCTCATTAGATTTCTTTAGTTCCTTTGATTAGTTTAAGAGTAAGAATACACTAACCTGTGAGTTTTTAATCTTGCATTTGTCTGTGAGCTTTGTCTAAAAAACATTAATAGCACATAAAGAATTTTAAGCAATCTGAACACAGTAATCAGTGATGAAACAATATGGAAGGAATGAGAAATGTACCAAGACATAATGTCCCACAAAAACAGAAAAAAGAAAACAAGTCTTCCACCTTAGGTTAATTAACAAACAAACCAAACTACTTTTCTAATAAAGTCAGTTTGACTTAAATGTGGTGTTAGATTTTCAGGAATTGTTTATTGTCTGTTAATTTGTTTTTTAGTTATTTTGTTCCTGGTAACAATATAAATTTATACAATCCTGTAACTGGTAAATCTATTTTTAGGATTTTATCCTAAGGTCACACCTGGAAAAATACCAACAAAAATTAATGTAAGAGGCTGTGGAAAATAAAGGTTCAATAAAACATGAATGGTTAAATAAATTGTCTGGCACAGTTACGTGATTAGAATGGCTAAATGCAAAAACTCATGTCAGACTTTGGGGGTTCACATTTTAGGGTTTATACTACTTAAATTTCAACTACCACCATCACTACCACTACCAATACAAACAAGACTCCTTTCAAAACACAATCAAGGAGTGCCCAGCTGGCTCAGTCCACGGAGCATGACACTCTTGATCTTAGGGCTATAGGTCTGAGCTCCACACTTGGTACAGACATTACTTAAAAATAAAATGTTTAAAACACGCACACAATCATGGTACTTTAAATAAAGAAATATGTATTTGAATACAAGCAAAAGAACAAAGAAAAACCTAGGCAGAACTACCTAAATTTTTCACAGCAGTTATGTCTGGGTAGGAATAAATGATTCCTGATTTCTTCTTTGTAATTTTCTCACTGCCCAAATATTCTGCTTAAAGATGTATTAGTCTAAGAGTCAAGAACAAAATGTAAATGACAAACCATTATGCAAAAGGTTATATAGTTCTTTTGCTCCCTTGTTAGATAACAAAAACTCAATGTGAAATATACTAAAGTTTTGGGAACTCAACTATGGAACAGTACTTAATGTAGGATGATGACAGTCACAGTAACATAGCATCCATTTGCTAGCTAAAGAATGTCTTTCCATGGAGGTGCCTTGGTGGCTCTGCTAGTTGGGCATCTGACTCTTGACTCTGGCTTGGGTCATGATCTCTGGGTTGTGAGACTGAGTCCCCCAAGTGTGGCTCTGCACTCAGTGGGTCTGTTGGAGATTCCTTCCCTCTGTCCCGCGCTCTGCTCCCATGCTCACACTGTCCCTCCCTCCAAGCACACAAATCTTTAAAAAAGGATAAAAATGCCTATCCACTTAGTTTTCAGAAACAGAGCCTTATTAAAATGTTACCACCTTTGAAAGTTATTGCATGAACACTTCATATCCCCCTTCCTAAACCAAAGTTACATTAAACAATCAATAACTAACTATAAGTCATTATCTCTTAAATGATTTTGGCTAAGAAATGACACTATCAAAAGAGTAAGTTAATCAAGTATTTCTCAGTGGCCAAAAGGAAAAATAAGACAACCTTCCCTTTGGATCAACTGTCAACTTTTTTTCTCTCAAAAGCATGAAATCTGAGATCTTTTCCTCTTAGAACCACAGCCTCTTGTGAGGTCAGTTTTATGGATTTTGTTACCAATCCAGCATATCTCAACAACAAGAGCTGTTCTCTGGTCGGAGAAACACTGTAAAAATGATCTTAATAACAAATACGAGATAGCATTTTGAAAAAACAAAAACAAAAACACCTTAACTGGCTCATTCCCCCCACCCCCCAACTGGCTCATTATAACAGTCAAAGAAAGAAACCAATGAAAACAACATTCATACTTTTTTACAGCTAGGTTAAAAATCCTAAGTGTGAAGGTTTTTCTTTAAAAAACCCTTCTTGGGTACCACCTAGGTATGTCATCAGCACTGTACTAAAAACATCAGGGATAAAAGATGAGCAAAATGCGATTTAAAATCCAAATGATGATGTATTTTATATAACCCTTCAAAGACAGATAAATAAAAAGGGAGACATCTTCCTGTTGATTTATGATGACTGACAAAGACACAAAAATTACTGAAAGCAGAAAGGGCCCACCAGCAAATAACCAAATGCCTCGTATAACTTTAGAACAGAAAAGGTGCTCAAATAACTGGTGAATAAATTGTTGAATAAATAATTAAAATGGAGAGGATTTCCACTCTGATATTTTAATGTCTTCAAGACATTTAATGATCTAAATAAAACACAATCATTACCTCTTCTGGTTTAAAAAAAAAAAAAAGATAATGGGTTATTCTTTAAAACCCATTTTCGGGGGCGCCTGGGTGGCTCAGGGGGTTAAGCCTCTGCCTTCGGCTCAGGTGATGGTCTCAGGGTCCTGGGATCAAGCCCCGCATCAGGCTCTCTGCTCAGCAGGGAGCCTGCTTCCTCCTCTCTCTCTGCCTGCCTCTCTGCCTACTTGTGATCTCTTTCTCTGTGTCAAATAAATAAATAAAATCTTTAAAAAAAAAAAAAAAAACCATTTTCGTTGCCTTTGCAAATAATCACCAATGAAGTAAACCTGACATAACTACTACTACGAATCACAACCAAGTTGTATTTGAAATAATTTCAAAATGTTTAGTTATGCCAAGCTCAAAGGTGAATTACAAAACAATGATGTAGTTTATTTCTGATACAGTGATTAAATTAAAATATTTTATAATCTCTAATATATTCTGAAGTAAGAATGACAGTAAAAACTTTGGCCTATCATGAAATCAATGGCACTAAGGTATATTTATGAGTTTTCTTCTATAGTTCTAATTCTGGATATCGATTCTTTAAAAATTTTTCAAACAGGAAGTTCAGAAAAATTTATCTCACATATTTGCTAGCATCTCAGTATCCCCCACTCCTTTCTTTATATAATTAAGGTTAATGTATATATAATCAGGTTAGACTTTTTTAAACAATAAAGACGATTTTTTTCCTACCTGAACATATTCTCTGTTACAAAAGGGCTATAAAACCAAGATATAATACACTCTTCTACTGAAAGACAGAATTTACCCTAAGCTAGACATCATCTGAAAAACTGAGAACTGATGAAGATTAGGGATTAAAGGAACATGACTACAGGTGTTAACTTTCATTCTCATCATATTCCCTCCTGCTCGTGTACTGGTTAGCTATCCCTGCACAATAAATTACCAGAAAACAGCAGCTTCAAAGAACATACATTTATTATCCCCCAGTTTCTGTGAGTGAGAAATTTTGAAGCACCTTAGCTGAATGGCTGTGGCTTACAGTCCTTTAGGACATCACAGTAAAGATACTAGCCATGGCTGCAGTTATCTGAAGGCTTGTTTCAGGCAGAAGACTTTTGTCTAAGATCAACCCATTTCCTTGCTGGCTGCTGAAAAAGGGTCTTAGTTCCTCACCACATGGATCTCCTCACAGAACCTCTCAAGTATCCTTGCACACAGCAGCAAGCTTCTCCCAAAATGAGTAATCCAAGAAAAAGAGCAAGATGGAAGCCACAAATTTTCTTAGGACCTACTCTCACTTCCTCCACATTCTATTTGTTAGAAGTGAGTCATAAGCACAGTGACACTCCAAGAGAGGGGAATTAGACTAGAATGAAGACAGGAGTATGAAAGAATTTGTGGACATATTTTAAAACCACTACTGTTCACCACTTTTTGGACAAATAATTTACAGTTTTCTCACATACAAAATACACACACTCATCCCCCTCCCAAGGCTCCCCAGAAGTCTCATCTCTTTAGAGCAACAACTTCACATCCAGGATGATGTGATCGAAATAGATCCATGTACAGATGAAACTTCTCAGGTATAGTTCCTTAAGTACAGTCATCTGAATATAATTTCTCCCAACGTGAAGACCTGGGAACTAAAGTGACAAATTATCTGCCCTACACATACCCAAAATACAAGGGCAGGATAGGGAGGAAAATTGTTTTAACACCATCGTGTACAGAAGAAAATAGGGAGGCACAATGGAGTCAGATCCAAAGTAATTCTGAAATGAAGGTGGACCCATCTTACAAGTTGCATGAAGAGAACTTAGGACCTAGGAAGAATTCTCCATGGCTCTTGGCTCTGGCCTTGGAGATTTGGTCTCTGATTTCTGAGTCACCCTTCCATTTTTTGAAAGGTAGCCCACGTTTACATTCATGCGTATAGAATGTTTTAACCTGACTCCTACCAGAATTTTGGGAACCTAAATGGCCACTCTTTGGTCCAAGGTGGTGATACTTCTGCCAAAATAACTCTTTTGAAAACACTGTGGGTCTCTTGTGATTCTTATCGGGGTTCACACCATTAGACATAAAGCAGAGTCACAAATCCAAAATAAAACGCTTCTCTACTTTAAATTTTTGCTAAGGGACACCCTAATCTGATAATAAGCCCCATCAGTTTGATTGAAAGGTTCTTGGAGGCATACCTTAGATCTTTCTGAGGTCTTAAGAATGGATTTTATAAATCACACACTTGGCTTCATCTTTAGACAAAGCTATTCTGAGAGTGCCCTGGATCTGATCTTTGCCTAGAAGCCATTTCCTAATTTTGGCATAGTCTGATATACTAAGAGGATGAGAATTTTCAAACCAGCAGGTCCTGGCTCCATTTTGTTTAGGAGCCCTTCCTTACCCCATTTCCTATAAGCAGAAAGAAGAAACCAAGCAACACTTTTTACCTTCTGCTTGAAAAATCTTCTTAGCTAGGTCACCTAGCTCCTTAGATACATTTTCTTTCTCTTTTTCTTTTTTTAAAGATTTTTATTTATTTATTTGACAGATGGAGATCACAAGTAGGCAGAGAAGCAGGCAGAGAGAGAGGAGGAAGCAGGCTCCCTGCTGAGCAGAGAGCTCAATGCGGGGCTTGGACCCGGGATCATGACCTGAGTCAAAGGCAGAGGCTTTAACCCACTGAACCGCCCATGCGTCCCCTTGGATACATTTTCTAAGGCCCATATTACTGCAAGTGACATTGTTGCTAACCCTTCTGTGCCACTACGTAGCAACTCCCTTTCTCCCAGCTTCCAATATGGTTTTCTTCATTTTCATGTAAGCCTTTACTGGCTTTTAAAGTATGTGTTACAGTAGCACCCCATTTATGGGTACCTAAATCTGTATTAGTTACAAATTACCCCCAAACTTAACAGCTTCAACGATTTCTGTAGGTCAGAAATTAAGAATTTTGACTGTTAACTGAAAGGGTTCTGGCTCACAGTCTCCAGTAAGTTACAGTCAAAACATCAACTATGGCTACAGTCATCTAAAGGCTTGTTTGGGAGTAAATGACTGGCTTACCAGATGGCTCACTAACACTGTATATTGTCACAAGACTTCAGTTCCTTACCACATGGACATCTCCACTGGGTTGTTTGAGTATCCTAATCCTATGAGAGTTGTCATTTTTAGTACAAGCAATCCAAGAGCATCAGAAAGAAGCTGCAATGTCTTTTATGATCAACCCTTGGAATTCACATTTTGTCACTTCTACCATAAGTCTCTTTGGTAAGAAAGAACTAAGTATAATGTATACTCAGGGAGAGGAGAATTAGGTTCTATCAAAAGGAATATAATTTAATAATCTATTTTAAAAACACCAAAGAATATAAAGCCAAAAGTTAAAACTTGATATGAAAATCGCTTAGTAAAATTGCATTTAAATGGAAGCCTACTACTATAATCTCTAGTGACATTGCATATTTTTTATTTTATTATGAAAATAAAAAAACCAAGCAAGTGCTTTAGTGTCTAATGAAGCTAAAATATAAATAACTCTTTAAGGGTTTGAGTGTGTGTGTGTGCAACATTTTGGATTGAGGGCACTGGAGATACCTTACTATGAAGTTGCCATCCTAAGGAGCTAACAGAATAACTACTCTTGCTGCTCTTTATACTACAGTAATTCTCTTCACTAGCCTCCTCCTAATTCTAACTTTTCATTCTTTTGTCTGCTCCTGAAATAAATTTATTATTCTTCGTTAATATCATCCCCATTTTTAACTCTATACCAAAGCCTTGATATAAACAGTACTAGTAGCAAATACAATGATGGAAACAACAGTTTTTTACAAAATCCACTGACTTTTTTTTTTAAGAAATGCACCTTTTATTTATTTTTTTAAAAGATTTTATTTGTTTATTTGACAGAGATAGATCACAAGTAGGCAGAGAGGCAGGCAGAGAGAGAGAGAGAGGGAAGCAGGCTCCCCGCTGAGCTGAGAGCCCGATGCGGGACTGGATCCCAGGACCCTGAGATCATGACCTGAGCTGAAATCAAGAGTTGGACACTTAACCATCTGAGTCACCCAGATACCCTGGGGCGGGGGGGTGTTGTCAATTTTTAAACCTTTCTTCCTTTGATAACTAAAAAATGTTAATTTATACTACCTGCTGCTTACCACTGTTCATATACACTTACTAACAATATGCAATTCCTTTTTTGTGAATTCTTTATACAAGTACCTTGCCTATATTTGATGGTTAATTTTATCTGTCAACTTGGCTAGGCTATAGTGCCAAGCTGTTCAGTCAAACACCAGTCCAAACATTGTGGAGGCACTTTCAGATGTGACTAACATTTAAATCAGTATATTTTAAGTAAAGGAGATTACCCTCCATAAAGCAGACAGGTCTCATTATGAAAAGACTTAAAAAAAAAAAAAAGACTTAGGTCCCCCAAAGAGGAAGTCTGCCATGAGACTGCATTCCAACTCAAAACTGAGACATCAAAGTGTGTCAAAACTGCCATACATGCCTGCCTACCTACCCTGTGCATTTCTGACTTGTCAGTCCCCACAATGACTAAGCCCATTCCTTTAAAAAAACAAACCAAAAAAACGAACCACCACCAACAACAAACTAATCCAAGGAAACCAAACAAAAACAAACTCTCTATAACACATGCATACCTATATCATGCCCACACATCCTACTGCTTCTGTTTCTCTGTGTTTGTTAACAAATACTGTGTTGAGGGGGCGGGGGTTGGGTGAGTCTGGTGGTGGGTATTAAGGAGGGCACATACTGCATGGAGCACTGGGTGAGGTGCATAAACAATGAATTCTGGAACACACACACACAATTAAATTAAATTAAATAAAAAAAAACAAATACAGTGTCAAGAAATTTTCTTAGACATTTATATAAGTTGTTTGTTTCTTAAGGTTAGTGATTTCCTCCCTATCCTTACATTCAGAAATTCCTTTCAAGGCAAACTACTTACTTGTAAGTCATCTTCTGTTCCTTCAGCTTCATTTTTAAATGTTGGGCATCCTAAGAAAACAGGTAGATGTTAATTACGCAAAGAATTTTTGTCTTAGGTTTTAATAATTGACTAACTGATTAAATCATTACAATACTATAGAACTGATCAGAGATCATTCTGGGCTGCCTGGCAACAAGTCAGATGTTGGCCACTCATACCTGCCTCTTTGTTAGGAGAATAAAGTGAATGTTTTCCTCTTTTATGGGTATATTTCCAGTAATTTTCTAACGAGATGTTCTCTGTGAAAGTGTACTATCTCTAGTAAGCCCTACCCCTGCTCTTTCTAAAATGCTCAAACTGCTAGGCAGGGTATATGCGTTAAAATTTCTCTGGTGTTACCCACATGTGATTTATTCAATTTTCTAAATATTCTTACCCAGAAAACAGTATTTAATACCCCAAACAAAGATTTTAGTTGCTTTTGCAAGAAAGAAAACAAATAAGCCTT
The DNA here is from genome assembly GCF_002288905.1 of Enhydra lutris kenyoni. NCBI lineage: Eukaryota > Metazoa > Chordata > Mammalia > Carnivora > Mustelidae > Enhydra > Enhydra lutris. The sequence goes on along the minus strand of NW_019154088.1, from coordinate 7,363,957 downwards.
AAACCACTGTTTACAGCCAATAGCCAGTTGTTGCTATTGATCTTTGTGTATCAATGTCTCTCTGTATATTTTCCTAGTGTTCAAGAGGCTCTTTAGTTTTAATAAATTAATAAGGAAGGATGTCTTAGCAAAGTATTCTTAGTTTATGCTACCCTTGAGAGATATAGCTGACATGGAGATGAGCAGAAATTTGTCCTTCCGAAAGGGTTGCATATTTTATTCTTATTGTCATGGAAGACTAAGTAAAAGAAATATAATGGGACTGGTGGAAGTTTATACAGTGGCTGGTAATAACACTAACCAGTATGTTTTAAAAAATGTTCAAAAATAACAAGATAGATTAGTACTGTAACTATTCTACCTGGCAAGGAGTTTGTAGGCTTCTCTACATATATAAGCTGTCCTTTAAAACATGAAATTTAATCCTAATCTATTTGATCCCAGTTAAAGAAATATCCTTTTATGGAGCCATGAGTGTGGCTTCAAAGTAATAACACTTTAGGGAATGCAATTGGTGCACAGCCACTGTGGAAAACAGTATGGAAGTTCCTCAGAAAGTAATCACATTACTATTTACACAAAAAAATACAAGAACACTAATTCAAAGGGATACATACACCTCTATGTTTATTGCAGCATTATTTACAATAGTCAAATATGGAAGCAGCCCAAGTGTCCACTGATAGATGAATGGATAAAGAAGAGGTGGTATATATATACAGTGGAATACTATCCAGCCATAAAGAATGAAACCTTGCCATTTGCAACACCATGGACAGAATCAGGGAGTATAATGCTAAGCAAAGTCAGAGAATGACAGATACCATATGATTTCATTCACACGAGGAATTTAAGAAACAAAACAAAAGAGCAAATGAAAAAGAGAGACAGAAATCAAGAATGAGACTCTTAACTATAAAGAATAAACTGATGGTTATGACAGGGGAGGTGCTTGGGGGTGGGTGAAATATGTGAGGGGGAATAAGAATACACTTATGATGAACACTGAGTAATGTATATTATTGCTGAATCATTGTATCATACACCTGAAACTAATGTAACACTATATGTGCTATATATACATATACTGGAATGAAGATAAAAAGCTTAATAAAAAAAGGAAAAAGTAAAAATAAATTAAAAATTCTAGCAGCCATAGATAATGATTATCTTTTTAAAGTAGCAGTACTTGAGCAATAGCTAAATATCAGAATCAACTGGGGAAATTTCAGAAAAGATGCTGGTACCACAGTATATTCTCAAACCAGTATTGCCAGAATCTATGGGATGAGGCATAGGGCTTCATGTCTTTTTTATTTCTTGAAGTGGTTTGAGAGCCACAGCCACTACCACAGGACCTCAGGGACTTTTTTTCCCCTCTAAATTCATAATAGAATCATTTCACAATTCTTCATCACATTTGAAATAGGAGGAACTTCAAAAACAAACAAACAAACAAAAAATGGATGCCTCAGCTCCTGTCCCTAGGCAGACAGATTCAAATAGTCAGAGTACGGACCAGTTATTCTATTTTGCAAAGTATCCCAGGTGACTAAAATGTGCAGCCAACATTGAGAACAATGATCTAGAAAGAACTTACAGGTTCTTGTAATAAAGATAAAATGAATGTTATCATTCCACAAAAATTTTTCTGAACTGGAAATCACTGTTTATCAATCTCTCATCTTTTAAAATAGCTAAATAAATTACTTAAGCACAGTTTCATGGACTATCAGTACAGATCTGTCGAAGCATTTCCAGGTTCTTGCCTATGGTCAGTCTCATTCATTTTTTCTAATTTTCCTAGTAAGATGTTATTTTCAAAATACAACAAATCACAATGCTGCTAATATATTTTGATTCAGTTACTTTATATAGAAGTTGATTTCTATTTATAGAGACAATTTTCCTTCTTTATTAGAAAAACAAATCAAGTCTTAATTATAACTTCATTTTGGGGATGAAATGGGCTTTAAAGTGATTTCTTTTTCCTTAATTAAGCAGAGGCCAGTCTTACATCTAAATATATTCTTTTTCCCTTTAAAACCTGCAGGCTTTAGAGTTAACAATCTCAACAGACTGGCAACATATACAAAGAGATGCATGGGACTCTGGTCTCTACCAACCCTCAATAATGAAATCAGGTGAAGAGTTTCAAGAAAAGGTTTGGCATAGGAAAAATAGAGCCTACATATGAAATAATAACCAAATACAGTTGAACCATGAACAACACAGGGGTCAGGGACATCAACCCCTGCCCCACCCCAATGCTGTTAAAAATCCACATACCACTTTTCATTCCCCAAACACTTAACTACCATTGCTGACTGAAGCATTACCAATAATATAAATAGTTTCAACATATACTTTGTATGTTATATGTACTGTATTCTTAGAATAAAATAGAGAAAAGAAAACATTAGCAAGCAAATTATAAGGAAGAGAAAAATATATTCATGGTACTGTATTGTAAAATAATCCACATCTAGTAGACTGGCACAGTTCAAGCCCATGTTGTTCAAGGGTCAACTATATTTGATTATTAGGAATGTTCTTTTTTATGACCAAAACAAGGATATGATTGATAATAATAACACACAAGGATTTTGAAAGTTCTGCCTATTCCCTCTTCACACTCCTACTTAAAAACATTTGCATTATCTGATGGCTGCTATTAATGGGTTCAAGAAAACACATGTAAGTGGCATGTGTGACAAATATAAAACAGATTTAAAAACCTATTATTTTATCTTTGCCTACAGTGAGCTTTCAAAACTAATCACATATATCACAAAAGATGACCTCCTTAAAGTCACTCTACTCTACTACATATACGATAAACAAATTAAGAAAATAGTCAAGAAAACCTACCTTGAGATATATCTTCTATAGCTCTTCGAATGCCTCTATCAAAAGCCCTAGCATCAGCAGGACTTTGAAAGGTAAGGCCAAATTTCTTGTCATCAATCTTCCAGTGGTGAAATGTTGGAGTGACCTTATTGTAAATGAGGTCTTTTTTAAGCATACATTCCAAAACCACCTGCCAAAAGTTAAATGCCAAAGATTACTATACATATATCAAATAATCTAATGTAGCTCTTAAATACAAATTGAGGTGAGAATAAGAGCTATTATATTTCAGTAAATGCATTTCCTCCCCTCTATTACTGCCCTAATAATGTAGAGGTCTTGCTATTTAATCTATTTCATAAAGTCACTCAATACGGAAATTTTTTTTTAAGATTTTATTTATTTATTTGACAGAGAGAGAGAGATCACAAGTAGGCAGAGAGGCAGGCAGAGAGAGGGGGTAATTAGGCTCCCTGCTGAGCGGAGAGCCCGATGCAGGGCTTGATCCCAGGACCCTGGGATCATGACCCGAGCTGAAGGCAGAGGCTTTAACCCACTGAGCCACCCAGGCGCCCCTCAATACAGAAATTTTTAAATGAGATTAAAGAGGATTTTGGGAAGATGACAAAGTAAGAAGGAAACTTTCTCCCCACCTAAACAACAATTACACTGGCAGAATCTGTCTGACAGAACTATGTTGGAACTCTGAAGTCTGTTAGGTTTGCAATTCCCAAGGGAAGACACAGACAGTAAATTGGGGTTAATTGGTCAATTTCAGCATTAGTACAGTAGCAGCTACCCAAACCCCATGGCAGGGAGGTATATACAACATGTTCCTTAGAGCAGCTCACACAAATCACAGAAGCCAGGGTGGGTAAAAAGGACCGTGTCCTCCAAGTATCAGCAATCCGTGTGCTCTGATTACTGATAGCTGAGAGATGCAGATGAAGGAGAGGACAGCCATAGTTGTTATACCTTCCCTTATTGTTGCAAGTCCCTCCTCGACAAATGGAAGAGATGTCCAGGTTATTTAAAGGATCAGCATCCTTTTTTAGCTATCTTTTTTTTTTTTTAACTTTTTCCCATTTTGGGTGCCAAACACTAAAGAGGAGGACATTCAAAAACAATTACATTCATGGGGAAAATCAGAAAGTGACTATTCATATCCAAGGAAATACTCAGAAAAGACATGAGAAGACCTAAATTTACACTTCAGGCAGATCCTCAGCAGAGACAACCTACAACAATTTAAAAGGGGAAAAAAAGCGCAAATCTTATGGAAGGGGGACAATGTGATTTCCAGAGTTACCACATAATTAGACTCAATGTTCAACAAAAAAGCTCAAGGCACACAAACGGTAAATTCATTTTTTTCATTTTCCCACTGTAAATAAAAAGAAAACCAACAGAAACTGTCCCTAAAAAAGGCAGAGCACATATATTAGACAAATGCTTTAAAAAAGACCCACAAAACTGTTTTAAGGAAAAAGTCAAGAAAATGACCTACAAACAAAATGAAAGTATTAATAAAGAGAAAATCTAAAAAGAAATGAAATTCTGGAGCTGTAAAGTACAACAAATAAAACAAAAAATTCACTACAGAGATTCAAAAGCAGATTTGAACAGGCAGAAAAAGATCTATGAACTTAAAAATAGACAATGGACATTATTGAGTCTGAAGAATAGAAAGAAAAAAGATTAAAGAAAAGCAAACAGCTTAAAGGACCTGTGGGACAGCATCAAGAGGACTAACGTGGGGGTGTTTTAGTTGGTTAAGCGTTAGAGCCTTGATTTTGGCTCTGTGATCTTAGGGTCATGAGCTTGAGCCTGCGTAGGGCTCTGCTCTCAGGATGAAGTCGGCTTGGGATTCTCTCTCCTTCTCCCTTTGCCCCTCTGCATTGCTCCACCCCCCACCTCACAAAATAAATAAATCAATCTTTAAAAGAAAAAAAAAAAAAAAGAACCAACATACATTGTGGGAGCTTTAGAAAGAGAAAAGGAAAAGGGGCAAAGAGAATATGTGAAGAAACAATAATTTAAACTTCATAAATTTGATGAAAGACATCAATATAAACATCAAAGAAGCTCAACGAACTCCAAATAAGATGAATTCAAAAGACAGCCACACATCAAACAGAGAGAGAATCTTGAAAGCAGCAAGATACACGTGAACCACCACATTCAAGGGATCCTAAAAAAAAGTATTAGCAGATTTATCTTTAGAAACTTTGGGGGCCAGAAGACAGTGGGCAGATATATTCAAAGTACTAAAAGAAAAAAAAAAAGTCAATCCTTTATTCTGGGCAAAACTGCCCCTTGAAAGTAGGATAGAAATTAAGACATTCTCAGATAAACAAAAGCTGAGAGAATGTTCCCACTAGATCTATCCTGCAAAAAAAAAAGCTCAAAGAAATCCTACAAAGTGAAATGAAATGATACTAGACAGTAACTTGAAGCTGTATGGAGAAATAAAGATCTCAATAAAGGTAAGTGCGTGAGCATTTTAAGAAGCAGTAGAATTTTAACACTGTTTTGAAACTGACACATAGTAAACCTTCAATAAACAGTAGTAGTAATGGTGATGTTGGTCATGAGGTGACAGCACTAATCCATAATACAATAACTGCTATGAAAAACTAGATCAGTATTTGTGAGAAGACTTTTTTTTTTAATAAAGAAGGAGGAGAAATTTGAATGATAAATAAAAAGCACTCAGGAGCTCAAAGAGCTTATGGATAGATTCTGAGAAGCTAAAGTTAATGGATTCTAAAGGCAGTGAAAAATTTCAGTCTCCAATGTTTTTCTTCCTTCTGAAAGAAATTCTAGGGTATTTTATAAAAGGGGGGAAGAGGAAAATGCCACAGTCACTAAATAACTAAAACTTCTGAAGATATATTCCAAGTTATTTTGGGAAATATAGAGCAAAACTCTCATCATAAAATTACTGGACTGTTTGCCAGAAGTACTTAAAATAGACCAAGTCAAAAATGGGTACAAGTGCATTTTTGTTTTCATTAATAACAACCAACAATTTGGGAGAGCAGAGTAAAATTAAATATGTACTTTCAAACTACTATGTACTTTATTATAGCTGCTACCTTACAAAGAGCTAATTACAGGTTTACAAATTGTATTATCTAAGAAGTAGTACAGCTGGCAACCAAGCTTAAGTTTTTTCACGAGTAACTTTATGAACTATCTTTGACTCCGAGGAAAAATCATTTCATTTTTGAAATAAAAATGCCAAATTCAAATTAGATTACTTCTAACCAAAATCAAGAATTATTATCTCAAATAGTTGCTTCATATCTAGTTTTCTGGAGGATATAAAATCCTTTATAAAAACACCAAGAAATATCAAACAATACTGTATTATCAAATACAGTATTTTACTAATTATCTATTAATAAAAATTTGTCTTTCATGGCATGTTCTGAGCTGAGTGGAATTTAGACATTTTTAAAAAGGAACAGGAGGAACAATGACAGTGTTTCTCACAAAACAGCAGTTCAGCTACAACAGAAGGGAGGGAGTCAATATTCTTTAAATACATGTATGTCATAAAGAAAAGACTGAGGATCTGCTCTAGATTAAAGGAGAATAAAGTCGTTACATCTAAGTACTATGTAATCTCATACTGAAGGAACAAAAATGTTCTAAGAACATTTTTAGGACAGTTGACAAAACTGGAAAATGGTAGATTCAAGTACCATATTTATGTTAAACTTCCTAAATAGGATAATTAAACTGTGACTAAGAAAATATCCCTGTTCTCAGGAAAAATACACTGAGGTACTAAGAGGTAAAGGGCAGAATATATGCAACCTACTTCAAATAGTTCAGAAACTGTGTGTGTGTGTGTGTGTGTGTGTGTGTGTGTGTGTGTGTGTCCGTCCGTCCGTCCGTCCGTCCTGGGGGAGGGAGAGAGAGTAACAAAACCAACAGGCCAAAATGTTAAAGAATTGGTATATGGAAGGGGGGGTGGATTTCATGAATTTGGGTAAAAGATGTACAGGAGATCTTATCCTATTCTTGCTAAAAGTTGACTCTTTGCAAAGAAATGAAATAGACAAACAAAAAAAGGCATAAAAGCACAAATAAATGGGGGCACTTGAGTAGCACAGTCAGTTAAGTGTCAGACTCTTGGTTTCAGCTCAGGTCATGATCTCAGGGTTGTGAGACTGAGCCCCACCTTGGGTCCCCACTCAGTGTGGACTCTGCTTAAGATTCTCTCTCCCCCTCCCTCTGTCTGGCCCTCCCCTCTCCCCTGCACATTCTCTTTAAATAAAATCTTTTTTTTTTTTAAGTATAAATAAACAGAATTAGGAATCAAAGTGGAACAAAACTGAAACCACGGCAAAACTTTAGAAAGTAACAAAGAATACAGTGTAAGGTTTTATAAACCCAAATTTTAAAAAGTGAAATAGCCAATTTCCTAGAAAAACTTAATCAAAACTGACTGAAAACAGAAAACCACCAGAGACTTGTAACCATCAGAGAAACTGAATCAGTAGGAAGAGTAAAAGGGGATGAGGAAATGGAAAATGAGATACATTGTCATTCCTTCAGCACCTGAGAGAGATGAAGACCACCAGCAAGAAGATTATCCCCTGTAGAGGATTTAGAAGAGACTGCTACCAGCAGAAATTGGAGAAAACTGGTCACTGACTTCTAATTAAGACACTGTTCTAACTCCTGGTGGCTGCACAAACAACCACCTAAAATTCTTGGGCACAGGCAATAACCCCTGCTTCTTTACTTGGCTCTTTCCCAAGCTCCCATAGGCTGTTAGATCTCCGAACTGCCAAACTAAAACAAAACAACATTAAAGGAAATGTAACATGGCAGAGCCATTCTGGGAAAAAGTCTGGCAGTTTCTTATGAAACTATCATACATTCAACAACTGCACTCTTGGTCATTTATTCCAGAGAAATAAAACTTGGATTCAAAAAAAAAAAAAACCCTAGTACATGAATGTTCAGAGCAGCTTTATTTGCAATAGCCCAAAATTGCGAACAGCTTACATGTCCTTCAATGAGTCAATGGTTAAACAAATTTGGTACAAAGACATCACAGAACACTAGCCAGTAATAAGAAGGAACAAACTACTGATATACAACCTGAATGAACCCTCAGGGAACAAAGGTCAATGAAAAAAGCCAATCCTGAAAGGTTACTTACTTATGATTCCAATTATATAACATTTTTGAAATTACAGAAGTAGCGAAGTGGAGAACAGATGGGTGGTTGCCAGGGGAAAGAGGAAGAGGATGTAGTTATAAAAGAGTAACAGGAGGGAGGATTCTCGTGATTACTGAATTGTTCTGTATCTTTTCTGTGGATGGTAAAACTGTATAGCTCTACACCCAAATAAGTACTAGTAAAAGTAGGGAAACCTAAAGATCATGGTTTTTACCGATGTGAATATATATTGACTGTAATACTATAGTTTTGAAAATGTTACCAAAGTAACAGGATCTCTTCATATTATTCCTTACAGTAACAACTAGTAATCTATAATTTTCACAATAAAAATATCAATTAAAAAGTCTACAGAACATCTGCACAACTAGATTTCAGAAAAATGAGTATCAACTTCTGGTAGGGGAACCTAAGAGACATTAAGGACACTTTCTTATAATAAAGGACATCTCAAAGCAATAGCTAAATTATACTTGTGTCTACAACACCAGAAATCCCATTAAATTCACAAAGAAGCCAACATTAGCACCAACATTTAATATTATTCTGAAGTTCTAGCTAATGCTATACAAAAGAAAGGTAAGTTTCATGAATAAGCTTTAAAGGATACCAGAAATGACTCCCCCTCCTCCCCAAAATAGCATTTATAGTCAAACATTTTTGATGTGCCTAGGGAAAAAAAATGAGTGTACCTATACCAAAAAAAAAAAAAAAAAAAAAAAAAAAAAAAAAAAAAAAAAAAAAAAAAATAGAAAATAAAAAAAAAAAAAAAAAAAAAAAAAAAAAAAAAAAAAAAAAAAAAAAAAAAAAAAAAAAAAAAAAAAAGACAAATTGTTCAGTGTTTTGAATGAGCAGAGATATACCAATAAAAAAGGGTAAAAACTGCTAACAAGGGGAAAACTAGTATTAGCAGATATTAAACTACATAAAACTAAAACTAAAAAGTGAAATATTCACTTAGCAATCAACAGACAAACCAGTGGAACTGAATAGGAACTGTAATGGATTGAACTGCATCGTTCTGAAATCTAGGAAGAAAAGTTCTCATCAGAAAATGAAACAGTTAGCACCTAGATCTTGGACTTCACAATGAATTTCCACTGTTTAAAGCAGCCAATCTGTGGCATTTTCTTATGGCTGCCCAAGCAGACTATTGTAAGAAGTCTAAATCAAACCATCATACTATATCATAAACTTAAAAAGTCTAGCACACAGAAGGCACTCAAATATCTGTTGATCAATTAAAGGAATAATATCAATCAACTAATCTATTAAAGACATGCCACATTCTATTTAGATTCTAATAAAGCAAAAGTAGTGAAAAAATATAAAGTTAGAAAAGTCAATAATTTGGGGTCAAAGAGTTTGGGCTTTAATTTAGCTATCAGGGAGGCTACTAACTATCATTAGCAGTTTAATGGCAGTTGGAATGTAATGGAAAGGATGTGCAATATATCACAATGAGATATAAAACAGAAACATCAAGGGGCGCCTGGGTGGCTCAGTGGGATAAGCCTCTGCCTTCGGCTCAGGTCATGATCTCAGGGTCCTAGGATTAAGCCCCGCATCGGGCTCTCTGCTTGCTGGGGAGCCTGCTTCCTCCTCTCTCTCTGCCTACTTGTGATCTCTGTCTGTCAAGTAAATAAATAAAATCTTAAAAGAAAACCACACAAAACAGAAACATCAAGCCAAGATAATTCTGATGAGCCTGATAGACCAAATCAGCCAGTATAAATCAATCATTAAACAAATATTACTTTAAAATTAATAATTAAATATTAAAGAGGAAGTATAATATAATAAAGAGAGTGCTGAAGCAAGTGCTATGCTGAAGTTTTCTAAAAAGACAAAATAAAAGTAACCAGAAAGGTAACGTGGGACATATTCCAGGTATTAAATTTCAAGAAACAGCTATTGCACGGCTCTAGAAGAAAGAGCATAGTCACAAAATTTACAGCTATCCAGAAAGCCATTCGTAGTATAATTTATTACAGTCTAAAGATAATAACAAATTGGTAATTTTGGACTAGATGAATGTTATTAATTAGTATTTCTTCCATTCTAGGAATACTGGTTTGCCCAAGGTGCCTTCTCTAACTCAGTTTTCCTATTTTTCCCTGTTACTTACCAGTGACAATAAAAAGGCAACTGTTCCTTCCATTCTCATTTCCTCATGAGTAGCAAGAGCAAGCTGTCTGCCTACATTCGCTATTCCACATAAACTTTCAACATGCAACCTTTACAGTTATTTCGTTAATGTAAAAGAGGGGAAGCCATTTCCATAAGTTCAACACATGCTTTTGGTGAATCACGAATGAATAATTCACTAAGGCAACATCATGGAAAGCACTGCTTTGGTAAACATTCAAGACAAATAAAAAGAGCAGTGACCAGACTGTAAGTTTTTTGTGTTGAGATAAGAAGACAGCACTGTCTCAAGGAAATTTCTGGAAACTACTAAAGAAATATTAGATCCAGGTTTTAGAAAGTTCAGTATGATAAGCACTATAGAAGCCAGAGAAAGTTAGGTAAAACTGGGCCATGAAAAATATTAGGAGACTTATCTGCAGTAATACAGGCATCTGCAGTAATAGAGGCAAGAAAGGAGAGATGTACAGAAGAAAGGAATGAAACAGAATCAAAAACAAAGAGCACTTGTTTGAAGAAATGGAAGAATCACAAATTCCTAGGTCTATGACTATTATCGTTGCACTATTTGATACCATTCACCACGTCCACAAAAAGTTCAAGATCTTACATAGTGTAGCATAAAATCTTAGCCAAAATTACAGATTAGCTCTACTTTAAGGATACTCAAGATTTAAAAGTCCAAACATATAAACTAAAAGGCCTTATCCAAATAGAAATCTTAACTCAAATGTTACCTACTTCTCCTCAGTAAAACCTTCCTTGGCTATCCAATCTAGTTTTAACAAACCTCCCTACAAAAAACTCCCTACCTCTTTTTCCCTGACTTGTTTTTTCCCCCTTAGCACTTAGAACTGTCTAGCATTTTATTGCATTTATTCTACTATTTCTTCGTCCCTCACCAGAATGTTGCCTTACAAACTGGGACTTATTTATTTACATATCCCCAGTGTGTAGAACAATGTCTAGCACACAGTAGCTACTCAATAAATACTTGTGACATGAAAGACTCACCTTTAAAAAGGGAGTATTCCCTTTTGATAATGTGGGATTCAATGAATTTCCTTTAGTGCAAGGTAAGTCAAAAACTCATCACATACTGGCAACTGAAATATGAATGAGAGTGGTATGAATGACTGACAAGAAAAATTCAGACTGGATTAAAAAAGAAAACAATAGGAAAGATACTGAAGCCCGAAGGAGTCTAGTGAAATTGGGAGAAAATTGGAGGTACAAAGTGATAGATTAAGCAGGACACTCTAAGAGCAAGAAAAGGGGAATAAAATAGTAATGACATATGCAAAGAAAAGCAGCCAAAAATGATGATGAGGCTCAGAGGTGTAAAAGTTGGCTACAGAAAGGAACTGCTACGGAACAGATGAAAATGAAAGCTAGAGGATGGTGATCTAAATGGCACAGTGTCAACAGAGGGATGTATATACATGGGTGATAGAGGAATATCCTGTAAGAGGAGTAAGGACAAGAAAAATCCTGAACTATCTCTACTCCCACTGCCACTTTTCCCCCAACTCTGTGGTATTACGGTGATAGAACCATTATCTTCCAAGAGACAGAGCTGCTGAATCCTAAGCAGAAAGTTAGTTAATGCAATTGGTTTTCAGTGGAGGAAGAGTTCTGTAGGACTGAAGTTTCACAAAGGAATAATTCACTGAGGTACAGTGGGAAAGGCTAAGCAGAAAACTGTTGTTCTGTACTTTTATAAAGTTCAATCCAAGACAGAAAGATGATCCTTGATCTTCTAAGGTTTCCAATGGTGGAGAGTGGGTAAGTTTCATTTTTTAAAAAGTCACTGCTATATTTTAACTATTTTATTTTCTTCCTAGAAATAAACATTCTAATTTTGTTTTAGGTTCTGGCAACTTAACTGGAAAGAAGTTCCATTTTTAAAATGTGCCTTTTTAAACAATAGAACTAGTATCTTACAGGCATTTTAACTTTTATAACCATTTTTATCCACAACCCAATTACTTATTAATCCAAAAAACAATTCCTTTAATATCTGGCAAATTCTTAAAATTTAAAATGCTTCTTATTTTTCCTTTCTTCATTTTAATATTACTTTGTCACTTTAAGCTTTTAGTTATATCTATAACTTTGCTTTGACATAGCAGTGTCTTTTTCTTGATTTTACAGAGTGTTTTTAAGTAATCTAGATGTTGTAAGAATCCTACGTTATCTTTCTATATAGCCTACCCCATTTCTTGTTATCTCCTAGTATATAAGCTTTTAATAGCATAATACATTTAAATTAAATTTGTAGTATTTTTATTGTATACTACATAAAATATTCTAAATAGTTGTTTCAGAATCCATAACTTAAAACTGTGTTGAGTAATATTTAAGCAAAATTTTAAATACTACTGATAGTTTGTTCAAGTACTCATAAAGACTAAAGGTATATATAATTTAGTGTTCAAATTTATATATCACATGCAATTTAGCTAAAATGGTCAAATAATACAATCTATACATATGGTAAATACTTTGATAAAATGTTTGCCTATAAAATAGGACTGTCATATTAACAGAGAAGGGTCACTATATCCAGTGAAAACTGTGAATGCAAAAGAGAAAGTTTCTATCATGGGAAATGTGAAGCTCGACAGTGAAGTTAAGCCAAATTAACAGTTAAATTTTAGTTAGCATTTTTTAAAATGTGATCCAAGATAACACTAACTTTTACTGAAGAAACCAAGGCTATAAAGATTTAGAAGGAAATGGAGGCTACAATTCATATTAAAAGAAAAAAAAAAAAGCAGTTCTGAGAATCCATCCTTGTCAAAAACTATTCCACCCATCCCCAAGTGTCATTATTACCTAATTAAAGGTAGTATTTCATTACCTTAGGCTGTAACACCAAAGCCTGGTGTTTCTTTTGAGTTCCTTCTCAATCATCAATAAAGTATAAAAGTCGATATAGAGCAGAACTTTCCAACTTTTTCCTCATGCACACTTAGAAAAAGAACATTTGTACGGCAACAAGGAAAGAGGAGGAACTGCTAGTGGTGAAGAGGCAAGCAGTTTGGGAGCTCCAGTCACTTTTACCTATTCATGAGCTCTAATTTACAGTATGAAAGGGTAGGCTGAGAAATAAATTCAACCTTTGTAAGCATCATAAAAACAGGCAAGTTATAGGTAAGCATCAGAGGAAATAACTTCTAATCTCTCTGAATGAATGAATGAATGAATGAGCACTGACCTAATTATACAAAAGGCCATCTTCCTGAAAAAAATCCCAGGGAGCCTGCTCTTTATCTGAGCTCCCTTTCTTGTAAAAGAAGAAGAGGAAGAAAAAGAAGAAGAAAAAGAAGTAGCAGCAGCAGCAGCAGTCGTAGTGAAATATAACCCTTTGGGAAATGTAACAAGACATTTTTAGTATAGTAACTGTAAATCAAAGACTGGAAAAAGTCTTCTACCTAAGTGCCTATATTTTACCTTTGAGAAAAGCCACCTTTCTTCTTCACTATTGTTAACCAGTATTCTGACTAATACACACTCTTTAAAGTATTATCTAGTATTTCTTTTTTAGCTACCCAAGTATTTCTTTATTACTTCTTTATTAGCTATCAGATTACTAACTACTGATCATTTCTTAGAGGACACAAGTTTTCTCGTAGGTATGAAAGGCAGGTATCTCACTTCATTTCTAGAATTCACCTAAGGTAGAAAATACTAAGATGTGACTCACATTAAAAAAATGGGTACAGAACACAGTTTTTACCAAGTATCTTTTACATGAATTGCATGGAGATAAGTTAGTTGCAGTTTACTCACCAAGGATTTTAAAGAAAACCATCATTAACTTGGGAAGACCTTTGTAAACTTACAGGCAGTCATAATTTACTTCCTTTTTAGATAAATCATGAAACTCAAATCCAGAAAAATGATTAAAATAAAACCAATTAATGAAAACATCAATAGATAAGGACATTAATGATCTCAAAATGCAGTGATAATGAAAAACGTATACACTTCAATTCTGTTATTGCTTCAGAATTATCTTGGTCAGATGTGCATTACCCAAGAAAGGGGGCCAAATAATGTGCTTATTTCAATGTCCCTGTCCCATTTATCTTGAGATTCCATAAGACTGCTATTTTCAATTCATCTCCAGGTGTTACTGCCACTGCCTTTGATCACAGAAGTCCCCATCACCTAAACTCTTCACTATTGCTAATCCCTACAAGAAAAGTGGCAACCTTTCAACTGAAAGTAATTTTCCTTTTATGTCTACACAGAGATATACTTATCATCCTTGTTCACAAATAAGATTCCTCTAGGCAAAATGGTCAGGTGAAACAAGAGATGTTCTGATTCCTAGGTCAGTGCTTCTATCAGGAAAACCTATCTTCTTGTTAATCTATTATGATTCTATACCCTAGGATTAGGTTATGGGCTCAAATTAAGTCCTGACAAGGAAATAAGTTTTTGTGTGCTCTTTCTGAATCCCAGTTTTATTCTCACTAGCTTTATGTCAAAGCCACACTATAAGCAACCACCTGATCCATCAATCTGAGCTTTCTCTGACCAGCTTCACTCCTAGTTAATGCAGATTTGGTCCTGTATTTAATTATCCTAAAGTACACTGTCCACCATCATTAATATAACTAATATTCTGTTTCACTCTGATATTCCTTTTCTCTCCTTCACATCTAGGTCATCCTTTCCTTGTTTTTATGCTTTTTCTAGCAACTATTTTCTCCAACTCTTTCTCCACCTTTGACTTGTCTTTTTTCCTATTTTTACGAAATTAAAACATGCCTTAAATCTTCACTATTTCATTCAGTTACTAAAATCTACAACCTCTCCTCTAACATTTCCATTATTATTTACTCAGAAAGAAGCATAAAATTCCAGGACAGGTCACCATATGCTCTTTCTTAGAAGTTTACAAGTTTTATTTAAATAAGCATTAGTATGCCACCCACCATCTTATGCAAACTCAAAACCACCTTTAAATATTTAAACTTTTAGACACAGTATATTAAATTTATTATATACACTTATGACTTCAACTGGGGTTTCCTACAATCCTAAAACCACATTCTGGTTAACTGAGATACCTTGTCAGGAATGAATCATAAACTCAAAAAACAGAGTTGGGGGGTGCCTGGGTGGCTCAGCGGGTTAAAGCCTCTGCCTTCAGCTCAGGTCATGATCTCAGGGTCCTGGGATCGAGCCCCGCATCAGGCTCTCTGCTCCGTGGGGAGTCTGCTTCCTCCTCTCTCTGCCTGCCTCTCTGCCTACTTGTGATTTCTATCTGTCAAATAAATAAATAAAACTAAAAAAACAAAAAAACAAAAAAAAAAACAGAGTTGGAAAGCTTTCAAGAAGATTTAGGGTAACTCCATTTAACTGAGGCAAAAACTGGGGCATAATTTGGGCAACTTTCTAAATTACTAAAAATAACTCAGTAATAAAAATACCCAGAAACCAAACCAGAATTAAAAGTAGATTTAATCAAAATGTTCGTGTATTGAAAGAATTATTTGGAACTTAAAACACATTTTCAATAGAAATAACATTACTAATACTAAGTAAATGGGCTTACAAACTAGTCCACAATTACATATTTGAAGGGAATTCTAGCTATTTTCAAGAATCTTGGAAATTTTTGGCATTTTATTCTCCTTTTGCTTCTAAGTGTGTGCTTTCCTTTTGCTTGATGCAGAAATGACATTAACAACACTGAGCTTCTCAGGTATGACTGCACTTGTTTTTTGGCTCACAAATGAAATAAAAAAGAGCTTTCCATACCAATTAAAAGAGAGTAAATACCTAACATTATCAAAGTTTAGATTCAAATTTTAAAATATATAGACGGAAGGAAACTCATCTGGCTAAAAAAAGTAGTGTTAAAAACTAGTCTGGCAAACAGGTAGACTTAGGAGCCCAGAATAACTAGATTCATAGAGAATGAAGAGAAAGAACCTGAGAAAAGAACCTGCAGAGTAGGAGCCAGTAAAATTTTCTGTAAGGTTCCAGATACTTATGGTCTCTACAGCAACTACTCAGCTCGGTCACTGTAGTATGAAAGGGGCCACAGAAAAAATTAAATGAACAAGCTAGGCTATATTTCAAGAAAACTTATTTATGGACACTGAAATTTGAATTTTATGTAATTTTCATGTGTCACAAAATTATTCTTCTTTAGCTTTTTTTTTCAATCATTAAAAAAATGTAAAAACCATTCCTCTTTTTTTAAACTTGAAGTTGTTGTTTTGGTGGTTTTTTTTTTTTTTTAAGTTTAATTTATTTGTCAGAGAGGGAGAGAGAGAGAGAGAGAGAGCATGAGAGTGAGCACAAACAGGGGGAGTGGCAGGCAGAGGGGAAAGCAGGTTCTCCGCTGAGAAAGGAGCCCGAGGTGGAACTTCATCCCAGGACCCTGGGGATCATGACTTGAGCCCAAGGCAGGTGGTTAATAGATCGAGCCACACAGCTGTCCCTATAAAAATCATTAACTCGTGGGTCTTAAAAAAACAACATGGTAGGCTCGGGTATTCCCTGTGGATTATAGTTTGTCAACCACTAGTCTAGGGGAGAGTGAGAAAGAAGGCAGGCAGATTATACTTGGTTTAATAACTGGGGGGACTATTCATGATTAAACCTAATAAAAAATGCAGCTCCTTTCTAACACAATACATTAATGAGTCCCAGCTGCAAAGAAACAGGCATATTTCACTGTCCTAACATTAAAAAAGCTTAGAAATATAATCACTGATCCTGGGCAAAAATCATTCTCCTAATGGTACGCTAATGAAAACTTTAAGTAGATAATTCATTCTACAGAATCTTAAAATTATAGCAGTAGATAAATTACTCATTACCATTTTGTCCCTGAGTCGCTCTCCACGGATAAAAAAGTCAGCACAGCCATTCTCTTCCTGGTGAGGGACTTTGAAGACAGTGACGCAGCTCAGTCCACTCCCTCCAAGTGGTAGCCATCCACCACTTGAGTCATCCCGGGTCATCACCACAGCTCGCACTCGTGCATAACTATTACTAAAACAGATGCAAAGATTAGAAATTAGGTTTTCCATAAACAAGAAACAGCCAAGCTGTCAGTCTTATTTGAAGAAATAAAAAACCACATTAGTTAATGTGTGGTAACTAAAATGTTTCCTATTTCCATGACAATCCACAAAGTAACCTACTTGAAGGTAAAAAACCACAAACTAACCTAAAAGATCAACCTTTATCTTGAAGACTAACCTTACAATAAAAGACTGCAAATACTGTATTTCAATTCATCATCTGAGTAGTTCAAGCACATCTGATTGCTGTGGAACAAGTCATAAAGGACCCAGAGACAAATATTGTCAATCTACACAGACCACCATCAAACTTGTCTATTTATATCCACCTGTTGCAATATAACCAGGACAAATTAATGCTATATTTTAGCACATTTCACTGTGATATCTCTAAGTTTCTAACATTTCTAGATTATAAAAAAAGAGCTGAAACAAACACAGTACAGATACCACATTTTTTTATTTCCGCTATAAATCACACAAATCATATAAAGACAAATGTTCTGTTTCAAGAACTTATCAAGCAAACTCATCTATAGAAACTCTTCATGCTCTCTTTTTAGCAGTCTCTAAAGAGACCACATTCTAGTTCTAGCCAGAATCATTTCCCAACATTAACCACAACTGTTCTTTACATAAAATCTAAGAAATGTGTCACATAAGCTAATATTCTAGATTATTGATATCTAAGCATTTTAGTTCCAAACTTTCAATATAATAATTAATAACTCCTTTCTTAAAAGTAGCACACCTTGATAACTTCTTAAAAATTGTATTAAATAAAACTTAAACTTGTCTTGGTTACTATGACGATCAATTGAGGTTCTACGTAACAGTTCTGTGCTACTTTAGTATCTTTACATGTTCCAAGTGTTAGGCTGCCAGTTGTCATTTCTGTTGTCCTAGTGCTTGTCTGAAATCCTCCCAGTTGGGTTTTTTTCTCACTTTACATATTTATTTTGTTGAGGTATACTTTATATATAATACGTTGATCTTAAATATAAAATTCAACAAATTCTGACAAACGTACACATCTGCATAACCAACATGATCATCAAGATATGAAACATTTTCATAACTCCAGAAAATTCCTTTAAGCCTGCTTCCTATCCAACAAATAGGTAACCACTGTTGTGTTTCTAAACAAATAATTAGCTTTGACTGTTACAGGGTTTCAATACCCATGGAATCACCAGAATCACCATTTGTACCCTTTTCTTTTATTTATTTGACTCATTATGCTGTTATATTAGAAGTTCACACTTTTTTACTGCTAAGTAGTCCTTTCACTGAATAAATACATCACAATTCACTTATTCTTTCTTGTGTTGATGGGCAATTTGGATTGTTCCTAGTTGCTAGCTATTATGAATAAAGCTGTTATATAAATATTCTTGTACAAGCCCTTCTGTAGACATATTGCTTTCATTTCTCTTAATATAGAAGAATGGAATTGATGGTTTACAGGATAGTATGTTTAACTATAAAAGAAATTAACAAACTGTTTTCCAGAGTGGTTTTATCATTACACATTCCCATCAGTAATATATGATAATTTCAGTTGCTCCATATCCTTGCTAAAATTTGGTGTTTCCAGTCTTTTAAATTTTACTCATTATACTGAATTTACAGTGGCAACCCATTATGGTTTTAGTATCAATTTCCCTGATGACTCATGGCGTTGAACAACTTTTCATGTGGCAATGGGCCATTTATATGCCATCCTCTTTTTAAGTCTTTGGTCATTTTTTTATTATGCTTTTATTATTGATTTTTAGACATTCTGTATATATTCTTGGCCCAAGTATTTTGTCAGAAAGCTGTATATTTTTTTTAATATTTTTTATTTATTTAACAGACAAAGATCACAAGTAGGTGGAGAGGCAGGCAGAGAGAGAGGGGGAAGCAGGCTCCCTGCTGAGCAGAGAGCCTGATGAGGGGCTCGATCCCAGGACCCCGAGACCATGACCCGAGCCAAAGGCAGAGGCTTAACCCACTGAGCAACCCAGGCACCCTGAAAGCTGTATACTTTTAAGGATCACTGTGTTGTGGTTGAGTTTATACTTTTAAAGCATCACTGTGTTGTGGTTGAGGAGTTTAAAGTCATATTTTCACAAGTTGGATCCTGGCTCAGCAACTTACTAGCTGTGTGTCCTTGAGAAAGTTACGGTATATACCTTTAATAATTGTAAACAATGCCTGACACATAATAAACAATATTTAAGCATGAATTATTATTATTACTAAGACAAAGAACTAAAATTGTAGTAATCATCCTGGTAATTCAAAGCCAAGAAGGACCTGGGAAAAGATAAAATTTACACAACCATAATTCTCTATTATTGGTGTCAAAATGAATTCTTTAAGGGAAGCACTATAACTTTTTAGCTTTACAGGTTACTGTTCTAAGCTTTTTATTACTCAGTTACTCCGAGGCTCTGATTCTTGTCTGGACCCCATTTTTATCAATCTTCATCTCAGAGAACTGGTCAGAAGAGGTAGGAGTGCATAGCATAGAAGTTGGTATAACGCACGTATCAAATTGGAGTCTTCCTTTTAGGACAGACTGGAACAAGTACCTCTACTATAAACATGACATGTATACCCAGAAGCCAGGGAAGCTTGTTACACTGAGAACCAGCTTGGAGGTAAAGAATCAATACTAGACAAAGGTCATTTGGTTAGTCAAGAATTTATTAGGATACCCCAAAAGCACAGCACATAACCTGGACATATTAGGTTCAGATTAAATGTTTGTGAACTGAACTCCTTCATTTAAAGGTCAATATTTGAAGTTCAATGAAGTCACAAAGGTAGAACTTGGATTAAAACCAAAAATTCAAGTTCCCAACAAGCACTTAAGTATTTATTTTACTGTAAGATCCTGACTCTTCGTTCTCATCTAATGTTGTAGTAAACTGGGAAGTTTAAGAACTTTATCCTAGGTTCTACAAGACTTAGAAACCCCAAAGAGTAAAATAACCCGTATGTAGAAGCTCAGGTACATTTTGACTTCAGAGTGTAAGAGTAGTTAAACTCTTTAAGGCATAAACTCTTATTTTTTCATCTTTGAACTTTATTAATTCTCATTTACAATTTGTGTAATGCTTCTCAGCATTATTTTATACTTTAAAAATATAAAAATATCCATAAATAACAGTATGAGAAAGCATATTAAAAACCCTAAGTAGTTATTTTAGGATGGTGAAGTTTGGCATTTTCCCTTAATTTCTGTTTCTTCAAGATAATTTTATAATTAATATTTACAAGATGAGTGATTTAAATATAGAACTTACATTTTAACTACGTCTTGGCTTTATTCAAGATACTGTAAAAATAGAATGTCCTGTGTATGAACGCTTTTTCAAAAAAAGCATCCGTAACATAATTCTCTTTGTTAACCCAATTACTTTGTTTTCTATTTTATAAAGTGCCACCTAGAAGAGACATATTGTCCTCTCTAGAAAAATCAGATAAAACAAAGATCTCTTTAGGAGAAGAGTAATAAGGCTGCCTGATTCACTGTTCACTTTAATACAATAAAAGAAGTTTTCAGCTGACCAGTAATTTATATACTTTTTTAATCTCACTATACCAAATACGTCATTGTCTCCCTTAATTATTCAAGCTGATCCTTCAAGCTTTAAACTATCCCAGAAGCTTATGTAAGTAAATCTGTATTCCCCCTACCAGAGCCTTCATTAGTTTATAATTTAATAACTCAGCTTCCAACTTTAAGACCTAAGACTAGAATCTGTACCATAAAATGTTTCAAGTCGTTCCATAAATGTGTGGGGTGGGGCTTTGGTGTTTGTTTTTAAAGACAGACCTTCCTTCCTGCCAAAGTTAATCTTCTCACCTGTGCTTTCAATTATTATAATCTCTTTACCTTCAAATGTCTTCTTTTCCCAAATGAAAGTAGTTAACTTTTATCTAAAACATGCGACCTCATCTAAAGACTGACCTCATCTAAAGACTAATGGCAGTTCTTACAAATTGTCATATCTGCCTTTCAGTATAATAAAATTTATACTTGTAATCCCCTCTTTCTTTAGATAAAAGTAATTTTAGAGCAAGGAACCAAAGTGTATTGTTCTATTTAAAATAATAATAAACATTTCCCCCTGATCCTGTAAACAACAGAAGCCCATTTTAGTAAATGGGGAAAATAAAGAAAAATAATACTCGCCATCATACAATTAAAATCTTTTTTTTTTAAAGATTTTTTATTTATTTATTTGACAGACAGATCACAAGTAGGCAGAGAGGCAGGCAGAGAGAGGAGGAAGCAGGCTCCCCGCTGAGCAGAGAGCCCAATGTAGGGCTCGATCCCAGGACACTGGGATCACAACCTGAGTCAAAGGCAGAGGCTTTAACCCACTGAGCCACCCAGGTGCCCCCATACAATTAAAATCTCAAGAACTTGTTGGATTTTACTCTCTGTGTCTCATATTTGTAATCTATTAGTCTATTAGTGTAAGACAACAGCTATTTATGATGACAATTTGTTGTTACTGCTAAGAATCCAACAATTTCCCTCTTGAGCTGCTTTAAATATTTAGTTGAAAGGCACTTCTTCTCAGTGATTTATTTAAAAAAGTCAAATTTGACAATAACTACTTCTATAATTTTCTGAAATAGTTCAAACTAAAGCTCTATTCTTCCCTGTGGTAGTGGACTACACAATAACCACTTTTCATCCTAGCTTTTATTCTAGTAAAACGAAGAGGCTCTTATTGTACAACCTAGCTGGGTTTCATTTATCTTATTCAAAATCTAAATCGTATCTCAACTGCTAATCTCTGATCTCATCTGAACAATTGTTATCAAATATATCCTTTCACCTATAGTCAGCAAATTAGAAAACAAATGAACAAGTACAGGTGAGAGGTAATGTTGGATTGGCCTTGGGTGATAATAGACACAAGAGGAAAGAATTGATTTGGGTCTGGTTTTTTTTGTTTGTTTGTTTGTTTGTTTTTTATTTATTTGACAGAGAGATCACAAGCAGGCAGAGAGAGGAGGAAGCAGGCTCCCCGCTGAGCAGAGAGCCCCATGCGGGGCTCGATCCCAGGACTCTGAGATCATGACCTGAGCCGAAGGCAGTGGCTTAACCCACTGAGCCACCCAGGCACCCCAATTTGGGTCTGTTTTGGTGGAAAAGCCCGGAGGACTTATTGATGGGATTAAGCAAGTGTTCTAAATTACCTAAAATTCTTAGTCACCATGACCTTTATTTTCTAAAATTTTCAACTGGTACTTCAGTAAAGTTAAAGGCAAAAGAAGAGGACCAAACATGAAGATAAATTTTGCCTCTCTTATATTGTTCCATGTAGTTTCTTTTGAAATAGTAGTACTGTATTATACATAATCCAGAATAACTCTAAAGCTGTACATTATTGTATTTTGTGGCAAATGCCTATTTTGGTTGCATTTTCAAATGTGCACATTGGTAAAACATTTCTTATCAAATCAGAGTACAGTTACAGAAAATTCTACAAGCCCCAATACTCTAATATGCAAAATGTCCTTGGCCTAAATATGGCTGTCATTTTTAGTTTCTTTTCTCCCTTATACCATACTCTTGCTCCGTTATTACCAAGCCTATTATATACATCTACCCAAATACCTTCTTGCTCTCTTCATTCTTTCTGTATTATCTAATTTTCAACTGAGTTGTCCTTCTATTGATTTGCATAAAGTCTTTATATTAGCGATGTTAATCCTCTGCCAGTTATGTGAATTATAAGCATCTTCTGATCTGTGGCTGCTTTTATTTTTGTAAGGTCTTTCGAAGAACAGAGCTTTTCTTTCACCATGGTGAAATGTATTTCTTTTCCTTTATGATTTGTGCTGGGGACTTTCTATAAGATCTCGTACAAACCTATTTTAAACCTTTTACATTCTATTAAGAGATAAAACTTCTTTTTCTTATATTTTGCTTATTTATTTGACAGAGAGAGGGAGAGAGATCACAAGTAGGCAGAGAGGCGGGCAGAGAGAGAGAGGGAAGCATGCTCCCCGCTGAGCAGAGAATCCCACACGGGACTCGATCCGAGGACCCTGAGATCATGACCTGAGCTGAAGGCAGAGGCTTAACCCACTGAGCCACCCAGGCGCCCGAAAACTTCTATTTCTTTTAAAAATCATTTCAGCAAACAGAAGTCTCTACTTTCTCTGAAAGTAAAAAAGTCCTTAATATCACCATGTCTGGCAGAACAAATACTCATGCACCTACTGAATTATACCCTATGATCACTCACGAGAAATTAAATCCAGTTTGGTCTTTGTTTCTCAGCTCTACATGATTCGGTTTCCCCTGGGCATGGCAATCAAGTCTGCTATACATACTGCTGGTGAACTGAGACCCATTTTCATTAACTTCTTTTTCTATTTAGGGTCCACTATGGTCCAGTATGGATTTATACCAGAAAACATCCCTATCCCATTCCAAAGCCTAACCCAACCTCTAAACCTTCCTACTCTTCCATGCTTTAACACTTCTAGGTGTATCTTTTTTTTTTAATTTCACAAAATATTGAATATTACTTCAAACAGACCTCAATTATATTTTCACCACAACACTGCCAAATTATTACAGTGATGTTGCCAATACACCTCATTTACGCTCTTACCTAAGAAGTTCCCTACCTAAAGAGGATTTTTTGGTGTGTTGTGCGCTGATCTTTATTTTTTTAAATTAACATATACTAATTGTTTTAGGGGTACAGGTCTGATTCATCAGTCCTATATAATACCCAAAACTCATTACAACACATACCCTCTCCAATCTCCATCACCCCGTTACCCCATTCCCACCCACCTCCCCTTCAGCAACCTAAGAGTATTTTTAATATAGATTTACAAAGCTTGGAAGTACAGACAATTTTATAACAAGGAGAGAGTGGTCAGAAATTACGTAGAAAGTCATAACAAATTTAAAATATATTTATACAGACAATTCTGATTATCACTACGTCACAATACCACAACTATCTGTAATGGAAGCTGGGAAATAACAGCCTATATTTCCAGGCAACCATATGCCCATCTAAAAACTGGGAACACTATTACTAGTAAAACAGAAAAGATACTCAGGACTAATTAGCAGTCTCTGGCAAATAGGTAAAAGGAAAAAATTACAAATAAAAACTTAAGACCTTGGAACCAAACTGCTCTCAGAATGAAGTACAGAGGTATGCTGGGATAGGACCATTATTTAATGACCAATAGGCAATGAGAAATGTATACATTTAGGAAACAGATTCAAGAAAAAACCAGAACTGTACAAGTCATTTTGTTGTTTTGTACAGTAATGGTTCTTAAATTGGAGGCTTAGGATAATCATTGATACTACTGAAATTGTGATTAAAGCTACAAACTATCTCCCCTGAAGAAAATACAGATAAGACTTAGAAAAAAAAAAATCACATTTGAATACAATTTTGGGATTCACAGTTCTTGCAAATGAGTTACCTGAACACTGGCTGGAGTGGAGTTACATCATCCTCTCTTAAACAAATCAAAAAATTATTACATTTCCAAGGAAATGAAATATACTAATATCCAGAAAACAAAAATAAAACTAACAGAAGATCAATTAAAGAGGATAAGGGAGGCAGACAAGGAGGTCAGAATCAGAGACTTGATGCTATACTGCTTGGCTTTGAAGATGCAAAAAGGGGTCATGAGCCAATGAATGCAAGCCTCTAGAAGTTGGAGAAGGCAAGGAAACGATTCCCTAGATCCTCCAAAAGGAGTGCAGTCTTATCACCACCTTGATTTCAGCCCAATAAGATCTAGTTGGATATCTGACCTCCAGACTACAATATAACAAAACTGTGTTATTTTAAGCCACCAAGTCTGTAGTAATTTGTTATAGTAGCATCAGGAAAGATGAGGGCAGACTTTCCTGAGGATATGAAAGCAATCCAGATACAGGAGGCAAAGATAACTATTTTCCATTTCTAACTACAATAGTACCAAACAAAATTGCTAGAAATAGTAAAACAAAACAAAACTTAGAATCCCTTAAGGTTTGTTCAGTACAATAAGAATTTATATTTTTCCATAAGGAGATATTTACTGTGACAAAACATTCCATGTCCTAAACAGTATATTTAAGGTAAGTATTACCATCCAGGTATTAAATATTATTACAGAGAGTGGGTAAAGAGAAAAAGGAAGCATTAAACAGAAGTAAATCGGAACGATATAGCATTTCACAGTATAAGTACTTATTTTCTCACCCATAAAAAATACAGATGGTATTCAGAAGATAACCGCATTACTACCCATTCATCTATTCAATTATCCAGGGAACATTTATTATATGCTTCATACAGAGACAAAATTTAGAAGTTATGGTCTCTTCCTCAAAGCTCATAATTTAGTGAGAAATATAAATAGTGGGATATGTTAACACAAAATGGGGAGTATAGGAGATGACTAAAATTTACATTTGATGTGGGTTCTGAACAGCATTATATCAGGTGGAAGAAAAGCTAAGAACACTCCATGGAGGGAGCATGACACAACGAGTACACCACCTTTAAGGACAAACATCAAGTTAACTTACTGGATCTTATTGTATCAGGTCTTTCATACCATGGTCTAAGTTAGTACTCTATTTTATCACAATAAAGAGACCACAAGATAAAAATCTATCAAGGGAGTAGAATACTCTGATTTGTATTTTTAAAAATCTCTCTACGTACGACCAAATGCAGTAACGGAACTTGACTGCATCAACACTAATGAGACAGGTTATTTCAAAATTTTACAGATAGGAGCACCTGGGTTGCTCAGTGGGTTAAGCAGCTGCTTTTGGCTCAGGTCATGATCCCAGGGTCCTGGGATCGAGTCCTACACTGGGCTCTCTGCTCAGCAGGAAGCCTGTTTCTCCCTTTTCCTCTGCCTGCCACTCTGCCTACTTGTGCTCTCTATCTCTCTGTCAAATAAATAAATAAAATCTTTTTAAAAAATTTTACAGATAAAGATATAAAAGACTGAGTTTGATTATAAAAGTAAAGGTCTTAAATTACTCATTTTGTATTGGCAACTATAAACTTGGAGCAAATATTATTTCCCACACAGTAATCGCCAAAGCATCATATGGCACTGGGTTTAACAGCAAGTCAGACTTCCTAGATTCCAAAGGCAGGTGCATCATTTAAAAGTTATAATCTTGGGCAAATTAAATTACTTTGCTCTCTGTACCCCCATTCTCCTACTCTGTAAATGGGGATAATAACTATCTAACTGCAGTGTTTGAATGAAAAGTGAATGAGGAAATGCAAGTAAAGTGCTGAATATTGTACCTGGCTCACAGATTGGTACCCAATGAATGTTACTATTATAATGCCTTCATATATTAAATCAACTTTATGATATTATAATATCTGCATTCTGAAATTGTCTAAATTTATCTCTTTCTGTCTTTATGATGGCTTTGTATAATAAACCCAGGAGACAGCTTTTTACTTTCAGTAAGAATTGTTAGCCACACCTAAGTATCAAATATCAGTTCTCTAACTCTTCCACATACTGCTTACATGATGAAAACACTTCTAACCGAGTCATAAGCATCTGAAAAGTCTTCCAAAAGAAGGAGGAATAAAACTAAAATCTAAAAAGAATAAATAAAGAGGTAGTCACAAACTATCCCTTAAGAGTCAACAATTCTAGGTTCTGCTAGGCAGTATCATCAACCAACCAAAGTCTGGTTTAAAACTCTACAACTTTGTATGTCCCATGCCATCTGGCCCCACTACTGTTAATTCCCCGATTCCTTAATTACCAGCACTGATTACATGATTTCATCTTTGGAAGTACTCTTGGTCTATGTTAGAAAAGCTGAAGTATAAAAATATTCATTGTCAATAAGAGACCAGAACGTAGAAGACAGGGAACCAACATTAATATCAGAGTTTGTAATGAGATAAAAGCATCAAATGAAATATAGTAGTTTCAAAATAATCCCACAGTAGGAAAGGCCTAAGATCCAGAGGCAATTAAAAAATAAAGGGATAGGGGCACCTGGGTGGCTCAGTAGGTTAAAGCCTCCGCCTTCAGCTCAGGTCATGATCCCAGGGTCCTGGGATCGAGCCCCACATCGGGCTCTCTGCTCAGCGGGGAGCCTGCTTCCCCCTCTCTCTCTGCCTGCCTCTCTGCCTACCTGTGATTTCTGTCTGTCAAATAAATAAATAAAATCTTAAAAAAAATAATAATAAAAAAAATAAAGGGATATATTCAACTATATGAAATACATTCCTATATAGCAAAAACACCATAAACAACTGTAAAAAAGGAGTAACAAATTGAGAAAAAGAATGTACAGCATATATCTATTAGTTTTCTATTGTTGCCATAATAAATTACTAAAAACAGCAGATTAAAACAACAGAAATTTATACCGTTCTGTGCACTGGAAGTCCAAAAGGCTTCCCTGGGCTACAATTAAGGTGCAAGCAGTGTTGCATTCTTTTCAGGGTAATACAGAAGAGAATACGTTTCTTTGTCTTTTCCAATTTCTAAAAGTCATTCACTTCTTGGACTGTGGCCTTCTTCCATTCTGAAAGCCAAGGACATTGCTTCCCTCTCACCCTTTTGTAGGACATCTCTTTCTGACCAGAGTCCCACCATCAGGAAAAGTTCTCCACTTCTAAGAATGCAATGCTGTGTAGCCAGGATAAATATGAAGAAGCTCTTTATAGTGTCAAGTGAGCAGATCTCTAGGTTTTATTAGGTTTTAATTTTTTTTTAAGGTACATGAAATATGTCTAGTATGCTATCATTTGTGGGGAAAACACACACACACAGATACATGCATATGAGTAGAATCTTTATGCAACAGATTAACTTTCTTTAGCAAGAGAAAAAGAGAGGTACAAGAGTAATTTTCCTTTCATTAAATGCTCTTATGTTTTTTTAAATTTTGTACCATATGTATGTATTACCCTTTATTCAAAAATGTATTTACCAAACTCTTAAACACACACACTTCTTGATGGGCTATGATCTCAAAATGGTACCTGTCTCTGTAACAAGAGCTAGCAGTTTTTGTACACTTGTCATTTATACTACAACAATGAATTTTAAGTGGAATGCAGATTGATTTTAACAGCCTTCTTGCCCTCCCTGATGTTAAAACCTGCCCCATCCTGCACACTGAATCCCTCCCAAGAACCTGAAAGGACCAGTATCAC
Organism: Enhydra lutris kenyoni; assembly: GCF_002288905.1. Lineage (NCBI taxonomy): Eukaryota > Metazoa > Chordata > Mammalia > Carnivora > Mustelidae > Enhydra > Enhydra lutris. The sequence continues at coordinate 7,335,494 of NW_019154088.1, read as the reverse complement.
TGCTCCCACCTATTTACAATGTGTAATTCTCCCTAATAACAGAGACTTGTTTAAATATAGCCTAGCATCTTAGCCCTCTCTACATTCCATATAACATCCCACAAACTACATCATATGCATGTATTTCTTCTAAAGATACCTGGCTCGTTAAGGAAATAACGACGTGCCGGAAGAAAGTTGGATATTCTCATGTTCGAAGTACAAATAATGAGTTTTATAAAGACATACAACCAGAGAAAATGAAAGGCAAGGAGGGAATTTCTTAGTCTTCCTAAGTCTTACACCTCAGATCAAGGTTTTGAGGAGGGAAGGCCTGAGAGGGATTCCTGGGTGGTAGAAGAAAAATGATTTCTATCCTTTGAAAGCAGACATAGGTTTAGCAGAGAGGTATTCTTATGGAATCCAAAGTGAACATGGATTATCTCTAAATTATAATACATTATCTAGTTTTATTTCTTACTTTCCAGAAAGTCTCCCCTGATGCCTATCATTGGGTTAAGTTTCTCTTATAAATGCTTCCATCATGTAAAGTGTGAGTAGAAGACTCAAAATAATTCATACTTGATAGTTAGCTGTGGTTAATAATTCCTCTTTAAAACAAAAAAGGGACACTGATTTAGGTAAGGTACATGATATCCTTGTGTATACCACTATGTAATTACACGATTAGTTCCTTTGTACCAGGTTGGAAGGCATAGTAATCTATATCTGTTTCTTGGCATCTTTAGTAAAATTTTATTGCCTGATCTTATCAGTGCTACCAGAAATACTAATGAAAAATTTGTGGGTTTATGACAAAGATGAAATAATTCTCATCTAAGTGTATCAGGTCAATACCAAGAACATTTGATGAGAGATTATCCATCTCTCCGGTCAGAGAACAGATGCATGGAGATTCAAATGACACTCATGAGGAAGTAATTCTTTCACTGTCAACACAAATAATATGTTTTCACTAAGAAATCCAGCAGAATCCTTTATATTTAGTACCCCCAACCTTTGAATATGTTGCCAACTCCTTCTATATGGTTTTATACATGTAACCTCATTTAGTAGAGATGATGAGCATTTACTTTTTCAAATACACCAGGAAGCAAGAATTGAGAGTGAAGCTTTTACCCATGCTGAGAAGGTATACAGTGCCTTGGCACTGAAGGGCAAGGAACAGAGGAATAATGAGGGTAAGCTGACAAGCCTGCATATCTAGGATGCCAATTTTTTACTGATTAGGCAAACAAGCTGAGGATGCTGAAAAGATATGGAGTCAGTGGCAGAGACCAAAACTAATCAGCAGATTAATCTCCTGAGAAAAAGGAAATATCTCTCCATACAGTATTTAAGAAAATCACCAACATGAGTATCTGGTAGTCCTGGATATGCCCAACACTTGAAAGTCCAGGAGTACCTCCATAAAATATGTATTTAATAAATGCTTGTAAAATTGAATCCAGAAATAGAAAAGAAAATCAGATGAAGAAGCATGAAGAATGCTCAACAATTCTTACAAATATATATGAAGAGTGCTTTGGGAAAAAAAAGCTCAAAGCCCAAGATGATTTAAACACTTAATCATATGAGAATCTAGTCAAAATTTAGGAGTTTTCAATGATGTAGGTACATAATTACACAATGTTAGTAATACTTCATCCTATAGAAGGATGTTTAGAGATTCTCTAAAAATGCCACACTAATCTGAAAATAAAAAGTATAATGGCAAATAGCTATTCCTAATTGTGCAACTGCAGGATCTTTGAGGATTTCAGGCATTATTCCTTCCAAATGCAACATAAAGGAACTCAATTTCCACTGAAAATGCAATACCCTACAACAGTGTGGTCTAATAGAAATATAATCCAAGCCATGTATGTAATTATTAATTTTCTGGTAGTTAGTTACATTAAAAAGGTAGAAAAGTAGGCCAACAGTGAAAATACCAGAGAAGGTTAGCTTCAAAGGCCCATCCCTCAACAGAAATACTAAAAAGCAGAGCAAACAGAATCAACTTTGTCAGAACTCTAGAAAATAGTCAAAGATTTACAGTGACCAAGCAAATTTTAAATCTAAGGGCAACTTGAGAATGGTAGGAAAGCTTTGTGGCACTTGCCCTTGGCCTAAACCCACTCCTCAACCCCACCCTCAGAGGTAATCTTAAACAGGGCAACCTGTGTTCTCAGCATGAGATCCTGGTCCCTGGTTCTGGAGAAAGCAGAGCCAGACTGCAGCATCAAAGAACTGTATCTGGTGCTCTCTGAAGGACTGACATAAGGTGCCTGCATTCCTCGAACACATCATAAGACAAACAGCCAGCTGCTGCCAAGGGTAAAATATTACAGATGGCCAGTAAAATATGTACCAAGAGTCTGGGAGGAAAAGCTGGGAGAGTTTCTTTAAGGAATTAGAACAATCAAAAACAATTATAGATTGGGGGATATAGAAAGCCCCATGCATAGCCAGGACAAAGTTCCAAAAGACTCTCTGGGGCTGACCTCTAAGCTCAGCACAAGTGGGAAGGAAAGGGTAAGGCAGCTATAAATAGCTTGGCTAAGCACTGAAGGAGTGCTGTGATACGGAGATGATCTGTTAAGACTGGGAGAGTTTTCCTTTGTTTCTTTCTTTCTTTTTAGCTCCTGGAGTTCAAGGAAATCTCTGTCAAAATATGAGATGACCCCAGGTTATAAGAAGAGAGACTACAGAGACCACACATGGCAAAGAATAAAGACTTTAGAGTTCAGAAAATTAAAATACAGCCCATGACCAGCCACAAACCTTGAAGAGTGGGAAGAATCTGATTTCCAGAGTTATTTCATTCTAATATTCAAACTCTTCAGTTTTCACCAAAAGAATTTACAAAGCATATAAAAAACAAGAAAGTCTGGGCCATTCACAGATGAAATTAACAAAAACTGTCCCTGAAGCAGTAAAGACATTGGACTTACTTATGGACTTACATAAACTGTCACATACTCAGAGTAAAGAAAACCATGAAAATGATGTTTAAGCAAAGAGGAAGTATTAATAAGGAAACAAATTATAAGGGGTGCCTGTGTGGCTGAGTCAGTTAAGCGTCTGACAGTTGGCTTCAGCTAACTTCATAATCTCAGGATCCTGGGATCAAGCCCCATATCAGGCTCCACACTCAGGAGAGTCTGCTTGACTCCCACTCTCTCTCTAAAATAAATAAATAAACCTTAAAAAAAACAAAAAAAAGGAAAGAAAGAAAGAAAAGAAAAATTACAGGAAGGAACCCAATAGAAATTCTGGAATTGTTAAGAATAGTAACTGAAATGAAAAAATTCTAATACCAGGTTTGATCAGGAATAAGAATCAGTGAGATTCAACCAAAATGATCCAGACAGAGTTGGAGAAAGAAAAATAAAGAAAATGAACAGAGCTTAAGAAATCTGTGAGGCAGTATCAAATGTACCAACACACATGCATCAGAGAATCTCAGAAAGACAAAAGGGAAACAGGCAGAAAGAGTATTTGGAGAAATGGAAAAAAAAGAAAAAAAAGAAAAACCTTTACAAATTTGATAAAAGATATAAATCTACACATCCAAGAAGTTAAACTCCAAAAAAAAGATAAATAGTTTTGAAACTGAGACACATTATAATCAAGTTGTTAAGAGACAAAAAGTCTTGAAAAGCAGCAAGAGAAAAACTACTCATATTCAAGGGATTCCCAATAGGATTAGCAGTCCATTTCTCATAGAAAACAATGGAGGCCAGAGGTAGTAGAATGAAGTAAAGTGCTGGGGGGAAAATGTCAAATTAAGAACTCTATACATAAACTATCCTTCAAAAATGAAGAAGAAATTAAGATAACTTAAAGTTGAGGTGGTTGCCACTAGTAGATCAGTTGTACAAGAAGTGCTAAAAAGAATCCTTCAGGATGAAATAAAGGACACTAGACAATAATTCAAAGCCATATGAAGAAATAAAGAATTGTGGTAGGGTTAAAGAGGGAAATACAAAGCCATTATTATTCTATTTTTGGTTTGTAGATTTTTCTTGTTTCCAATAATTATAAATCTGTATCAATGGGCACATTAATGTATGAAGATGTAAACTGTAACAATAACAACATACAGTGGACCTGTACAGGAGTACAGCTTTTGTGTGCTATTAGAGCTAAGCTAGTATCAATTTAAACTAAGTTGTTATAAATTTAAGGTATTAACTGTAATTTCCACGATAACCAATAAGGAAGTATCACACACACACACACACCACACACACACACACACACACAGAGATATATATAAAAGAGAATTGAAAATACACTATAAAAATGCACAAAAGAGGGGAAAAAAAGAGAAATGAGAAACAGAAAAGGTGTAAAATATACAGAAAACAAATGGCAAACAGGCAGAAGTACTTCATTAACAGTAATCACATGTAAATGAATGAAGTGCTGCTGACCAACTGGCACAAAGGATTTTAAAAAAACATCATCCAACCGTATACGGTCTACAGAAGACTCGCTTCACATCAAAAACTACCAACAGGTTGAAAAGAACAGATGGGAAAAAATATTCCATGAAACAATAACCAAAAGAGAGCTGGAATGGATGTATTATTATCAGAGAAAATAGTCTTAAAGTAAAAAAAAAAAGTTACAAGAGAAAAAGAAGGTCATTATATATTGGTAAAAGGGTCATTAATACAGTGTATGGACCAGAGTCCCAAACTATACAAGGTAAACCCTGAAAAAAAATGAAGAGAGAAGTAGATCTGCAGTAATAGTTGGGGATCTGAATACCACACTTTAAATAATGACTATAACATTATCTATAAAAAATGATTAAGCACTGATATGCAATAACACGCAACCTTACAAATATTACTCATACAAGTTAAAGAAGCTATACACAGGTGGCCACATATTATTTGATTCCATTTATATAAAATAACTACAATAGGTAAATCTATAAACAGAAAATAGGCTGTTGGTCTGCAGGTTGGGGAGTCACTCTTTAATGTATATGAGGTATGTTTTTAGGATGATGAAACTATTCTGAACTAGACAGAGATGGTGGTTGCACAACACTGTGACTGCACTAAATACCATTATATTGTACAATTTAAAATGGTTAAATATGTTATGTGACTTTTGCCTCAATTAAAAAAAAGTAAAAGGAGGTAAAATAATAGCATATTTTAATTAATCCAATTTTAATTATCCAACATAATGTCATTTTAATAGATGCTCAATATAAAATAATGGGAATCTTCCACTTGTTTCATACTAAGTCTTTGAAATTTGGTGCACATTTTATACACAGCACATATCAATTCTGATTAGTGCTCTATAGTCATATGTAGCTAACAGCTACCATGTTGGACAGGAAATCTAACAAAAAGATTACAAAAATAACTTGTCAGGTGAGCATATATTGAAAGAAAACATTCTTAAAATCTGGAATGCTCACTTTCTCTCATATAATAATTGGAGATAATCCCTGATACCTTCTACTTATTATAAACTGAAGTAGCCACCGAAGAAATAAATATATGTATATTCCTACTTTTCATTTCATTTCCTCTTCTGGAATGCTCTTTACACCAATATAAAAGACCCATAGCTAATACTTGTCTTACCTTTTAGAGGCTATAAAGGCTTCTCCTTCTGGTGAATTCAGTGTATTTATAATCTCTTTCATTATGCAGTTACTAGTTATGATTCCTCTAGCATTGCCCTGTATCATCTAGTTTTATTTAACCTTCTCCCATTTACATTTTAAATTTCCTATACCATCCATAGCACCTTGAATAGACCAAGAACTTGATTTGACATTAAACATTGTATTGTTCCATCACAATTCTCTTCTACTACAACTAATGAGCACTATCACATCTGCATGTCATAATAAAAGCAAAAGAACATCTGTAACATCTACCCTCTAATCAAAATCCACACAATGTGAATTAGCTACCTAGCATCTTTAACTCAAGAAAACAGCACAGGACACCCAGCAGAGCAACTTCAAGACTCCTCTTCAGCAGGTGTCCTCAGAGCGATTCACAGGCTATTCTTTAGCTCCTTAACTGATAGTTCAGTTGTGAGGGAATAAAACCCTACGGTATGAAATCATGAGTGTATAGAATCATTCCTGGCTTAAAAGCCCCAAACGGGAACCAAAATATCTGATACTACTACCATGGACATAGCTTCTTGAAGTCCTGGAAAGGGATACACCCAGGTAAAAGAATACACCATGCTCAGGGCAGGGTAAAGCTCTGGCTTTCCACCCAATATATAGCTCATTCACAATTTTCCCAGTCCACATGCTGTTAATCAATTAGCAATGCTGCCTAATAACACACTCACATTCCACTTTTATCAGGATTCCAAAGAACCAGAGCTTAAAAAATTAACCCCAAATCATTTTCCATAAAAAAGGAGAATGGAGGGGGCACCTGGCTGGCTAAGTCAGAAAAGCGTGCAACTCCTGATCTTGAGGTCATGAGTTCCAGCCCTACATTGAGTGTGGAGATTACTTAAATAAATAAAACTTAAAAAAAAAAAAGAAGAAGAAGAAGAAGAAGAAGAAGAAGAAGAATGGATTTGGTTAAGTTTTTACTATTATCTAAAACAGATTAACTGCCAATTAGATGGGACACATTCACATAAATATTTTATTTAAAGAAGTGCTCAGTCATTATAATTCATTCTATTACTATCAGCTATCAGAATATGAATATTGCCTCATTATATGTAACTTATTCATTACAACTAAGAATAAAATCAATAAAAAAATGACCTTAGTATTTCTAACACATATACTTTTTAACAATGTGGGTTGTAAATCTGAAAAGTATTGCTGCCTTTAACAAATAAGATATACTCCAACAATACATCCTCTAAAATCTCATTCATAAAGGCAGAAAAAATTCTAGTAGCATCTTATTTAAAAAGTGGACTATGGTTCAGCAGGTGAAGCATTTGCCTTCAGCTAAGCTTATGGTTCCAGGGTCCTGGGATTGAGTGCGGCATTGGGCTCCCTGCTCAACTGGCAGACTCCTTCTCCCTCTTCCTCTGCCTGCCTCTCTGCTTACTTATGCTCTCTCCCTCTGTGTCAAATAAATAAATAAAATCTTTAAAAAAATTAAAATAATATAAAATAAAAAGTGGACTGTGAAGGACCATTTTGAAATAACATCAAAAATGTACCTGGAGTTGTGGGGAGAGAAAGCAGGAGAGGAAGTTTCCAAGACCTGTCAGTCAATTTGTACTGGCACTAAGTAGATTTTAAAAGTGGAAAGGCAGGACATATGCTTCTCTGAATCAAGCATTCTGAGGAGAAAGTCTGGCAGCTGACAATGAATCAAAAGAACAGGGATCCCTTTGGGGATCAAAACAAAGACATTTGATAACATTTCTCCAAATAAGATTAAAATTAAAATAACTGAGATTCAGTTGCAGAGCTAGTTTTTCTTTCAGTGAGATTTCCTCAAACCCTCATTTTTTTCATACCTAATTACATAGATAATAAGTGATAGAGCAAGTGTTCAAATAAAGGTCTGAATAGAAAGCCTACTTTTTATCATCATTTACAACCAAGCCAATGCATGGTTGATATAACTCACTGATAAAAAATAGTATTCACATTTTAAGTATACATCTACTGAATAATAAATTTTTATCTCAAGGTTCCAAGAAGTTTTAGGATTCTCACAGAATAAGTTAAGATGCTATCTATACCTCTTGCACATGTCCATGTATACACAACCCCTGCCTGCATGTGGACACAATATACAACTGCCGATATGGGAAATTTAGCAGGATTCCTGCTATTATGCTGTTTGAAGTGTACTGACAATGCTTCAAACTAAAAGCATTTTAATTTTAAATACAGTTAACTTCATTGTAAAGTTGGCTCTAGGGGTGCCTAGGTGGCACAGTTGGTAAAGTGTCCAACTCTTGGTTTCTGTTCAAGTCGTGATCTCAAAGTCGTGAGATGGAACCCTGCACTGGGCTCCGTACCCAGCGCTTTGTCTAAGACTCTCTCCCTCTCCTTCTGCCCCTCCCCAACCATGCTCATTTGCTCGTGCTCTAAAATAAATAAATAAATCTTTAAAAAAATATAAAGTTGGCTCTGGTTAAGATTCCTTACTTATCTCATTCACCCCATTAGCTCCAAATGCACAAAATCCTCTTGTTACAGCAGAAACAGCCTCTTCTCAGAGTTCAAAAGTCCTGGAATTGAGTCTCACTGTCTCTGATTTGTCTAGTTTGGGTTATTGGATAATTCCTAAACAAATCACACCTATGAAGGGTCAGTCATGCGACTCAAACCAAAGGCCTCAAAGTGAAGAAGGGGTGATTCTCCCCAAACAGTAAGCAGAGCTCTTCTTTTAAAAGAAAAAGAATCAAGCTATGGTTGGCATACTGAAACAAAAGACAGACATTACAATGTTGAGGGAGGAAACACAGGCATGGATTCAAGGTAAAAAAGTCATTTAAATAGGCGGAACACAATGAAAGACTAAGAGTATGCAATGTGTATGTTATTCCTGTGTAAGTTGGAAGGTTACTGAGGATAACAAAAATCAGACTCAACAGGAATCCTACTGGTCAACACTTTGCATACTCAAAAGGGAACATTTCTAGGCTTCTGTGCCAGGGGCATATCATTAAATTGGCAGGTAAGAATAATTTTATTAAAAAGTAGGATCAGGAAAGCTTGAAAGAGTCAGGAAGCAAAGAAAAAAAGGCAGCTAAGAAAATGCTATATGAATCCAAGTACTATTTCAGTAATGAACCCTGGGAATATAGCAATGTCTTTACAGAGAGACGTACAAGGCATAGAACAAATACTATGAAATAAATAGGGAATACAAAAAATACAAAGATAATCTCCAGGACTGTAAACTTGTAAAGATTCAATCTAGTGGTGCTGCACGCAGTGTAAGGAATGTAGAAAAGTCGTCAATCTAAGATAAGAGTTCCGTTGTCAAGTGTAGTAAGAACATTCAAGGGGAATAACTAAAAAGCCATGGAGAGCCAAAGTAATTCAACAGTTCATAGCACATAACAGATTAAAAAAAATTAAATGGATGGATGGACTGGATGCCTTTCACAAGTCAAATAATATACTGAACAAAAAATATCCAAAGATGAATAAAAACACAGTCCTTGTTCTCAAAGAATTTACAATCCAATTAACGAACAGATAATAAGGGAAATGATTGTTTTAAACAGCCATTAGGGTTCAGAGGAACAACTGGTTAATTCTGGAAATGGAGTTTTGAAAGTGAATCCAAAGTCTTCATAAAAGATAAGTAGAATATGCTACTGAGACTGAGCTTTGGGAGAAATACTATTCCTTTTACAGAAGAGAGGAGTCAGGGATTGGGGTCACAGTACTAAAGGGAGGTAGGAAATGTTGTGGCATAAAGTATAATGAAAGCCAAGAATATGGTTTCTGTCTTAAAATGTGAAAGAGAAGCCTAGTTTATCGAAAGTACAATTTGAATGCAAAAGTACTAATGGACTGATACAATAACTGTCAAACACTCATTTCTCCAGTAACAGAGATTAATTAAAGTAGTAATTTAGATTCTATTTATTATCTATCTTGTTAAACCATATCATTTTAAGATAATCTGCCTTTTATAAAGGAATAGCTATAAAATAAATGCTTGAATTTTCTCTCTCTTCTCCTTTCACAAATGAGACTCAGGTTCAGCCTATACTGATAACCGTAACACAGGTCTTGAGCAGATATCAAAAATAAGCCTAAATGAGCAAAGATTACTGCTTTTAAGTGTGTATAAAACTTGCAGTGATGGAGACTATAGCCATCTACTCCAGCAACTACCATACAGGAATGCAGGCTCAATATCATGAGAATGTTCTGATCTTTTTTTAGAGAAGCTGGAAATCGTGCCTATAGGAAATCTGAATTCTAAAGTACTGGTTTATTTTGTGTGGACTAATTCTACCTAGTTTGCATCCTCTGTCTTAGACAAATAACTAGTCTTGAGTTCAACAGAAATATAAATTATTTTTATCCATTTTTACCACTACACTTTTCCTTCTTTTTTAAACCAGAAAACTATACAAAACACAGCATGTTTTGGGATCTCCTCAACAGTGCGAGCAACAAGAGTGATTAGCCAATAAGTACTTTATTCTTCATTCTTTAAACTGTCACTTAATACATTTTTTATTTTAAAGCACTGAATACACTTTGCTCTTAAATATGAAATAAGAAATTTGTATAATCTCAACAACTCATTTAATAATAAGTTTGTTTATAATGAACAAACTTATACTAGATAAAAATTTCATTGGTAAAAGATTCCCAAACTCACATCTGAGTACTGGCTCTGAGTATTATCTGGGGAACTTTTAGAAAGAGATTCCCAAGGTCCATTCCCTGATTCCTAAGGGATGAGGCTTAGGAAATCTGTATTTTAAATTTCTAAAGTAGTTCTGCTATGTAGCTGTATTGGGGAATAACTACTTATTCAAAATATTAAACTATAAAACCTTAATTTTGAATAAATTAACTGCAAACATGACACCATAAGATTTTTATCCAGAATTTTTTCTTTCCTATCACTTCAGGCAATATAGACAATTACTCTAATCTTATTTTAATCTTAAAGATTAAATTTCAAAGGAAAGCATTAACAGAGGAACTCAATAGTCAAAGCAAAATCATTCATTTAAGATAGCTTGGCAATCTAAACTCTTTTAGTAGCTCCTTACCATAGTTTCTAAGACTATAACTCTTGATTTCTCTCCTAGCTCACTATCTCCAACACCAGCCTTCTTTCCAGTCTTAAACAGCTTCCTTCCACCCCAGAGTCTCTGCATTTATTGCTTCCTTTACCTGGATGCTCCCCTGAGACATTCAGAGACATTAAGCCCTCCCCCCTAAGTACAACTATAAGCTAATATGAATCCTCAAAGCTGATTCACCCAATCTAAAAAGGTCCCAATATCTAGCTTCCCTTCATCCTATTCTATAAATTTTTTAATGATTTTTTAATCCATTTATTTGAGAGAGAGAGAGAGAGAGAGAGAGAAATGCACAAAGCATGCAAGAGAAAACAAGAGTGGAAGGAAGGGGTAAAGGGAGGGGGAGAAACAAATTCCCTGCTGAGCAGGGAGACCAAAAACTCCAGGATGAGAGGCTGACATGCAGGGGCTTGATCCCAGCACCCTGGGATTCTCACCTGAGCACAAGGCAGAAGCTTAACCAACTGAGCCACCCAGATGCCGCCTCCCTCCATCCTATTTTATTACACTCTTATTTCTTTTCCTGGTTTCATTTCCCTCATAATGCTTATGACTATCTGAAATTATCATATTTACTTACTTCTCTAGGTATTTATTGTCTCCCTATTAACAGAGTTTATGTTCCACAAAAGCTGGGATTTGTCTTCCTTACTCCATTTTTATTATATTCTATTATATCGAATAGAGTATTACTGGAGATATAATAAGTACTCAGTATGTGTGTTATTGTTGAGTAAATGAACAAAAAAATATACAAACTCCTAATCTTGCTCTCAATTTACTGGTGTCCCATATCAATGAGCCTCTATGAAAACAAAAAATGTTTTATAAAATTTTAGCCCTAAGCAAGATTAAATGTTCTACCTTCCTCCTCTGAGCTCCCTTCCAACAGAAACAGTCATTCCCCTGTATCCTTCTGGTCAAGTAATTTTGACCTGGGCTAGGTAAACATAAGAGACTCCAGAAGCAGCAACTCTAGTGAAATAGAGAGCTATAAGCAAGTACACTGTTAAAATCTAAGCAAACTCTCCAAAATATAGAACTTTTCTCAATTATGCGTCATTCAAAGACGACTACCTGAGATTTCAGAATGATGGGTCTTTCCAGAAACCAGGTGTACTATGGATCGTAGGAGAGTGAAGGATGAGTAAAGGTTAATTAGAGATGGTTGGGGGCAGTGGGGTGGGGGGGGTGGGAGGGGAGAGACCTGGGGGGTGTAGAGGAAGGGAATGAATGGTTTTCCTGAAGGAAGACTACTTTATGTAAGTGGCACTGCTTTCCTCAAGAAGTTCGCCATCTAAATAGCATTATTAAATAGCATTACAGACAACACAAGGAGCAAAATGACAATGCGCATATGAATGAAAACACACATAGAAACATAGGAACAGCTGAATCTTAAATATAAATTTGATAAATTTAAAAAAGTGGAACAATATTATTTTTAAATGGATATTTACCTATTGTTTTATATCCCAAGAGTCAAACACTGAAAAAAGAAACTGAACTGGAAATAAAGGGCCAGTTTCAGAAAAACTTTATTACCTTTACCAATGCTTAGGAAAAAAACTGAAAAACTCCACAGCAGTTCTCAAAAATACACTTGGTAAAGACCTATTAGAAAGGTACTTCCTGGGGCACATGAGTGGTTTGGTCTGTTTAACTGTCTGCCTTCCACTCAGGTCACGATCCCAGTGGGATAGAGCCCTGCCTCTGGCTCCCTGCTCAGCAGGGGAGTCTACTTCTTCCTCTACCAACTTGAGCACTGGTGTGCATGCTCTCTCTCTCTCTCTCAAACAAAATCTTAAAAAAAAGAAGAAAGGTGTTCCCTTTAAAAAATAAATAAATAAAGGTATTTCCTTAACATGGGAAAGGCTATTAAAAACTAATAAGAGTGGGAGGGTGGGGGGAAAAAACCTCAATAATTACTACCATACCACAATGAAACACCTAAGGCATTTCTAATATAGCCAGATAAGGGACATTACTGGGGATATTTAAAAAAAAATTAAAGTTACAATAATATGATTAAAGAGGAGGGTAGAAAAATAGTGTTGATTAAAAATTAACATTATCTGCAGATTATATGATTGCTCACCTAAAAAATACAAACCAAAATTTTTATTAGAAAAATCAGAAGACTTCTGGTTTCTACCCCAGCCTGAAAGAAGCTTGAAATCCAACAGTGTGTGCATTCGGAAAAGTCAACAACTCTTCTTAGAGCTGTGAAAGAAATGAAGTCACAGAGCAAACCACTGCCCCCAAAATTAGAGACAGGCAGATGAACACAAGGAATCACAACTTACTGGAGCAGAAAACCAAGAGCAGAGAGACAGTCCTCTGCAGGAAACAGTGGTGGGGTCAGGAAACCTGACCTGAGCTATGACTGACAAATTGCTGGAGGCTCAGTGTGGACAACTCTTGAGATTAAAAACTCCAAAGGGGGGGGCACCTGAGTGGCTCAGTGAGTTAAGCCTCTGCCTTCGGCTCAGGTCATGGTCTCATGGTCTCATGGTCTCAGGGTCCTGGGATGGAGCCCCGCATCGGGCTCTCTGCTCAGCGGGGAGCCTGCTTCTCCTTCTCTCTCTGCCTGCCTCTCTGCCTACTTGTGATCTCTGTCTGTCAAATAAATAAAATTAAAAAAAAAAAAAACTTCAAAGGGAACCAGTCACTGAAGTTCCCCACACTTTTTTGTTTCACCTCTTGGAGCTCTACTGAGTCCTCATGGTGAGTAACAGAGAAAAATCCCTTGATGTGTCCAGAAGAGAAAGAGAAAAGAAAGCAATCTGAAATACACCAGAGCATTCTGTTCTTCCTAATAAAATCTGCTCTCAGGAGAAATTATTTAAGCAGAGCCTACCCTGAAGTTTTATCAGAACCAAAGTAACCTAGGGAAAGGGAAATAACTGACTACAGGTCCCTCCAGTCATTGCCCTACCTAAAAGGGGTGAAGGGTAAAAATCACTTGAGAAGTTCAAGTACACAGAGGACCACAAAAAGATTAAGACCTAGGGGCGCCTGGGTGGCTCAGTGGGTTAAGCCGCTGCCTTCGGCTCGGGTCATGATCTCAGAGTCCTGGGATCGAGCCCCGCATCGGGCTCTCTGCTCTCTAGGGGAGCCTGCTTCCTCCTCTCTCTCTGCCTGCCTCTCTGCCTGCTTGTGATCTCTCTGTCAAATAAATAGATAAAAAATCTTTAAAAAAAAAAAAAAAAAAAAAAAAAGATTAAGACCTAAATAAGTTCTGAGGTCAAAGGTATAGCAATGTGATAATTAACAATAATGTATATTATACACCTGAAATTTGCTAAGAGGATATAGCTTTTCTTACCACCAAAAAAAAAAAAAAAGGTGGTGGGGGAGGGGACCTATATGTAGTGATAGATATGTTAATTAGATTAATTGTAGGGATTATTTCACAATGTATATGTATACTGAAACATTAAACTGCACACTTTAAGTATAAATAATTTTTGTCAATTTATACTTTAATAAAGCTGAAGGAAGAAAAGACTGAGCCCTAACAGCTGGACTATAAAACACTTCCCTGACACACACTTCACCACATAACTGAAGGCCTATTTACAGCAGTTCATTTTAGCAAGTACAACATGTCTGGCTATCAAGAAAAAATTACAAGGCATACTAAAAGGCAAGAAACAATTTTAAGACACAGAACATCAAAACCAGACTCAGCTCTGACAGAAATGTTACAATTATCAAACCAAGAATTTAAAACAACTATAATACACGAAGTGTTCTAATGGGTAAGCAGTATGCAAAACAGATGCGCCAATGAAAGCAGAGATGGAAATCCTAAGAAGGAACTAAAAAGAAATGGTGGGAATCAAAAACACTGAAACAGAAACAAAAAATGCCTTTGACAGACTCAAAAGACATTAACAGACTAGATGTAGCTAACAAATCTCTAAGTTTGATGATATCTCAGTAGAAATCTCCATAACTAAAAACAGAGATAAAAGACTGAAACACAAGTTTAAGAACAGTGAGACAACCAAAAACTGTGTAATGAGAATAACAGAAAGAGAAAAGAAAAACAGAAGAAATATTTTAAACACTAATGACTAAGCCTTTACCCAAAATAGTATCAGACACCAAATACAGGTCCAAGAAGCTCAAAGAACACCAAGCAGGACAAATGTGAAAAAAACTATACCTAGGCACATCATTTTCAAACTACAGAAAATCAAAAATAAAGAAAAATAATCCCAAAAGAAGTGAGAGGGGAAAAAAAATTACCTCTTCTACCTCTACAGAAGTGAAGATAAGAACTATGTCTGACTTCTCAGAAACCATGCAAGCAAGAAGAGACTAGAGTGAAATATATATAATGTTGAGAGAAAAGAAATAACTGGCCTAAAATTCTGTACCCTGTGAAATTACCCTTCCAAAGTGAAGGAGATATAAAGACTCTTAGGCAAGGAAAAATTGAGAGAATTTGTTGCCAGAAGACCTGTTTACAAGAAATTTTAAAAAGTTCTTCAGAAAGAAGAAAATTAATAAAGGTCAGGAAAACATAGATCCATATAAAAAAAGAGAACTGAGAATAAATGAAGGTAAACTAAAAACTTTTATTATTATTCTTAACTGATCTAACAGTTTGTTCAAAACAACACTGTATCCAACTATGTATGTTTATAACTCAGTGAATATGTATATACATGTGTATAGTGTACATACAAAACACAATATACGTCAAAAAAATCTCAAGACATTTGATTTCAAGATCAAGATAAAAAATTTCAAGACAAAATATTCTGAATTAAATGAATATGAAAATGAATTTGTCAAAACTTAAGAGATGCAGTGAAATCAGTGCCTGAAGGGAAACATACAGCACCAAAGGCATCTCTAAGGAAGTAAATATCTAAAATCAATTACCTAGAAGAGTAACTGAAATCCAGAAAGAGCAGAGGAAAAGAAATTAAGAAAAAAAAATTAGGGCAGAAATCAACTAAATTGGATACAGAAAAATCTATAATACCAAAAGCTGGTTCTTTGAAAAGATCAATAAAATTGGTAAGTCTCTAGCCAGGCTAACTAAGAAAAAAGAGAAAAAATACAAATGACCAATAACAGAAATGAAAGGAAAGATGTTACTACAGATTCTATAGACATTAAAAGGATGATAAAGGAACAATATGAACACCTCTATGCCCACAAATCTGACAACCTACATGAGACAGATCTATTCACAGACACAATCTGCCAAAATTCACATCAAAAAGTCTGAAAAGGCCTAGATTTATTTTAAAAATTGAGTCAATAATCAATGACCTTCCAAAACAGAAAGCACCAGGCTTGCTTGTGTTTACTGATGAATTTTCCCTAAAATAAAGGAAACTTTAAGAAAGTATACCAATTTTCTAGTCTCTTTCAGAAAACAGAAAGAAAATTCTTCCTAACTCAATCTTTTTTTTTTTTTTAAGATTTTATTTATTTATTTAACAGAGATCACAAGCAGGCATAGAGGCAGAGGCAGGCGGAGGGGGAAGCAGGCTCCCCACAGAGCAGAGAGCCGGATGTGGGGCTTGATCCCAGGACCCTGAAATCATGACCTGAGCCAAGGCAGAGGCTTAACCCACTGAGCCACCCAGGCACCCCCTTCCTAACTCAATCTATGACACCAGTGTTACCCTAACATCAAAACCATATAAAAACTACAGACTAATACCTCTCATGAACGTATATGCAATGTGTGTTTAAAAAAAAAAAAGTAAAAATTTATATTGTGTGAAAAAATATTATATACCACCACCAAGGGATTTATTCCAAGTATACAAAGCTGGTTTACCATTTTAAAAAACTCAATTAATATACTATATCATATCAAAGGCTAAAGAAGAAAAATCATGTAATTTTATCAATAGCTACAAAGCATCTGATAAAGTCCAACAGCCATTCATAATAAAAACTGTTAGTAACCTAGAAGTAGATATGGAATATCTTAATAAAGAGTATCTACAAAATACTACAGCTAACATTGTACTTAATGGTGAGAAACTAGAAGCTTGTGATCTAAGATCAGGAACAGGGCAAGGAAGTCCCCTCTCACCACTCTTTTTCAACAATGTATTTGAGGTCCTAGCCAATGAAGTAAGACAAGAAAATTAAAAAAAAAAAAAAATGTATACAGATTTCCCAACACTGCACTTGAATTTCTAGCTAATGTAGTAAGCCAAAAAAAAGGAAATGAAAGGCATACAAACTGAGAAGAAAGAAATAAAACCACGTCTATTCACAGAAAATATCATATATGTAGAAAATCCGAGAGAATCAACAACTTAAAAACTTCTGGACTAATAAGCAATCATAGCGAAGTCACAGGATACAAGATTAAGCACAAGAGCCAATCACTTATCTATATAATATTAATAAACAATTTGAAAATTAAAAACAGTGCTATCCACATTAGCACCCCCACCAAATGAAATACTTAGGTACAAATCTAACAAAACATGTATAAGATCTGTATGAGAAAAACTACAAATCTCTAATGAAAGAAATCAAAGAATGAAATACATGCAGAAATACTCCATGTTCTTGGGTAGGAAGAATCAACACTGTCAAGATGTCAGCTCTTCCCAATTTGATCTATGAATTGAATGTAATCCCAATCAAAATCCAGCAAATTATTTCACAGTTATCAACCAACTGATTCTAAAGCTTATAACGGAGAGGCAAAAAAACCCAGAAAAGCCAACCCAATACTGAAGGAGAACAAAGTTAAAGGACTGACACTCCTCGATTTCAAGACTTATAAGTTACAATCATCAAGGTATCAGTGAAAGAACAAACAGACCAA
Organism: Enhydra lutris kenyoni; assembly: GCF_002288905.1. Lineage (NCBI taxonomy): Eukaryota > Metazoa > Chordata > Mammalia > Carnivora > Mustelidae > Enhydra > Enhydra lutris. The sequence goes on along the minus strand of NW_019154088.1, from coordinate 7,317,919 downwards.
TGGAACAGAATAGACAACCCCAAAATAGACTCATATAAATAGACTCAACTGATCTATCCTTTGACAAAGGTACAAAAGCAATACAATGGAGCAAAGATGGTCTTTTCAACAAATGGTGCTGGAACAACTGGGCATCCACATGCCAAAAAAAGAATCTAGACACATTGCTCAGATCCTTCACAAAAATTAACTGAAAATGGATCACAGACTCAAATATAAAACATAAACTACTAAATTCCTAGAAAATAATATAGGAGAAAAACCTATGACATGGGTGTGGCAAGAACATTTTAGATACAATACGAAAGGCATGATCCATGAACAGAACAATTAATAAGGTGGGTTTAACTGAAAGTACAATTTTCTGCTTTGCAAAAAGCACTGTCAAAAGAATGAACAGCCCACAGTCTATGAAAAATAATTTGTAAAAGAAATAGCTCATAAAGGACTCTTGTCCTAAATATACATAGAATTATGAAATATACATAGAATTCTTAAAACTCATTAATAACAAACAAAATGATTAAATATCAGACCAAAGACTCTGACATCACACCAAAGATACACAGATGGCAAATAAGCACACAATAAGGTTCTCCACATCTTATGTCATCTCATCAAAACAATAAGACTCAACTACACACCTACTAGAATAATAAAAATAAAAAACACTAACACCGCCAAATGCTGGTGAGGATGTGGATCAACAGAACCTCTTTTTTTATTGTTTGTGAGAATGTAGAATGCTACAGCCACTTTGGAAGGCAGTTTGGTGATTTCTTATAAAACTAAACCTACTCCTATCACACAACCAGCAATAGCACTCCTTGGTATTTAACCAAAGCATCTGAAAACTTATGTCCACAATGAAAATCTGCAAATGGATGTTAATAACAGGTTTATGCATAACTGCCAAAACTTGGAAGCAACCAAGTTAAACTGTGATACATTCAGACAATGCAATGTTCTTCAATGCTGAAAAGAAATGTGCTATCAAGCCATGAAAAGACATGGAAGAACTTTAAAAGCATATTGCTAAGTGAAAGAAGTCAGTCTAAAGAGCTATATACTGTATGATTCCAACTCTGTGACATTCTGGAAAAGCAAAACTATGGAGACAATAAAAAAAGATCAGTGGTCACTAGGGTTGGCACAGACAAGAGAGAGGAGTAGGCAGAGAACAGAAGATTTTTTAAAAAAGTAAAACTACTCTCCGTGATACTATAATCGTGAATATATATCATTGTACATTTGTCCAAACCCAAAGTAGACTCTGGGTGATAAGGCTGTATCAACGTAGATTCATCAATGTAGATCTATCAATGTAGATTCATCAGTTTTAACAAAGGTGCCACTCTGGTAGGGGATATTGACAATGGTAGAGGTTAGGCATGTGTGAGAGGAGCAGGAGATATAAGAGAAATCTATACCTTCCTTCAATTTTACTGTGAATCTAACATTGCTCTAAAAAATAGTCTATTTTTAAAAAAGAGCACAGTAGATGAATATAAGAAATAATTTAAAAAGAAATAATAAAAAAATTAACTGGCTTTCCTAATTACCATGAGTTAGGAAACTGCAATATAAAAAGAGCCAATTCACAATAAAATATAAAATTACTAGAATAAATGTGCAGATCAACATGAAATCTGTAAAACTTTAATGAAGGGTATATAAAGGACTTGAATGAATAAAGACTTCTGTTTTCCTTTTTTTTTTTTTTTTTTAAGATTTTTATTTGAGAGAGAGAGAAAACAAGCAGGAAGGGAAGAGAGAGAGAAAGAGAGAGGATCTCAAGCCAGCTCAATGGTGAGCACAGAGCCTGACATGGGGCAGATCTCTTGACTATGAGATTAGGACCTGAACAGAAAGGCACCACGTTTAACTGACTGCACCACCCAGGCACCCCAACTTTTTGTTTTCCAAAAGCAAAACTCAGTATCATAAAGATGACAACTCTCTGAATTCTGTTTATTGGAAATTCAGTTTAAAACACCAAAGGACTTTCTTGGGGAAGAAGTTAGCTTAAAAAAAAAAGTCCTAAGGACACCTAGAAGCCAAGAACTTCTGAATGATCTTTTAAAAACATAAGTCAGAGGGGCACCTGGGTGACTCAATCGATTAAGCATCAGACTCTGTTTCAGCTAGGGTTGTGATTTCAGGTTTGCGAGACTGAGCCTCATGTCAGGCTAGACAGCACAGAGTTGGCTTCAGATTCTTTCCTTCTTCCTCTGCCCCTGCCCTGACTCCCTTGTGTACTCTCTCATAAATAAATAAATTAATGATTAATTAATTAATTAAAATCATTTTTTAAAACACAGTGTAAGTCAGGTCATACAATTCTTGTTCAAAACCCTACAAAAGCTACGTATTTCATCCAAGGTAACAGGACAAACCCTAAAGACCCAGTTTTGAAGAAATAAAAAGATAAAATGTGTACAATATGCCTTAAACAATGCAGAAAAATTTACAAGCAGTAGAGTTAGAGGTTACCTTTATTTTCCCCTCATAATCACAAAAACAACCAAACCACCTAAAATGAAACAAAGCAATCCAGGCTCTAACAATAAACATTAAACAGTAAACATTTATCTAGCTCTTGTTATCTGTGCAGCCTATTGGGTATTTGTTTAAAGATATTTTCCTTAATTCTGAAACTAGCTCTGCAAAATGGTGTTATTCCACATTACAGCTGAAATAACTGAAGTTTCAAAATCTTAAGTGACTTGCACCACTTAAGTGACTGAGCAAGGAATTAAAGCAACTCAGCAAGGAATTAAAACCCATGCTGTCGTGGGCGCCTGGGTGGCTCAGTGGGTTAAGCTGCTGCCTTTAGCTCAGGTCATGATCTCAGGGTCCTGGGATCGAGTCCCACATCGGGCTCTCTGCTCAGCAGGGAGCCTGCTTCCCTTCCTCTCTCTCTGCCTGCCTCTCTGCCTACTTGTGATCTCTGTCTGTCAAATAAATAAATAAAATCTTAAAAAAAAAAAAACATGCTGTCATAGTTCTGCTTAGAAACCTAAGTAGCTGTGTCTATAAAGGAAAAAAAGTCACTCTTTATCCCCAGTTTCATTTATGTAAAAGTAAAAATACCTGGAGTAAGTACTCTCTATCAGTTATGTTTTTCATTTTTCTACAGTTTCGTAAGCCTAAATGTAAGCTCACAGCCTCTACTCAAAAAACAGGATTCCATAATGATGACTCCCCCCTTCTGCAGAGGAGCAAATCTCAAAGCCTATAATCCCATTACACAAAGTAAACATCTCCACCTTGACAACACCTCTTTTATATAATGCTCATTACTCCTTCATCCCCAGCCCAAAAATGTTTAGTAACTAGTACACTCCATGGAAATACACTAAAACTTAGAAAACACTCTTTAACTGTGAGCAATATTGGACTTAAACTGGTATCATGGTCCTCATACACAATAGTTTAAGAAAACTAACAAAAACAGCAAGCCAGTAATGCCCTTATAAACTTACAGACCATGGTTCCCACACAGAAGAAAAACAGGCAATGGTGAAATAAAAACCATCATCAGACAAATTTTAATCATCAGATAAGTTATAATCTATGAACTTTCATTTCAAAAGTTGTAATAAGGGGCGCCTGGTGCTAAATGGGTTAATTCTTCATTTCAGCTCAAGCCATGATCTCAGGGTTGTGAGACTGAGCCCTTACAAGGCTCCATGCTGGCCATGGAGCCTGCTTAAGATTCTCTCTCTCTCCCTCTTGGCCCTCCCAACAACAACAAACATTCAATGAGTCAAAGACTACAGTGAAGGAGTATAGAACACATTTCCCACAGGCATTAGGAAGGAGGTAAACATAAAAATTTTCAAGTGGTTCCAAAATCTGAAAATGCAAAGCATTCTAACATCACTTATCAACTTAGTAGCTTTTATATGACACAGCTAGAATGAATCACAAATACTATCTATGGCTCCTTGGGCAGAGTAAGGAATGCTTAAAATCTATATAGTAAACCCACACCCTTTCACAAAAAGACCTTATTTATAGACCATGGATGAATATTATAGACCATGGATGATTTCAGCAATGTTGGTGTCCACTGGAACATGACAATTCAGAAAATATCAAGGGTCAATCACTTAAATCAAGAAGTGAAAGCTTTTTATTCCTATAGATAAATTTCACATAGATTCATATCTATGGGTTTCATATAGATACAATAAATTTAAAACAATCACAAAAATGTTCGATTAGTGGAGACTGACAAATTTTACTTCATAAATCTCAAACTATAAGGTTCTTTTTTTAGTATATGTGCTGCCAAAGTGAGCACCATAAGGTTTTTTTTTAAGCTATGCATGTTATGTTTATACAATAAATATGCATTTTTCAGAAGGTGGACTTCAAAAACAGGGTGGTGTATTAAGTGTATAAAAATTAAAACCATGGACCTTAGGAAGTTATAAGGCATCTGAAAGATCTAGACTACCCTGACACACAACATAGCACTCCTTTTTAAGAGATCCACACAGATGGATCCTTTCTGTCTTGGTTTGAAAATAACAAGAAACTCCAGACTTCATGAGACAGTCCATTTCATTATTTATCAAATTACATCATTTAGGAAATTTCTTTTCTGTAAAACAAAAATTTACATCACCCTTTAACTTTCATCCACTGCTTCTAGTTTTACTCAGAGGAACAAGAGTCCAAGTACACTCCTAATATTTTATGAGGTTTATCAATTACTTGGAGACAGCTAATATTTTTCATTGAACAACTCTTCTCCAAGCTCTACCTGGCAAGTACCTACAACTTTTTTTCACCTAACCTAGTTCCTAAATACTTCATCATACTGGTAAATTATGAAGTTATCACAATGGTTATGTGTGTATAGGAAAAAAATAATAACCTTTTAGATATAGATGATAGTGATGGGCTAAGTTCACTCACTAGGCAAAGCATTTCACCTACAACACGGAGAAGAGATATTGATCCCTCCAGGAGATAGATAACATCTGCTGAAGGATGAGGAGGAGCTTCCTGGGTGAAGGGATTGAGAGGCTTTGGCTGAGCTCGAGAGCCTGGGACCTGATATCAAACAATTTAGTTTTTAAAAACAAGGTACCTACAACTCATTGCTTGTTTTGTTCCTTATTATTATTTGTGCCTCATGACATGGCAATAAACTTCTCCAAGAATAAATTATTTGAGAGAGAGGGAGATCAAGATCACACTTCTAAAACAGAAGCTGAGTATCATTTACAACTTAATCTTAGCAGTGATTTACCATCACTTCTACTGTATTTTTTTTTTAAGATTTTATTTATTTATTTGACACAGAGAGAGATCACAAGTAGGCACAGAGAGGCAGGCAGAGAGAGAGCCCGATGCGGGGCTCGATCCCAGGACCCTGAGACCATGACCTGAGCTGAAGGCAGAGGCTTTAACCCACTGTGCCACCCAGGCACCCCTCTACTGTATTTTATTAGCCTCACAGACCAGCCCTGGTCCACTGTGTAAGGGACTACACAAGGGTGTTAATATCAAGAGGTAGGAAGCATTGGGAGCCATTTTGGAGGATGGGCTAAGTTCACTCACTAGGCAAAGCATTTAATGCTTTCCCTTTTAATGTGTCATCCATTCTATAATTATATTTCTGAATGATGGTCAAGAGATCACAATTTAAGTAGTTCTTTTAGCTTAAAAGATACTAAATAGTTTGTACTCGTTTTAACTCATTTGGTTTTGCAAACAATTGTTTTTTCTTATAAAAGAAAATGTAGTTTGCTGGTCCACATACTCATTAACTTCTTAAATAGTGTCCAACCAAATGTCCTAAATAACCAAAGTGAGAAAACAACATCTTTGTCTTTAGACAAAATAGATCTAATAGTGTAACTCAATTATAATTACTATCACAAAAACAATAATGGGTTAAAAAGAAAAAACTGGGACAAAGATGTTAATAGTGATTTTGGATAATAAGAATCACATGTATGTTATGTACTCTGTACTTCTGTATTTGACATTTCTTTAAAAAAATAAATAGCATTCACCCAAAAGCTGAATAAACTATTTCTTGCTGAGACCCTATTAGACTAACATGAGGCTCTAAACAGTGCTTTTAGAAAAGTTTTTTCATTGACCTGTTGCTCAAAGGGATTCTTTTTTTTTTTTTTTAATTTTTTTATTTATTTGACAGACAGAGATCACAAGTAGGCAGAGAGGCAGACAGAGAGAGAGGGGGAAGCAGGCTCCCCGCTGAGCAGAGAGCCCGATGCGGGGCTCCATCCCAGGACCCTGGGATCATGACCTGAGCTGAAGGCAGAGGCTTTAACCCACTGAGCCACCCAGGTGCCCCCAAAGGGATTCTTCTGATTGAAAGCATTATTATGCTACCACAGACCCTTAAAAAGGCAAATTAGGTATTTCTCTTCAAACTTACATTGGCTGTATTTTAGCAATCAGTGTTCATTACTAGCATCAATGATTCCTAAGAATAAAGAAAAAAGTTACATCCCCAATAAATTATTTCCTTAACAGAGATTGGGGTTTCCACGGACATTGAGGAAAAACATCAAGAGGGGAAAAAACACTGAACAGTCCCAAAGCCAGAGTTCAACACACTGCAGCTACAATATTTGAGCAAGTTAGTTTATCATTTCAGCCCTTAGTGCCCTAATCCAAGAAACAAAAAAACAACAACAACAACAACAACAACAACAAAAAAAAAACCCAGAGAGACAAGATGCTGTTTAATTAAAATTTTTTCTCATTCTTAATTTCTTGGATTCCATTAACTACCCAAGGCTTGTAACATTTCCCAGGTAGTCCACTATAAATATTTGTCATGTATTGGTGTTTATTCTCTCTTATGAACTTTTAATGTTCCTCGCAATTAATTAATTACTACTTTTCCTGCTAATAATAGTACTAATAGAAGCTAACACTTCAGTATTTGCTATGTATAGACACAGTGCAATGCTTTATATGGGTTACATTTAATCATCCAAGTACCCCTTCAAAACAGGTATGATTATTATCCTTTTACAGATGTTCACAATCCCAAAACTGATAAGTGACAGAGTTGGGTCATCATCCTTGGCAGAAAGAACTCAAAAGCCCCTGAAGAGGGATACAGAATAGACTTGTTCACCAAATACTCAACATCAGAACAAAGGGACACTCTGAAACCCTGAACAAACCACATATATAACAGAAACAGTACTTCACATAGTAAGCTGAGTAAAAACTGGATTTAAATCCATCTTACTTTTATTAAGCTTTATAATCTCAGGCAAGTCACTCCATTTAAGACTCTCTGCTCACTTGGAATATGAGAGAAAAATAATCCCAATGTAAGATGCTACTGTAAGAATTAAAAGCAACAGCATAAAGTGCTTATGTGTAATTAGCAAGCATGTCATTTAATAGTTGCATATTTTTAAAATTATGAAGTGACAGTACATTAAAAGACACATATAAATCTAAATACTACATATTTATGTCATATATATTTATATATAATATACAAATCCCTAAGCCATTTGGAGTCATTGATAATTAATTTACAATAGCCACACCACCTGTCTCTCTCTACCCCTTAACTATAAATTGAGGGGGGGAAATTCACAGTAAACTAACAAAAAAACATTCTCAGCACAATGTCCCCCCAAAACAAGTACACACATACTCAAATACTACCAATGTCTTTGATTGACATTGACTTACCCATACCAAGCATATTTTTTTTTTATTTTTAAAGATTTTATTTATTTATTTGACAGACAGAGATCACAAGTAGGCAGAGAGGCAGGCAGAGAGAGAGGAAGGGAAGCAAGCTCCCTGCTGAGCAGAGAGCCCAATGCGGGGCTCAATCCCAGGACCCTGGGATCATGACCTGAGCCAGAGGCCGAGGCTTTAACCCACTGAGCCACCCAGGCGCCCCAAATAATAAATATTTCTGAAATTATAACGACTATTTTCTGTTTTGAAATAGTTTTACCTATTGCTGGAAAATAATTTTCTTGAATATTAGAATCAGACTGTGCCCTGTGCTTGCCAAGAAAGACAAATAACAAAATTAATGGAAAAGACCAATGTATAAAAGGAATATTATAGTAATAAAAGAGATCAAGTAGAAAGAATCTGAAATCTAGACTGAGAAGGCCTGAATTTATGTCCCAACTCCATCACTTTTGTCTGGGAGTTATGAACAAAACTTTTAACTTTCATCTTAAGTTTTCTTCATCTGCAAAATGCGTAGCACCAGCCCCATCCTAATGCCAATGAGCACACCTAGCAGTGGGCTATTAGTTCCTAAATACAATTCTCCAATAAAAGGAACCAGAGTTCTTTGCATAAATGGAATGACTCTAAAGCTGGAGTGAAGAAAATGTAGATGAGCCTGGAACATTTTGTGAAGCCAAAAAGAAAGTGCTCGAAAAATGAAGAAACATGTCAAAAGGGCACAGAAGCCAACCTCATGGGGCTCCAGTGGCCAAATATGGGCCAAAAAAGCATCGAAATAATGACAGCAATGGATTATTTCCCATATTTATAAAAATATTTAAATAAATGCAAAGAGAAGAGAAAGCTTCTCTACAGAATTCCAATTAATAGTAGCAGAAGGAATGATGGAAATAGAAAATCACCTTTGGCAATCATCACAATTAATTGTTGCAAGCAAAAAACAATGGCTATTTAAAAAAAAAAAAAAGTAGGCAAGTATGTGGTAAGAAATAGACTATTTATACAGTCTTAAAGTATCTCTTCCCAGAAGATGCTTATTATAAAAAGAATTTACCAGCTGAGAAACCTGGCAGACCCCACCTTAACCAAATGATCAAAGTTCATTATCATCAATATGGGTTATATCAACATCATGGACCTTCTGATGTGAAGCATGAGGACATCACCACTCTATAAGCATTGTTGTCAGAAATGCTTACCTTGAATTAATCACAAGTGAACATCAGACAAACCTAAACTGAAAAACTCTATAAAATACCTGGCCAGTACTCTTCAAAAATTTCAAAGTTAAAGAAAAACTGAAGAGCTGTTCTAGATTAAAAGGGACATAAATACTTAATAAAATACGTGATGTGAGATTGTACCCTTAACTAGAAAAAGGACATCAGTGGCACTAATGAAACTTGAATAATATTATATCAATGTTCATTTCCTGATTTGGCTATGTAAGATGTTAACATCTTGGAAAGCTGACTGAGGAATGTATTTTTGTGTATTTTTTCCTACTTGTAAGTCTAACATTTCAGAGTGAGAGACATACATATATATGCATGCGTCAGAATTTTCTGAAAGAACACAGCAATATGAGGACTAGCTTATACTTAATATACCAGTAGTTGCCACATCTTTGAATGATAGCTCTTCAGTATATAATACTGAAAAACTTCTCAAGATTATATAGGATGGGTCGCCTGGGTGGCTCAGTGGGTTAAAGCCTCTGCCTTTGGCTCAGGTCATGATCCCAGGGTCTTGGGATCAAGCCCCGCAACAGGCTCTCTGCTCAGCAGGGAGCCTTCCCCGCGCACCCCCCCCCCTGCCCGCCTCTGTGCCTACTTGTGATCTCTGTCAAAATAAATAAATAAAATCTTAAAAAAAAAAAAAGATTATATAGGATGGTAAGAGACAATGACACACCAGCATGTTTATACAATCCTTTCAATGCTCCTACCTTGACGTCTCACCCATAAATCTCCAATTTTTAGCACAAACAATTGGGAGGAAAGAAAGAAAAATTATAGTTCAGTAGGTTAAGGACAAGTTATTTGAGGAGTTTGGAACCACAACCCTGTACTTCACCTAAAATACCCCTTACTCTTTTAATCAGAAATGAGGGCTTATTTGGACCATTTATCTGATTTAGAATGACACATCTTGTGCTCTTCTTACATTAAAGCCTGACCCAAGAGAGCTAAATAGTTACAAATTACTCATTTCAAAGCTCTTCCTCGTCAAAGAAATTATTTTCTAAAAAAAGATTAAAGTCCTACACATTCTATAAATAATAAAGTATCATTCACATATAAAATTTTATTTATAATAAAGGCTAAAGTTATAAAAACAGTACGTTCACAATATTCATCTGATGCTTAACTCTAAACTAACCGACACTGTATCTTTTACCTTTCTTACAAAATCTATCCTGCCATACAAACTTCAAAGTTAATCAGTTAAGACTGTAGCTACTTTGTCACATTACAAGACTATTATAGTATATATAAAGTTAAGCATAACACATAAAAATGCCTCTCAAAATGAATAATTTTTACTTCGAGTGGTTTTTCTCACTCTTCTGGGAAAACTGTATTTTCTCCTAGCAGAAAAATCAGTATTTCTAAGTCCTTCATTACCGAAAAAACACTTACACTTCTAGTATCAGATTGAGAAGTCAGTGAGGGCAAAAAATTCAGCGTTTACTCCTCTATTTCCCCAAAGCCTACCGTCTTAACACCTGGAACACACTAAAACTCAAAAATGTTAGTTCCAATCCTTTCTTTGGCACAATATTCAGTAAATGTTTGTTTTAACTACTTCACTCAGTATCAACATTAATTAATGACTGCGCCAAACCTAAGAGCAATGTAAACTTCAGGAGAGGGACTAAATTTGACTAATAAGAAACACTGCAACATCCTGATTTCCATCTCTTTGGTGCTTCTATCAGCCTACTATTCCAAGGCACATGTGTGATTGATCCTCTTGGGCCCACTGCAGTAAAACACTTAACTACCACTCATATATGCAGCATACACATAATGGATTTGAATTAAAAGATTTTTCCTTATTGAAAAAGGCCTAACCACTGTTTTTACAGAACATAAACATGTTAACATCTGAATAAATAATACCTTACTTTGGCAATATACACGAGTAATTGGGTGTTTATTATGATGTTTGGCACTTTGTCATTCAATAATTATTAAGCCAGTAAATTCTCATCTATCACTAGAATTATAATTTTAAAATAATATTTTATTTCAAAAAACTCAGTACCTAAAAGGTGAAACAAAAAAAACCCCAAAACATCTATTAAGCGTGTAGACAGATGATGAAAATGATTGGCTTAATAAAGAACTATCTCAAGGACATTACCTAGAAATGTTAAAGGAAAACATTTCAATCTGTTCAAGGGATATACGTACAAAAGCTTATGTGGAGATCAGTATACATTCAAGTCCACTCCAGAATTTTTTTAGCTGCTTAATACATTAAAAATGGTCTATGAAAAAAGTTAATATGGAATTATAAAATGATATAAATCATAACAAATTGTTTCATATTTTAATACTACAAAGAAATATAAATTACAGATTATTCTAAAACTAAAATGAACTATACAAAAGAGGAAGTCAAATTATAAAATATTAGAGCCAAAAATGCTATAAATCATCTGAACCATCCTACTCATTCTAGCATTGAGGAAGCTGAGCTTTTGTAGGAAACTGCTTTTTAAAGGAAGACCACATGATAGTGCTAACACAACAGTATAAGGATAGAATACACAATACTCACTATCACAAGCACACATAGGCCAAGAGACTGATGGGAACAGAGGAAAAGGGAAAAAAGAATATAAATGCACAAATATGAGTTTCTGAAGAGGTACAATATCACATCAGTTAAAAGGCTGGGTTCTGCAGCCTGACCTGACCAATCTGAATCTCAACTCTTTTACTAGCTTAACCTCACCATGCCTCAGTTTCTTCATTGGACCTAACAATACCTTCCCAATAGGGATGTTGTGAGATTAAAAGAACTTATCAATTCATGTGTTTAGAACAATATCTGGTACACAGTAAGCACTGAAAAACATTTCAGCAAAAATCATTAGATCACAATAAAGTACAATTTTTTATCTGGTCTCTTCAACTGCTGGTGGGGAGTATAAATTAGAATATGTTGGGACACAATTTGACATTACCTTGTAAATTTAAAATCCACAACACAACAACAATCCATAATCCAACTATTTTACTCCTAAGTATATACTCAGGAGAACTTTTAGCATATATGTATCCAAAGCATATAAGAAAAATGTTCACAGTAGTAATATTCATGATTACAAATATCTGGAAACAGCTCAAATACCCTTAAGAGTATCTAAACTGTGGTCACGTCATTCAAACTATACTACAAAGCTGTAGTCAGCAAGACAGTATGGTTCTGGCACAAAAAATCAGATACACAGATCAACGAAAGAGAACAGAAAACCCAGAAATGGAAACACACACCTCTCTGGTCAACTAATCTTCAACAAAGCAGGAAAGAATATTCAATGAAAAAAAAGACAGTCTCTTCATCAAATGTTGTTGGGAAAACTGGACAGCAACATGCAGAAGAATGAAACTGGACCACCTTCTTATACCATACACAAAAACTCAAAATGGATCAAAGAACTAAATGTGAGAAAATAATTCATCAAAATCCTAGAGGAGAACACAGGCAACAACCTGTTGGACCCCAGCCAGAGCAACTTCTTCTACACACGTCACTGGAGGAAAGGGAAACAAAAGCAAAAATGACGTATTGGGACTTCATCAAGATAAAAAGCCTCTGCACAGCAAAGGACACAATCAACAAAACTAAAAGGCAGCCTTCGGAATGGGAGAAGATATTTGCAAATGACATATCTCATAAAAGGTTAGTATCCAATACCCTGTAAAGAACTTAACAAATTCAACACCCAAAATACAAACAATCCAGTTAGGAAATGGGTAGGAATAGAAATGTTTCCAAAGACATACAGATAGCTAATAGACACATGAAAAGATGCTCAGTATCACTCATTATCAGGGAAATACAAACCAAAACCACGAAGAGATATCACATCACACCTGTCAGATGGCTAAAATTAGCACAGAAAACAAGAGATACAGGTGATAAGGTATATCACCTTGTATATAAGAGAGGGTAATCCTCTTATACTACTGTAGAATGCAAACTGGTGCAGCCACTCTGGAGAACAGTATGGAGGTTCCTCAAAAAGGTAAAAATAGAACCACCCTATGACCCAGCATTTGAATATTATCTATTTACCCAAAGGACACAGAACTAAAGATTCAAAGGGGTACATGCATCCTTATGTTTCCAGCAACATTATCAACAACAGCCAAACGAATGTCCATCAACTGATGAATGGATAATGATGTGGTATATATACACAGTGGAATATTACTCAGCCATCAAAAGAATGGAATCTTACCATTCACAATGACATGAACAGCTAGGAATAAGTCAGAGAAAGACAAAAACCATATGATTTCACTCATGTGGAATTTAAGAAACAAAACAGATGAACATAAGGGAAGGTGGAAAATAAGAGAGGGAAACAAATCATAAGAAACTCAACAACAGAGAACAAGCTGAAGATTGATGGGAGGGATGTGGATGGGGAATGGGCTACATAGGTAATAGGCATTAAAGAGAGCATTTGTTATGATAAGCACTGGGTATTATATGTAAGGATGAATCACTCAGCTCTACTCCTGAAACCAAAATTACACTATATATTAACTAACTAGAATTTAAATAAAAATTTGGAAAAGAAAAAAAAAACTAAAAAAAAAAAAAAAAATTTTTTTCCAGTGTGTGCTAGAGAAGACTAAAAACCAAAAATGACTAAACTTCCTGATCAATAACAATCCTACTAACTTTACTGTCTATGATTCTCATCTTTATTAGCTTCAGTGGATACTAATTCTAATATTTAATTTTAATATTATGATCAAGAAAGTACCTCAAGTTGTAGGTTATGGAGGGGTATAAATATAAAATCTGATTGGATGCATTTTAGTGATATACTTTTCCCTTTTTTTTAGATTTCATTTTATTTATTTGTCAGAGAGAGAGCACGCACACAAGCAGGGGGAGCAACAAGCAGAGGGAGAAGCAGGATCCCTGCTGATGAAGAAAACTGATGCAGGACTTGATTCTAGAACTCTTGGATCACAACCAAAGCCAAAGGCAGATGCTTAACGGACTGAGCCACCCAGGTGTTCCTGGTGTAACTCTTTTCTACATGTTATACTACTAAACAGACAACTATTTTGACACTTCTCAAAATGGTATGCAGAGAGGATACAGATAGAAAAACTACAATTTAAGGGTCACCTGGGTGGCTCAGCTGGTTAAGCATCTGGTTCTTGGTTTTGGCTCATTCATGATCTCAGGATCCTGAGACCAAGGACCAGTAGGGCTCTGTGCTCAGTGTGGAGCCTGCTTAAGATTCTCTCTCTCTCTCTCCCTCTGCCCCTCCAGCATGCACAGGAGCTCTCTTTCTCTCTAAATTAAATGAATAAATCACCTTTTAAAACCCTACAATTTAACAAATTTAAAAATTGCAAAAGTGCATTCTGTACTTTGATCACTGTAAGTAACATCACTAAAATTAACATTCACAAAGCATTTTAAAGCTATACTGTAAGTTATTTAACTGTCACTTTTTGTTCTTATACTCATTTGTTGTGTAGATCATCATGGAATCATTTGATTAATCGCCACTAGAATCATCATGCTAAGTTGCTAAAATGAATTATAATCATGATTTTTAGGATCGTTTCCTTTAAATCAAATATATTCAGTATTCCAAATGCATTTTGTCATTTGACTGCATCAAGCCATCTATTAAAAGCAGTAAAATGTCATCTATTTAAATGGATTTTTCTTTGGGGTGTCTGGGTGGCTCAGTGGGTTAAAGCCTCTGCCTTCAGCTCAGGTCATGATCTCAGGGTCCTGGGATCAAGCCCCACATTGGGCTCTCGGCTCAGCAGGATGCCTGCTTCCCCTCTCTTTCTGCCTGCTGCTCTGCCTACTGTGATCTCTCTCTCTGTCAAATAAATAAATAAAAATCTTTGAAAAAATAAATGAATAAATGGATTATTCTTTAATATAAAATCTTGTATAAAATGTCTTTGTGCATTTGCATTTACTTTAATTTTTTTTAAGATTTTTATTTATTTATTTGACAGACAGAGATCACAAATAGGCAGAGAGGCAGGCAGAGAGTGAGGAGGAAGCAGACTCCCTACTGAGCAGAGAGCCTGATGCCTGGCTCAACCCCAGGACCCTGGGATCATGACTGAGCCAAAGGCAGAGGCCTCAACCCACTGAGCCACCCAGGTTACTTTAAATTTTCATCAGTGAGAAAGCTTCATCTTATTTCTTCCTCACATTCAAAGACCACCTATTGCTGTTAATGTTGTATTATCTTTTATAATTTGGTTATAGAGAAATCAAGAGACAGTATATCACATTTATAAAAGCCAAATATATTAAATTATCTATTGGCCCCTTAAAATGTCCTTTTCTTGTTTTGACCTTTATTCTAGATGTCTTTTACTTCTGTCACTAAAAATTCTTACGTATCTCAGTACTGTTGCCATTCACAGGAGATATGAAATCATGATTCTCACTGTTAGTCAATCTAAATAAAGACTACCTCACCCTGAACTTTTTTAGAAATGGAAAAGGAATTGGATACTAGTTTTTGGACACTAGTTTTATTTACTGATTTTATTCCAAATTATGCACTTACTTTTATTTTTCTTAAATCATTTCTGTAATTTTTATGAGATAAATTGTATTTCATTTCCCTATTCCCCAAACTGATCTTATACTGAGTGTTAATAAAAAGCTAGGGTTTGACGTAAAAGACAGAGCTGGGGAAGAAGAATAGAAAGGATTCCTAAAAATTAAAGTTGACGGAGGTGGGCAGGAATCTAGTTCTTCTGGGTTTCATTATTTCTCCTCACTCACCAATTTGAAACATCTACATTTTTAAAATGTCCCCTTTATTCCTCAATTAAATACAAAGACTGAGTGGGGGGTTAAGGTGTGCTAAGTATTTATCACAACCAAGGAAAAGCAGGGGAAATAAATTCAGGTATCTTCAGCTATGTGTAGTTACACATACAAAATTTAGAGATGGTTAAATTTAACTATCACTGATTCTGAAAACAAGAAAACTGATACATAAGAAGATGAATTGATTTCATCATGAGCTACAGACCATCAGTGATATCCCCCTGAGTGTTAAATTAAAACTCAGGTGTTATGAGATATGCTAAATATTTGATTATCTTTCAGTCTGGAAAATAAATTTACATTTTAAATAAATAAGTAATTGTGGTCACTTTGCACAATGGAATATTATACAGCAGTACAAATGAATAAAAACCCATGCCAAAAAAATGGATATATCTTAGTATTATTAAGTATAAATAAATAGTTTAAAATATCAAGTTCCAGGAGTTGATATGTAAGTAAATATATTCCCTTTGTTTAAGCATACATATATATGACAACTTTTTTTCTTAAATAGGAAGGGAACAGGAAACACATAACTCAGGATAGAGTAACTTCTGAGAAGAAAGAAGACAAGAGATTATGACAGAAGCACATTATTAGGTAAATGTTAGTTATCATTAATGTCCTGATCCTTGGATTATACTGTGAGAGGGTATGTCAAGTAAATGAAAAATTAAAATAACAGGTTACAAAGGTTCATACATAAACCAATGATGACAGTATGAAGTAAGATAATGATTAGACCAATTCTGTGCACCGAAGGATTTTTTAAAAAGGAGTGACAGTTATGTGTAAACGGCTTTGGAGTGAAGGATTAACTGAGGTAATTCATGTTTGACATACAGCAAAGTGTTTAATACATCTTAGCTTCTGTCCAAAATGGTATGCTTTATCAGTTACTACAGTATAAAGTATACTTAAAAATGTAAGTCTCTGAAACTAATATAACACTGTATATTAACTATACAAGAAAATTTTAAAAATTTTAAATCTCTTCTCACTCAAAACCAACCTCTTTCCCATTCTGCCAAAGCAGAAGAAACCACACCTAAAAAAGACAGACTGCCTCAGCAAACTAGTGTCACATCAGGACTTCTGATTCTCTACCACTCCAATTCTCCTTCCACTAAATCAGTATGTCACAAATTTGTTGTTTTGACATTCACTACCACCATCAATTTTTTACCTTAAATGCGATACCACATTTTCAACCAAAAAATACTCCTGAAAGGTTTTTATCACTACAGCCAATTTAAAACAACAACAACAAATCACAAGACATAAATAGATGGTAACTATAACATTTAATACAGTTTGGCTTTTACTATATTGGCTGTCTACCAGAGACTAAGGCTGATATTACTCCTTCCTTATTAAACACACACACACACACACACACACACACACACACACACACACCTTTTTTCTTAATTAAGATGTAGACAGGAATAGCATGTCAATTTAATGTCATGTTTATAAAACAGCTAAAATATCTTACATAACACACTTTGGAAGAAGCTTATCTACTACCTTAGCTATCTCCCTATTTTAAAAAATTAGAAATTTCTTCAATAAACTGGCTAAGATTGAATAGAGAACATGTTATTGTTTTCAAAAATTTGCTGGGATTGAAAGATTAGAAATTCTCAGGATCTGTGCTATCTAATATCGGAATTACTAGTTATATGTGGCTATTTAAATTAAAATTTTAGTTCCTCAGTCCCATAAGCCACACTTTAAGTATTCATTAGCCAAAGAGGCACAGAGTGGCTCCCATATTGGACAGGATTTACAAATAAAATCTTTCTACCAGTACAGGAAATTTCACTGGAAATGATGGATGGGTTAGATTCTTAAAAATTCTAGTAAGGGTGAAATGGCAGCAAATGGAAATAAGGAAAATTTTAGGGGAGAAAAAAGTATCTTTGAGTGAAGTAATAGAACCATTTGGAAAGAACTGTGAGACAATGGATTAAAAGCTGGTGGTAAAAATATATTTTCCTTTTCTACAATTCCTTTATAGTCGGATGATTTCAAAGGCTGGAGATGTATTAAAGCAGGCAGGAATCACTCCACAACTAAGACAGAGTTGTTACTGCAAATGAGGAATGAATTTAAAAACTTAAAAAATAAAGTTGAGAATGAGGACATACCTGAATGCATACTGCCAAACACTTAGTGCTTACTGTGTATCAAATACTGTTTTAACATATGAGCCTATGAAAACTCTTAAAATTACCTCAACTTCATGAAAATAGAGCTACTCTATGACCCAGCAATTGCACTACTGGTTATTTACCCTAAAGATACAAATGTAGTGATCCGAAAGGGCATGTGCTCCACAATGTTTATAGCAGCAATGTCCACAACAGCCAAACTATGAAAAGAGTCTAGATGTCCATCAACAGATGAATGGATAAAGAAGATGTGGTGTATATATATATATATATATATATATATATATATATATATATACACACATACATACATACAATGGAATATTATGTATCCATCAAAAATGGAAATCTTATCATTTGCAACGACATGGATGGAACTAGAGTGTATTATGCTAAGCAAAATAAGTCAATCAGAGAAAGGCAATTATCGTATGATCTCACTGATACGAGGAATTTGAGAAACAAGACAGAGGATCATAGGGGAAGGAAGAGAAAAATGAAACTAGATGAAACCAGAGAGGGAGACAAACCATAAGAGACAACATCTCAGGAAACAAACAAAGGGTTGCTGGAGGGGCGGAGGGTGGGAGGCATAGTGTATCTGGGTGATGGACACTGGAAAGCATATATACTATGGTAAGAGCTGTGAATTGGGTAAGACTGATGAATCACAGACCTGTACCCCTGAAACAAATACTACATTATATTTAATTTAAAAATTAACTCAACTTCATTAATAAAGCAATAAGGCAAACATGCTCAAATAACAGAATATCGGTATCTTTTTAACATAATGAGTCTTGTATAATGAACTCTCATCTACCATCCCCTAATCAACTTAAAAATGTTTAGGAACTCTCCCCTTCCCCTATATGATCTCAAAATCCTTGTGAATTCATTGTTTTGCTGCAAACAGTATCTTAAAAAGCAATTTTCCTAAATCATTTGGTATACCATTCAAATGTTCATAGTCCAATTTTAACTATGCAGATATTTTACAAAGCTTCCCAATATATAGATTATATAATAACATAGCTAACACACTACTTACATAGATTTCATGTGGCTTCCCAAACAGGGCCAGGCTCATTTTCCCCTAGGTTTCTTCCTTTCCCTAAGGTTTTGCTAAAAACCTCTTATTTTTCTGTGTGCCTTCTGCTTTACCTCCCTTTTTTATTCCAATCCTCTAGAAAACCCTCCTTTTCCCAAGTAAATCAAAACTCATCTATTTATTTACATTTTTCATGAAAAAGTATTTATGGACAGGGAAAGATAACTGTGCTCATTAGCAGAGATACTAAAACATCTAAGTCACATAAGTAAATAGTAAAACTGAGACCAGAATCTGAGTTTTCTTTTCTTTCTATGCAGCTCTGCATATTTTCTAGAGTGCCAGTTAGCACAATTCTGTTCTTCCTAATACAGGTAATTCACTGTCTATATAAACTGTATAATCTACCTAACGTTTTTATAGAAACATTTTTTTTTAATTTAAGATCACTTTTATATATTGTTGCCTTTATAATACTTCTACTATAAATAAGTGCAGAAAAGAAAATTTTTCAATAGGTAATTTCCCATTGTCTTCCCAGTTTCCCACAGTGTATATTGTTTTTGTATTTCAGAAAGTTTATATTAATTTCTCCTGGATCCAAATGTTCCCTACTCGTTTGAAAATGGCAGCCACTATAATTACAGGATACCATCATGCCCTCCACTCGGGGGCAACACGCTGACGTACTTCCAATGCTGCCTCCCACCAGAACACACTTCCTCCCGGGAACGTGCCACACGAGCTAGACACACATAATGGCACGGGATATAATTATGCAAAGATCTGATAGTTCAAAAGCTTTCCATTTTTCCATCAAATATAAATAATTAGAAGCATTTCATACAGGAAATACAACTATAGTACTGATTAAAATGTAAGATTTACATAAATCTTTGAGATTGATTACTAGATTTCAAAATAATTTTATACCTTTTTAAGACTGCTGTGGGATGCATTCCCTTATCATTTGGAACCCTTCAGTGAAGAAATGTGAGAAGCAAGGATGTAACACATATTATCTATAATTGACCTACAGCAATTTAAATCTGAATTCCCCTGAAATTCCTCACAACTCGACCTTGAAATGCACTCCCCTGAGGATTCTATGCCTTTCAATATTATCTCTTACTTTCATGAAATAGTAAACTGAACATAAATGTAAACCTTTAGTACCAACAGAAGCATCCTTGGAGTACAACATCCCTTACACACTGTAGTTCAGAAGAGGGGATTTTTAAACTACAAAGTCTTGACCAGCATTATGCTTTTATACAGAATGGGAGTGGGCCCAAAGGGATAAAGGGGAGCGGGAGGTACGGGCTTCCAGTTTCAGAATGACTAAGTCATAGGGATGATAGGTACAGTATAGGGAATCTAGTCAGTGGTATTGTAATAGCAGAGCAGGATGACAGACAGTCACTCCACTTGTGGTGAGCATGACATAACATACAGAATTGTTAAATCACTATGCTGTACACCTGAAATTAACGTATTAACAAAGTTTGTCAACTATACCTCAATTTAAAAAAAAAAATACAAAAATCCTCTTGTGCCATCACAGTATGTCTAAGTTGATCTATGAAATGATGTTTACATATGAATGCATGTATTATGTACTTATGACGGTCAGAGTCAAAAGCTTAAAAGCCTGTTTCGGGCACATGCTCTGGAGTCTTTACCAGCTATATAATCTTTGTCAAGTTCTTTTTTGCTAAGCCTCCATTTCCTCATCTTTGTAAATGGAAGCACAGTAATTATAACAATGCTGAAATAGTTGCTATGAAGACTAAATCCACAAGATAATTTTAAGATGATGCTGGTAATCACTCAAATATTAGCTGTCACTTAATTATGGGCTGGGAGCTATATAAAAAAAACTGCAAGATACTAAAAAAAAAAAGCAATCTAAGAAGTCTGAGAATGAATTTCATTTATAAATAATCTACAATAGTAAAAAAAATATTAATTTTTGGAAGCAACAATTCATAAAAAATTTTTTTAAAAACTTAGTATTCTTTGACATAGTTATCGGTCTCCTGTAAATTCATCCTAAGAAATTAATTGAAAAGAAAAAAGCAATTACATGTTTTAAAAAAAAAAAAAAAGCTCATTACAATGTTATTTACTTATTAAGGCTAAGAGTTGGAAACCAAGTTTTCATGAATAAGGTAATAGCTGTGTAAACTTACAGTACAACTTGATGAAATATTACAAACATTAAAATTATATTACTAAAAAAACTATGCATAAGCATGAAAATTCTCTCAGTATATTAGGTGAAAATGAATAAACATTTGTACATAAACTGTTAAAGCAAGTAAAAATTGTATGTATGGAACTAAAAGCAACTGAAAATTGTGCTGAGTTTTTTCTTCTTTCTTTCATTCTTTGAGGTAATTATTGTTCCTTGTCCTCCCCCAAACAAAGAAAAGTCAGTATCTTAGTCCATTCAGGCTTCTACAACGAAATTCCACAGACTGGATAGCTTACAAACAGGAGAAATTTGCTTAAGAGTTCTGGAGCCTGGGAAGTCCTAGATCAAGGCGCCAGCATGGTTGGCTCAGGGCCTTCTTCCTGGTTCATAGCAGAAGCCTTTTTGCTTGTGCCCTGACACGGCAGAAGGGGCTAGGATCTCTCCAAAGCCTCTCTATGGAGTCTTGGAACTGGGAAGGCACAAGGGCTCCAAGCTCAAGATTTAAGCTCCTGGGTGGCTCAGTGGGTTGGGCCTCTGCCTTCGGCTCAGGTCATGATCTCGGGGTTCTGGGATCCAGCGCCGCATCAGGCTCTCTGCTGGGCGGGGAGCCTGCTTCCCCCTCTGTCTCTGCCTGCCTCTCTGCCTACTTGTGATCTCTCTCTCTGTGTCAAATAAATAAATAAAATATTAAAAAAAAAAAAGATTTAAGCTCCTGCCAAAGGCCCCACCTCCTAATATCATCTTTGAGGGTTAGGATGTCAATATGGACTCCCAGAAAGATGAATATTCAGACCATACCAGTCAATTACAAGGATTCAGCTCAGTTTCACTGTTTTCTTCCTACTATCTAGTTAAATCTATTTGAGACAGGATAAATGCAAAAATGGGACTCAAAGTTATCCAGTAATTATAAGTCAAACTACTTTTATGCAGTGTATGTTGTACACATGATACAGGTTCAGACTCGAAAGCAGTAGGGTCTATATAACTTCAGATTAAATTCTTTTTCTTTTTGGCTCACTTAGAAGCTAAGTTTGCTCTCTCCTAAAGCAGCAAAATGAGGAAAAACTGCTAAGGAAAACTAAGGTGATCAGAGGCTAGCTTGTCTCATTGATCTGTCTCTCCCCTTCCTTTTTAAAGTGATCAAAATAGGGAGTTGAAGAATATCTTAATTTGATATACTTATTAAAGTTATCTGGTATATGTTCTCAACTTTTACTAAGTTAATGAAGTTTGGGTTTTTGGATTAAATAATTCTCAAGAGAAAAAGTACATATAATTTTCATCATATTTTTAGGTTCCTGATTTATGTTCATTTAAGACTTTGATTCATAGACAACTTCAAATTCATTTCTAAATCAAGCTTCAGTAATTATGTATCTAAAGCAACTATTTTTATTAACAAATTAGTTTCAAATTAATAAGCTAATAAGGCTACATGAAAATATAAACAGATTTTTGCTTTAGTTGTTGGTGACTAAAATGAACATTATGTTTACAGACCTTTAGCTGCCCAAATTAAAGTTAACAGACTAAATCCAGAGCAATGAACTGCTAACTAACGGATTTAGCCCATCTCACCTATTAGGTAGAAATCTTAAGTTTGATTACAGCTGCAAAAAAGTAAATGTCTACATCTTTAATAAGCCGAAAAAATCTTCCTCTCTACCTTCTCTCTCACAAAAGTAGATTTTATGTCTTCCATAGGATGCTATTTTTCTGAGAAAGATAACTTTTTCCACTGAAATTGACAGAGAGATGTCAAGCTATTTATGCTTCCAAAATATACTCACGTATTAAAATTGCTTTAATTAACAAGCTCTAGAAATACACTCCTTATGTAATTAGTTGTATTAAGTATCAAATAAAAAACTGGCTGGAGTCAGGTCTTTGCCTTATATCTTGTCCAACACTAGTTACTAATCTATCTACCTCTTCTCTCATTCTTTGATCAGAACATAAAAGAAAATACTCACAACATAGATTTGTTATTTTTTGCTTGTTGGAATTTTTAGATTTTAAGTTCTTTCAAAAAGCTACTTCTTTAACATTTAATTTGAAATACAATTTTTCGGGGTGCCTGGGCTCAGTGGGTTAAAGCCTCTGTCTTCGGCTCAGGTCATGATCTCAGGGTCCTGGGATGGAGCCCCACATTGGGCTCTCTGCTCAGCAGGGAGCCTGCTTCCCTTCCTCTCTGCTGCCTCTCTGCCTACTTGTGATCTCTGTCAAATCAATAAATAAAATTAAAAAAAAAAATTAAAAGGATTATTGACCTCCTGGAAAAATTGTTTCCTCCTGGAAAAAACTGTATTCTTTTTTAAGATTTTATTTATTGATTTGACAGACAGAGATCACAAGTAGGCAGAGAGATAGGAGGAAGCAGGCTCCCTGCTGAGCAGAGAGCCCAATGTGGGGCTCTGGGGCTTGAACCCAGGACCCTGGGATCATGACCCCAGCCGAAGGCAGAGGCTTTAACCCACTGAGCCACCCAGGCGCCCCAATAATCCCTTTTTAAAAGTAACCCTACCTTAGGCTAAATGAAATTAAGCACTGATTATTTAATGAACATAGTACCTTTCTTCTCAAGAACCAGAAGTTCTTTTTAATATCCTCTTATCTCTAATCAAAAAATGTTGGGGGGAGGAGGAGGTTTACTTTAACATCCCTTGAAGTAGTGACATATTATCCTGGTTTTACAGATGGAGAATCAAGCACAAAGACATGTTATGTGATTTGCCAAAGTCTTAATGTGGCAGTCACCAGTAACTGCAGGACCCAAGTTAATCACAGAATTGTAATTAGCGAATTTTGTTTTAAAAAGGACTTTCTGATTATAAAAATACAAAACCTTCTCCCAAAGACAGTATAAGGTATCTGGATAAAACCCTACAGTATCAGTCAATATCTTGGTTTAGCCTCTCAGAAAACCTTAACGTTCTCTCATTAAAATCCAAATCTGGTTAATTTATTCACATGTCTATCTTCCTTTCTCTAACTTCCAACATCCCTAGTTCCCAACGTCCTTATTCAGGATAAGACCCTTACTAATGAGATCCTATCATTTCCAATACTCTCAACTCTTCCCACAGCTAAACCCTTCCCTCTCTTGTCCTCCCTCCACTGGCATCCTCTATCTTCAACTTCCAATTCCAAAACCCTTATTCCAGTCTCTTCAAATAGTAGAGGCAGACGTCAGCATTCATACTTCCACTCTAAGCCACTCAATCCACATACACATTAAATACATTGGTGCTGGCTCAAGATTCCTTTCCACCTCAACTCCTGATATCATCCAACCTAACAACTTAAACAGCCATATTAACCTTTTTCTATAAATATCCTAGCAGCTCCTGGCTCCTCTATTGCAACAACCTTTTCTACCTTAATATTCTCTCATCTGTCATTACTCTGGAGTCCATCTTTTCTGATCAATATCTATTTTTCAATTTTTCCCACTTCTACATGCTCTTTAACTTTACCAAAACTTCCAGTCCCTTAAAACAGCCACCAGTTCTATGTGTCTATGTATCACTCCAACCTCACTTTTTTCTTTAAAATCAAGTCTGATTGGCATACATACTGGCATACGGTATGGTACAAATACAATGCATCTGGATCTCAGTTCTACCACTTACTCCCTTTTGTGGCTGTGGGCAAGTTACTAAACCACTCTTAAGTCTCAGTTATCTCCTCTGTAAACTATGGATAATACTTAGCTCACATGGTCATTAGGATTAAATCTAGCACAGCATATGACAAACAATAAAAGAGTCTGACAGACTTCTCTTTCCTAGACTTTGTTCTACCTTTTACCCAACCCCTCTGTAAATGTTTTTTCTCTTCCTCGCCACTATTAACATCACCTCAACAATAATCTCAACTCCCAATTTTCCCCTGAATGTGTATAACCTTACTCTTTTCTGTCTCTACTTCATTACTTCCTATTTTGTCTTTAATACTTTTCCTCCAAACTCTTCTACCTATCGAGCATTTTCTGTCTTGGGATGCCTGGGTGGCTCAGTTGGTTAAGCCACTGCCTTCGGCTCAGGTCATGATCCTGGAGTTCCAGGATCGGGTCCCACATCTCCTAGCTCCTTGGGGAGTCTGCTTCTCCCCCCTCATGCTCTCTTTCCCTCTCTCAAATAAGTAAATAAAATCTTTAAAAAAGGAAAAAAAAAAAAGAATTTTCTGTCTTTTGTCTCTAAAAAAAAAATTGCTCTTTCTCACCATTCATCTTCCCACTACTAAATATTCTTCTTGGGCAATTTACCCCTGGTTCAACTATTACATATGTCAAAGACATCGCCTCTAATTCTACCCTCTCAACCTTCTTTGGAATACCAAACCTATATTTAATACACCTTATGAGACATCTTCTACCTTGATGCTTAGAGGTAGGCAAGTTTTAAAAGGCCAAAACTGAGATGTTCTCCCAATAAGAACCTCTGCCTCTTCCCACTTCATTTAAAAGCATCAAGAGGTCCAAATTTAAAATGCTGAAGTCATCCCACACTCTTCCTACTCATCCCTTCACATCCAGTCAAGTAATCATCTGGCCATCTGAACTGCCCCACAAACTCATCCTCAACAGTTTCAAATGCACTATTTCTAGCTGTTCTGACTTGGTTATTACACCTTCCTCGTCAACTGTAGTACATCTTCTCCCTCCAATCAACTGCCCAAGTGAATCCCAGCGTTCAGCTTTTTACACAAATCTGGGATCACTGCCTCACTTAAATTAGTAGTTCTGCATTGCCTACATGAAAAGACTTAAACTGGTACTTCTCATTAAGTATCCTTACTGACCTAAGACTTGTAGTTGGGAGTGAGGGAGGGTAGCTCAAAGAACAACTTTTCTTTGAACTCAGTGCATTATCTGAAGTATTAATGAGGACCCTGTTCAAAATTATTATCGCTGACCAATTAAAATAAATTTTTTCATCTTGTCAAGACTGACTGACTTTCGGGGCACCTGTGTGGCTCAGTTGGTTGAGCACCCTACTCTTGATCTCAGCTCAGGTTTTGTTTTTTTGGGTTTTTTTTTTGACAGAGAGAGAGAGCACATGCGCAATCACAAGCACAAACACAAACGGGGAGGAGCAGGCCAAGGGAGGAGGAGAGGGAGAAGCAGGCTCCAGAGAGCTGATGTGGGACGGATGTGGGGCTCAATCCCAGAACCCTGGGATCATGATGTGAGCCCCAGACGCTTAACCCTCTGAGCCACCCAGGTGCACCGCTGGCTCAGGTCTTGATCTCAAGGTGGTGAATTTGAGCCCCATATTGGGCTCCTGCCTGGGTATGGAGCCTACTAAGGACATGACAAGACAGGAGAGGGGAGGATAGGAGAAGAGAGGGGAGGGGAGAAGAGGAGAAAACAAAAACTGAATTTCAGCAGCTTCTTTCACATTCATCTTGTGGGGGTCATGCTCCAGGGCTAGCCATCACCCTTGCCCCAAGGTTGCTGATAAAACTTAAGCATAAATCTAGACTTCTCACAAATGCCTCCAACAGTCTTTTTTTTTTTTTTTAATTTAAATTCAATCAACCAAAGCACAGTACATCATTAGTTTTTTATATAATGTTCTCCCCCACCACTCCTGCAAATAAGTATATCCAAAAAATTATTACTTTTCTCCTAACTTTTCATTTCCCCTTTCATGCTTGTTCTTGTTTTGTTTTCCCCTCCTTTCTTGAAATGCCCTTTCCCTTTCCATCATCCTTATCTCTGGCCAGCTCCTAAAATTTGACCTTTTCTGAAGCCTTTCTTCACACAACTCCCACACTGCCATCCGCAGCCAGGAATAATCACTTTCTCCTTGAGCCTTGAAGAACTTCGTATACAGAACACACATCATTTTTCAGAAGGATCTAGTTCCCTTGCTGGACAGTGAAAGCAGTTATCAGGTTTTACCTATCTTTGTATCTCCAGGGCTAAGGAAAAGTGGGAAGTACCTAGAAGACACTCAAATGTCACTGCACTGAAATTCTTGAAGAGAAAGTTACTAATGGTATCTGTCCTGAAAAAAAAACTAAAAAATCCATATAATTCAAGCAACCAAAATTCTGAGATGCTTTTACATATCATTAAGAGTGCAAACCCAATATTGACCCCTAACTCCAAACTCACAAAGTCAATGTAATTCACAACAACAAAAAAAGTTTGGTGACTTTATACCAGAGCTCTTGTACTAAAAGCTATCCTAAAGTTGACCAAACCCAATACCATCTTTTTAAATGAGAAATATTAAGTCTAAAATTCTAGGAAGTAGAAAAGTAATATAAATCTACATTTATGAACATATACTATAAATCTATAAATTATAAACATTTAGTTCCATATTATGGACAGAGACTGAATGACAATACTGCACTTCTGGCATTTAAGACTGTATTATTTCTCTTCCTTAATCTTTATATGTGATAAAAATACATCAATTTTCTTATGTTGATCCATTAATGCAGTCTCAAGATAAACCCAGTCTGACTATAAAGCTTTGTTTCATATTTAGTTCACTGAATTGGGTTTGATTTGCTACTTCTTGAAAATTCTCAGCCATTATCTCTGAGTATTTCCTCTCCTCCATGATCTGTTTTGGAACTGTGAGCTGTTACATTGGACTTGTTCCTTTAACCATTCATGTTTCTTAATCTTCCAATTTTATAAACTCTATCTTTGAGTTCAGCCTCTTGTCTATAGCAGAAGAAGATTTTAACCTTTTGTGCCAACAGACTTCTTTGGCTGACTGAAGGCTATGGCCCCCTTCTCAGAATAATTTTAAAGGCCTAAAACAAAATACATAGGATTACAAAAGAATCAATTATACTGAAATAGCTATCAAAATATTTTTAATTTTGACACAGCAATAGCCATGCTTTATTAAGATACATATAAGCTCTACCAATGGCTTAATAACCATAACTTCATTTTTTAATTAATTAATTTATTTATTTTTAAGTAAGCTTTACACCCAAATGGGGGCTTAAACTCACAACCCTGAGATCAAGAGTCACATGTTTTTCTGAATGACCCAGCAAGCCGTCCCTACTATAACTTCAAAGTAGTAATGACTCAAAGCACTATCTCAATAAATCTGTAACAAATGAACAGCAACTGAACCATAAGAAAAAAAATCTGACTTATTGGTGTTACAGGTTGAATAGTATCCCTCTAAAAAAATATATGTTGTGTTCAAACCCTCTACCTCAAAACAACCTTACTTGGAAATAGGGTCACTACAAGTGTAATTTATTTAGAGGGGGTCATACTGGAGTAGAGGCAGCTCCTAATCCATTAAGACTGGTATCACACGGCCACTTGAAGACACAGAGACACACAGGCAGAACATCATGTGATGATGAAGGCAGGAAATGCAATCAGGCAGCTGCAAGCCAAAAAATGCCAGACTGCCATCAACCACCAAAAGCCAGGATAAGGAAGGATTCCCCTACTGGTTTAATAGGAACATGGCCCTGCCAACACCTTGATTTTCAACTTTCAGCCTCCAAAATTGAAACAACAGATTTCTGTTGTTTTAAGCTATCCAGTTTGTGGTACTTTGTTACATTACAGCAGCCCTAGGAAACTAACTGCTGTCACAAGTATCTCTAATGCTTCTATGGTTTGTTGGAAATTCTGTCAATTATGAATGTAAACAAATTTCAATTAGAGATTAGTAAAAACACTCTTAATTCTAAGAACCCTATGTCTGAAGCAATTTAATAACTCGGTCTAAGATCCATTACTAATGAACTATGTTTTAACAAAAATAATGAACTACATTTAAACAGAAATACATGAACAGCTCTTTTTCATCTCAAACCATACTGAGTGCCACAAAAACATCTCAGGGATCTGTAATGACTTTGGCTCTCAACTCTAAAATGAGATGCAGGGGCGCCTGAGTGGCTCAGTGGGTTAAACCTGTACCTTTGGCTCAGGTCGTGATCCGAGGGTCCTGGGATCGAGCCCTGCATCGAACCCCGCATCGGGCTCTCTGCTCGGCAGGGAGCCTGCTTCCTCCTCTCTCTCTGCCTGCCTCTGTCTACTTGTGATCTCTGTCAAATAAATAAATAAAATCTTTAAATAAAATAAAATATAAAATAAAATGAGATGCAGCTAGGACATAAAACTTGTCATAAATAGTGAATTAAATCTAACTATCAAAGAATGAAAAAATTCATTATCTGTGTTAACTTCTTAAACTAATTACATGTAAAATTATCCCTTAGTCTTAGGTTAATATGATAATTATGAATAACCAAATGAAAAGACTTTTGACACTTCTTAGCCAGTAAATAAAGCATGAGAGAGCTGGTCTCTTGTTATTCCTTTTAGAATATATTCCTTTTAGAACTACTAAAAGTAGTATATTCCTTTTAGAACTACTCAAGTTGGTTTAAGCCCAATAGTCTTTTGCTCACTTATTCATCCAGGGGCCATATTTTTTAAAAGGAAAAAAAAAAAAAAAAAAAAAAAGAACAGTACAAAGTTCTCTACCTGTGAGGTATATACATTATCAAAGACATGTGGCTATTAAGCCCAAAATAATAAAGTCTTAAAAGATTATGAATGTACTAATTGTCTCCAAATTTTTTACCTCGGCCCTTCAAAATTCATGCTTTTACTTCAGTATCCTACCAGATCTCTACTGGAAGTCTTTCACTTCCTTATATATGTCAAAAACAACAACATAATAAAATTAATCAAAAAATTATTAACAAATACATACGTTTGCCTATCACTGAATTATTTCAGGGTAATTTAGTACAAGAAGGACCTATAATGATGCTTAGTTCAAATTGCTCAAATGAAATGAGCAAACTGAGACCCACAGAAGCTGCACTTGTCCAGAATCACAGAATAATTAGTGACAGCTAGGACAGAAAGGGATCTCCCAATTCCAAGTCCAATGCTCTTTATGTTACACCACACTACATAAAAACTAGTTAAAAGTTAAGTAAATTATCTGCAAAAGCCTTTTGTATGATCACTTTAATTCTATTCATAACATGATATTTAAAAACAGTCTGGTTGCCCAAAACCTAACAAGTTTTGGGGTTTGGGTTTTTTTGTTTTTTGTTTTTTGGGTTTTTTTAGTTTGGGGGTTTTTTAAATCAATTTTATTTTACCACCCAGGGCATTTTAAAAATAGGAAAAGGATTTCATTTCCACCTTCAAATTTGGCAAAAATGTTTTCAAAGAGAACTGGACACATATTT
This sequence comes from Enhydra lutris kenyoni, assembly GCF_002288905.1. Classification (NCBI taxonomy): domain Eukaryota; kingdom Metazoa; phylum Chordata; class Mammalia; order Carnivora; family Mustelidae; genus Enhydra; species Enhydra lutris. Next base: position 7,287,462 of record NW_019154088.1, on the reverse strand, counting down.
CAAGACATAAGCACTCTCATATGAATTTTTCTTTTCTAGAGAGCAATATAGCAGAAAAAACTTAAAATTTACATCCCTTTTAACTCCATTCCTAGACTATCTTAAGGAAAGAGTAAGATTTGGATGATGACAGAGCTAAGGATCAAATGCAGCACTGTTCAGGAACAAGAGAATATCCAACGACAGTAGCCTGGTTAAAAATAATGTATGTTATATACTGAACATAAAAACTATGCCATTAAAAACTATGTTCTGGGGGGACGCCTGAGTGGCTCAGTCATTCGTTAAGCATCTGCCTTCTGCCTTCCACTCAGGTCACCATCCCAGGGTCCTGGGATCTAGCCTTGCATTGCCTGCTTCTATCTCTACCACTCCCCCAATTCTCCCTCTCCCACTCCCGTTGCTTGTGTTCCCTCTCTCACTTTGTCTCTGTCAGATAAATAAATAAAATCTTAAAAAAAAAAAAGTATACATGTGTGTACATAAAATAATACAGAAAAAAGCCATCATAGTGCATGGTACATAGTAAAAATCCAATAAATAAAAAGGATTCATCATCAACATCATTGGAAAGGTTTGATTACAGTGTATCAAATGTTAAGACTTGTTATCTGAGAAACAAATAAACAAATAAATTATTATTACTTACTCCCTTTAAGAACTATTTAGTACATTATCGTAAATTACTACTTTTGCAAGAAGGAATTCTTTTTAATTGACTCTTTAAGTTAGTTCCAGTTATTACTAAAGGATGGAAAAGAAAAGCAGACTTTTACAAACCTTTCCCCAAATTTGGCACTGCATAAGATAAAGTCTTACATATAATAGATCCTTCATTAATTATTGATTAAATATACACTCACAATGAACTTTTGAGAGCTATCTCTCCACACCAAACTCTAATTTCAAGTAATACAGTATGTATTAGAGGATTTCAAAATGAGGCCTCTAAAGGCCTTACTGGATTTTTCCACAATGGTTACCTAGAAAAAGTTACTGGTTTCCCAAAATAGTGGTGATTTTCAGTCTTTAAAAAGTTGAAATCAGGTGAATAACATTTAAGTGTTAAGAACAGTCTCTAATGTAATTAAATTCCTACTGATTATGGCTTCTAAAAAAGGAAAAAAGGTAAAAAAATATATATGAAAGGCCCAGATAAAATCCATATTATGGGGGAATTTTACTATGCTGAGGCTTTAAGAGTGTCTGTCATAACATATATATCTTTTGTTGTTTCTTACTATATTCAACTATAAGTAATAAATTACCTTTATTAAAGTAATAAATTACCATTTATATATTAAAGATAAGATAAATTATTAGAATAAAAACTACATTCCAAATTAGTTCACACTTTGTGGCTTAGCTAATGAACAATGTTGGCTCTAATAAAACTGATTACCAGATGAACACATCGCTTCCTAAAATTAAAAAATATACATATTTTAAATAAAACCTCTAAGAGTTTGTCCCCATTAACTGTTAACATCTCATTAAAAAATACATATGCTAAAATATTTTTTACTGTTCTACCAAAACTAACATAACAAAGCCCTAGGGAATAACTTTTTAATAATGCAGGAGAAATTTGTGAAAACAGAATTCTAAAGGTCTTGGTGAATGAGGTAATCTCCAAGGTGTCCTATATCAAAAACTTTTTATTTTTTTAAGTTAAAAAAAAAAAGGCAACCCTCTCAACTTGCCTTTTGGTGTCTCAAATATCAACATCTTTGGGATTAAAAGTACTGGGAATTGTTTACTGATTTTCAGTGTAACAGCAGTATCACCCACCAATATCACTACATGAAAAACCTGCATTCTTAATCTGCCCACAAGTATTAGAAAAAGAGTCCATTTAGAAACAATATATTTTATGCATGTGTCAATTCACCTTCCCTCATTTTTCTATTAGATGCATCCAGAGAGGAAATATTAACATTTTACTTTAAATATGGTAATTTGTCTTTTCCCATCTCTAAAACAGAATTTGACATTTTGATCCAGGCTACTTTCTTAAAAGATACCAGTAAAAATTATCGTCCTTCCGTTCAGGATTTTTAGCAGTTTTTCCCCTAACTAAGTGTTATCTGAGATACTTCTTGATCTCTCTCAAAGTAGGTCTAATCTGCGGAAGGCAGTGAGACAGTGCACTGCACTGTGAATGGACAGCCAGGTATTTTATGAATGGAGGCGATCACGTGATCCCAGCACCTCCCCGAACTGATATTTCCCACATAACTGTGTCAACATTCTGAGAACAGAGGTAGTTGTTTGTGTGTGCGTATGTTTTTGAATTTAACCTATAACTTCTAATTCTCCTTACTTCCTGATCTCGAAAATCTACATGAAGACAGACAGTCAGGCTTTGAATCTTTGTCCTGGGAAATCCTTTCAAGATGTCCAAGGTGATGGATGTTTAATTATTTTTTTATGAATGAAGAGTGTGCTATGCAAATGAGGGCGATTCACAAAAAGAGAGAGAACATGGCGGCCACTTCTGCTTCTAGACTGCACTGACACTGCAGCAATCTACCTTCTCCCACACCCGCACATCAGAAGAGTGTGTTGGGGGGGGATGGAGGTTTGAGGAGAAAAGCTGTTTGGCATTTCTCAAGCTATTTTATGTTAAACAGGCCTAGGCTTTGGATTTTAAAGTTCTCTCAAAAAGGTCTGACTCGAGGAATGCACTTTATTTAAAGGAATGCATCCAGGACTAGTCCTAACTCTCTTAACTCTTTCCAATCCTCCGAAGATAAACAAAACTTGAGCTTAATTACAGGAGAACGGACGCAAATATTCTGCACGGAATTAAATCCGGTCTCGGTAAAAACTGTTACCGCACCATTATTCTTGCAGGCAGCCGTTACCTTGAAGCAAAATATTTAAAAGGCAACATATTTCGTTTGGAAAACAAGCCGCCCAAATAAACACAAACTTAAACCATGACACTCTAGAAGTTAATGAATGAAGTCATCAACACATTCAGCAATGTAAATACTGTTAAACCAACGTAAACGGTGTTTCTCAATACAGCCGAAGGATAAAAATTAACATTCAATATTCTTCTGTGCCCCTGATAAAGGTATGCCCAGCATTCGCAAAGGTAAAACGTAACAGTTCAACGTCCCCCACACTCCAGGTGTCCTTCGTTATTAAATTCTAAAAATGTTTCCCTAGTTCCATTTTCTACATGAAGCTTACAGGTCATAAGTTTAAAAGGGGGGAGGGGGGAGGTTTAATCGGTATTTAAGAGTCACTGACTCATCGAATTAAGATTCAAGAGCAGTTTGCTGCAGGAGGTGCTCCCACACATTAGTTTCCAAGTAAAATAGCTATAAAAGAAGCAGGATGGATATTCAGGGTATGTGGACTGGTATGCTAAAGTGAAAAAGGGCAGGCCAGGGGTCTTCGAGGCAAACAAGTAATTTCTACCCCGCCACCATCCGTCCACGTTAGTCCATCTCATAGGCGTACAATTGCCATCCCACCCCAACACTCAATACCCTCCCCCAGAAATAAGCACTAAACGCGGGGGGGGGGGGGGGGGGGGGGGGCTGCCATTAAATGGCTAAAGAAATCAAATGTTATCTCCAGAACAAGATGCACCGAGCTCTCCAAGCTTGCAAGCTTTCCGGCACCCAAGTCTCAGAGGGGTCGGAAGGATGGGGGGGGCTACTAATCAAGATCAATGAGGCGCTTACTCGCTGTCAGAAGTCGCCGTCTCCTCGCTCATCTTTCCCTCACCGCGATCCGATCTGGAGATGGAGGAGCAACAGCAGGCGGAGGAGCAGCAGCAGCACCGAGGGGCAGGAGGCAGCGGCGGCCGGGGGGGCGCGGGTGCAGCGGCTCAGGGGCCTCACCATGGTGGATGCCTCACCCGGAACGGTGCCCCCCCAGCCGGGAACCCCGGCCACCCCCGCAGGGGGGTGGCGGCAACAACCTCCGCCGTGGCGACCCCAGCCTCTTCCTCCGCCTCAGCGCCCAGCCAAGGGATCCGAGGAGGCCAGGGACGGTGGGTGGAAAAGAAAAAGGGCAGAGGGGCTGCGAACGCTGACTGGAGAGCTGCTCCTCCCGCCACCGGGGTGGAGCGCGGCGGGGTCCGGCCAGGAAGGAGCGGGCGGGCGGAGAACCCGGGAGCAGAGGCGGCGCTTCCCTCAGGGATGCGGCGAAGAGGAAGCAGAGATCCGTTCGGTGGGGGCCGGCGGGAGGGTGCCGAGCCCAGGCTCCAGGCGGCGGCGGCGCGGTCCTGCCGGAGCCCACCCCACCATCTCCCACCTCGCCGCCGGCTGCCCGCTTAGCGCCAAGAGGCGGCCGGGGCGGTCCTCAGCCACGAGCAGGACCGGGCGAGGGGCCTCGCGGCGGCGGATTCCTCCAGACACGCTCCAGCCGGGACGCCTCCAGGAGGGGGAGGAGGGGGCGGCGGGGAGCGTGTGAGGCCAGGGCAGGCAAGCCGATCTCCCCCACCCGGGTCGGAGAAGAGCAGGCGCACCCAGGAGACAGGGTCCCGGGAAGCAGCGGGATAGCGAGGAGAGCGGACGCAGATCCCCCACCAGCCGGTGCCCACCAGCAGCTCGGCGGGCCAGCTCCTCACACCCGCCAGAGGGGAGCTGTGAGAGGGGCGGCGGAAGCGCTCACGCCGCCCGCTCCTTCCGCCGCCGCTGCCCGAACCGGGGGCGCCCAAGGGAGAAGGAGGCGAAGTAGTCCCTGGCGACTTCTCCCGGCCGCCTGCCTCCCCCGGGGGCCAGAGCGGACGCGGGGTGCGGTTGCCGAGCGCAGTACCCGGGCTGTGAGGGCGTGTGAGCAGGGCTAAAAGCTGCGGCCTCCGGGTGAATCACTGCAACTCGAAGTCGTGTGCAGCATAGCAAGTTTCAGGAAAGTAGTTCCCTCCTCCCTTCATTTCCCAAATCGTTGTCGAGCCACAGAGCGGGGAAAGGAGGAGGGAGGCGGAGGGATACGTCAGGCACCGTGTTCGGTGTGCGTGCGCGCGCTCCAAACTCTTGGCACGCCGAGAAAGGGGGCGGGGGTGTGAGCTGCACGGGGAGCTGCTTGGGAGGTTGCATTGTTGCGCCGCGTTACTCCCCGTTACACCCCGTTACTCGCTTTGGAATATCCGGGTTGTTAGAACGAGGAGGCTAGAATGACAGTGTGGTCAAGGAGGAAATGGGAGGCTGTTCTGTTTTGCCGTGTGTGTGTGTGTGTGTGTGTGTGTGTGTGTGTGTGTGTGTTGGAGGCTGCTCTGTTTTGCTGTGTGTGTGTGTGTGTGTTTTCCTTGCAGAGCAAAGAATGGAGCTGGCATGAGTTCATTTTTAGTTGGTGGGGGTTAGAGGGAGGGACCGTACAAAGAGAGCTCCGCCTGCTGTCCCTCTGGTTGCACTGCTGCAGTCCCCTAGCTGCATGTACAGCGGGAGTGCGTGTGTGTGTGTGTGTGTGTGTGTGTGTGTGTGTGTGTGTGTGTTAGAGTTAGTTTTAATACCTTGGATTCTTAATGCGCGAGGGGTATGCTGTGCAGGGCATTCATCTCCGAAAGCTAGAGAGGTTGTTAATGGAGAACGACTTCCATTGAAGCCCAGAGTAGGCGTGTTACATGAATCTGGCGCAGCCAGAAGCGCAGGAAATAACTCCCGCTGCGAGTGAGGTTGCATAACTATAGCGCAGAAGATGCCTCTGTGGCACGAACTGCTCTAAACGGAGGCGGAATGATTATTGAATAGGCAGCTGTCACTTTTGCATTGTTAGAGGACAATGTATGCATTCATCTCGAAAGGTTTTTGCTCAGAAACCTGCTGGGGTTTCAGCCGGCAGTCTAGGGTCTGCGGGACTAGAGAACTCACGGCCCCTGGCCTCTGCAAATTCTATCATCCCTTCTACCTAGAAAGCCAGCCTTACGCCATCCGACCTGGGGGCTGAGTCCTAAGTTTCTGACGCATCTCTCTAGATATCATCTAGTTTTGTGTGCGGTGTTTTTCTCCTCATTTTCAGGTTTGTGTGGCCTGAGAGTAAATGCTGCTTCTGCCACCTTGAGGGGTAAAACAATTCCTGAGGATGAGGAAAGTGGGGAAAACTCCCAAACCAGCCAGCGCTCCTCACCTGGCATCTGTCTCCAGAAGGTTTCAGGATTGCTGCTTTCTAGAGCGCATACACTAGCCTGTTATTAAACAGTGTTTTGCACATAGTAGGTGCTTAATAAATGAAGAGTAAAGGAGCTAAGCCTCTCAGGCGGCCCCCAAAACCAGCCCACTGATTTCTGAGGTTTCTTTAATGTAATTCTTGCCTCTTCTGGGCAGCAGCATTTCCTTACTCAGAGTGAGGAAGGGGCAGTGTTGGTGGCTGGAAGAGGTGACCTCTCTTACCTCTGAACATGCGTTTTATTGTTGTTGTTGTTGTTTGTTTTGTTTTGTTTTGATCTTGTTCCTGGGAAGACCCTGTTCCGGGAGTGTTGGTACTGGCCTGCTCTCCTTCCTACTACTGCTACCCAGTTTGCCTTCTCAGATTTGAATCAAGTCCCATCAGTTATCGTTTGTGTGTTCTAGACAGGTTACGTAAACATTGCCTGTGGAAAATGGGGAGAATAGTACCTAATTCATAGAGCTGCTGTGCTGATTCATGAAGTAATAATATACGTGAAACCCTTAGAACAGATGAAGAGATCAATAAATTCTAGCTCTTCCTCTGATTTTGTAAAATGGATATGATGGTACACTCCATGACAAGGTGGTGGCAGTGACTTGGAAGGTTAAACAGCCTTGCTTGTTCATTCGACAAATAACTATGGACTTTCTTCTGTTACTGCTCTTGCTAGACACATGGCCTGGCCCTTAGCAAGCCTTATCCATAAATGATTGCTCTCAGTCATTATGGTTAAGTAAGTACAAGGAAAGTTGGGTCATTGGCAAAGGCCTCCTTTTCTTTTGAAGAAGTTTGCATCTGCTTGAGGTTCACCTGCATCAGGGAAAGGATCAATGACAGGCTTTGGGAGATCTGAAAACCATCTTGGCTGTGCTGTGCAAGGCACTGTGCTGGCCACTTTCACACACATTACTTACCGAAAGGGGCAATATATGATCAATAGCCCAACTTCACACTTTTTAGATTGTTCCCAGTCCTATAACCAAGACACAATCACCAAACTGTTCCTCACCTCCAGTGTTCCCCATACCCCTCTCAGGACACATTTGTGTCCTTCTTTTTAAGGGTACATTTCTAGTCCTCCCCTCTCACCCAGTTATTGAAGATCTTACCAGCATTTTAGTAAACTATCTTGGTCTGAAGAGAGAATTCTACTCTGAAGCAATCAGAAATGATCCTACGTTCAGGCTCAAGGGTCAGGGGTCTTTCAGTCTAACTCACTGTCAGTAGCTACCTTAAGCTCAAGAGGCCTCACTGCTCTATCCCAGTGTCTGTACCTTTGCCAGTACAAGAGACAGAATGACCAAATGCAGTATGGGAGACCTTATTTGGATCCTGATTTGAACAAATACTTTTAAATTTGAGATCATCGGGAAAGCAAACACTAACTAGAGATTGATGATAATAAGGGATTTTTTTAAAAAGTATTAGTGTTATGATTGTGGTTTTTTTAAGTCCTCATCTTCTATAAAAACATACTGAAATATCTATAGATGATATATCTGAGATTTGTTTCAAAATAATTCAGTAGGGTGAGGAGTGGGAAGAAGTAGTTAGGGATAGAGATGAAACAAGATTGGCTACAGAATGATAATGAGCACATTCTCTTTATTATTTCACACATTTGAAATTTTCTATAATAATTTTTTTTTTTTTAATATGCTGGAAGTACTGCTTGAAAGCAGATTCCTTAGCCCCACTCCCAAGATTGGGATGGAACTGACAAATCTGCTTTTCCAGAACGATGCCAGGTTCTTGGTCCTTCTTAACCCTTCACAGTCTTCTACCTTTTTCCCTACAACTACTTTTCATCCCATCTCCAAACACATCCCTACCTAAGAATCTCGATTTCAGCAGCACCCAAAAAAGGGTGGCCCAACATCTATCATAAACTAAGGCAGGTCAAGGCCAAAGGGCTAGTTCAGTCAGGGAAGCTGGATCTAATAAGACTTGAAAAGTGGGCGCCTGGGGGGCTCAGTGGGTTAAAACCTCTGCCTTTGGCTCAGGTCATGATCCCACGGTCCTGGGATTGAGTCCCGCATCAGGCTCTCTGTTCAGCAGGGAGCCTGCTTCCTCCTGCCTCTCTGCCTACTTGTGATCTCTGTCTGTCAAATAAATAAATAAAATCTTTAAAAAGAAAAAAAAAAAAAAGACTTGAAAAGCTATGTGAAAAGGTAAATACAGATGCAGATCACAGTTTCACCTGAAGTTCCAGATCCATTTAGTTGGCACAGCTATCAATGAGTGCTAGTCAAAGATTCTGTGGCCATGCCAGAGGTCATCCAGGCAGGGGCATGCTTGTATTTACTTGGGTGTGTTTTCTCAGGTGGGTCTGTGGGGAAAAGGCTGGTCACATTGACTGCTGCTCACAGGTCGCTCACATTACTGTTGTCCTCAGTTTTAGGAATTAACCATGGCCACTTACAAAGTTGTTATAGATGATTAGTTATCAAAAGCATTTATGCACCAACAGCACAAGTGCCAAGTGACTCCCACTATAGGACATCATCACAGTTAGGAAGGTACTAGTGGTTTCTGGGTTCCAGGTGGGTATCAGACCATGGTTCACAAGGTCGGCAAAGGTGGCCTATCCTCATGGAAGCCCTGGCAGATGGCATGTAGCACTCCGACTCAAGGCCTTTTCCCTCTTTCCAGACCGCTCAGTCCCTAGTGATCATCTTTCTGATGAACTCAGACTTTATCTCCTCAAATTCTTTTCTTTTTGCCTTTACTGTTTTACCTTTGTATTGATAATTCTCGCTCTCTGCTCCACCTCTTCCTGAGTTTATATTTGTTTTCCCAGTTAAATGTTAAGTGGCTTGAAGGCAGAGGCTGCATTTCGTGTATTTTTGGTGCACTCTTCAGCAATCCTTTTGAGTAACAGAGGTTTTTCTAGTGAAATATGATAGCCAAGCCAGTGTATGTATAAAAACAAAGCTTTAATGGGGGTGCCTGGGCGGCTCAGTGGGTTAAAGCCTCTGCCTTGGTCTCAAGTCGTGATCCCAGGTCCTGGGATCGAGCCCCGTATTGAGCTCTCTGCCTGCCTCTCTGCCTACTTGTGATCTCTGTCTGTCAAATAAATAAATAAAATCTTAAAAAAAAAAAAAAATGAAGCTGTATTGACCGACACTGTGATGGAGATTCAGAGCCCCCTCCAGCTTCTTATTGCAACCTGAACACTACAGCAGCTCAGCATTTCACGAAAACATGCTGTCCCTTGCACTAATAAGCTCTCAGCAGAGATTTGTATACTTGAAAAGCCAAAAGAGGAGATAATCATGCCAACATGTGAGGTTCTAGCAATGCATAAAATACATATTCAAATTTCTATTTCTAAACATTACCCCTGAGCACATGTTTCAAAATTTCAAATTTTAAAACTGTAACTGGAGTGTGCCTAGATCAAAGGGGATTGATTCTATTTTCATGCTGTACTTTGTTTAATGAACCATCTTTTTTTCTTTCTTTCTTTTGTGTGTGTGTGTGTGTGTGTGTGTGTGTGTGTGTAACCAGTCTCTTGGCTAATGAGCTCTGCCTCTCAGAGGAATTACTAAATGGTAACCATGTTTCTAAATAGTTTCCTTGCCTCTGGCACAAGTCTGTTTCTCCATTGCTAGGGTTTCCATGTTCTTCCAAACTAATACAAAGTATAAAGGATAAGTATGCTATTTTATTTTTCTCCCAAAGGACTGCAATTGTTGGTCTGGTAGTATCCGGTGAGTGTGAAATCAGTTTACTTTTAATGCTATAACTGCCTTTTACAGGAAGTTTCCACAAGATTACAACCAGTACAAGGGAAACGAGCAGTCTGTGATTTCCTTTATTTTCAGCATAATCTTAGCAGGGAGGATGCTTACCAGGCCCACACTGCTAAATAAAGCACTTCTCCTTACCGTCATTCTCCCAAATGGATTTGGCATGCTTGTTCCTTGAAGGTTAGATCCCAACAGTAAATGTGAAGAATTGAAATATCTGTGACATAAAATTTCCAAGGGTGTGTGCATGCAACAAATGCACCACAACGAGAGTCTAGATGATTCCTTGGATTTTGTTTCAAATATGGCGTTTGACTTCCCTTTTAGTGAGTAATACTCGGCCATTGTATACAACTACCAAACTTGGAATGTCTTTTAGAAATGTAACCTTCCTAACCCCCTTGCCCACTAGGTATTATCATCAGTTCCAATTTATAGAAAGAATTAGGAACTGACCATCAGAGAGGTTAGGTGACTTGCCAAAGTTCACACATTAGCAGGCCTGTGGCTGGAGCTCAAACTAAAATTTTTCTCCTCTACAAACCCGTGTGTGTTTATGTGTGTGCATGCACTTGTGTGTGTGTGTGTGTGTGTGTGTGTGTGTGTGTGTGTGTTTTGGTAGTATATATAACTTCTCCAAGATGAGCTCCTTGGTGGCATATACTTTCTATTTCAAATCATTATTGCTGTGGATGATGACTTGGCAGGAGAACTGTACTTTGGAAAAAGGGAGGAGGAGTCATTATCAGCTGCCTCCTGTGATGCCCAGGTACATAAATGCCCTTATACCATCAGTTCCAGAGGCAACAACATCTGGTTAGTTCTCATGATCATAGTAGCCAAACTAGCCATGTGTGGCTAAATTAAAATTAAATTAAAATCAATTAAATTCGATAAGATTAAAAATTTACTCTGTAGTCTTACTAGCTACATTTCAGGGGCTTAACTGCCATGGATGGTTTGTGGCTACCATTCTGGACAGTTCAGATATAGAACACTTCTATCACAGAACGTCCTTTTGGGTACTTTTGTGTGCAGATATGTTGCCATAAACAACACAGGTAACTATCTTGTTATTAATATAGACATCTAACAATGGTTGTGCTTTTGAATATGTTATTATTGGTTTGAACTGAGCATTGTGTTCCCTCTTTTTATCTTAGATATGTCTTCATTGCCATCAACTAAGGGTAAAAAAGAGATGAATTTCATAATTAGAGTCTTTGATAAAGCCACAGAAGATATCTACCTTAGAAGCACTAATGCATTTATTTATTTATGTGTTTATTTATTTGATAAAAATGTTTTAAATGCTCATGTTGAATATTGTAATTCCTTGCTACTCAAAGCAGCATAGCTTCCCCTGGGAGCTTGCTACAAACTGTTGCAGAAATGCAAACTCTTGGGCTCCACCCGAGTCCTACTGAATTATAATCTGCATTTTAACAAGGTCCCTAAGTGATTCAACTGTGCATTGAAGTTTAAGAAGCCCTGCTGTAAATAATCTCTGTCTCTGGTAGGTGGCCTTTCCTAACCTTGATTAGGGGTATCATCCTTCAGGCTTGCCTATCCTCCAAGTATATAAAAGTCAGATATTCCCACCATCATTTTCAGCCCTTTTCCTGCCCCCCCACCGACAAAAGGATTTTTGTTCCTATTTCCTTTTATCCTCTTCTTTCTGGTCTAGGATTTAGACCATTCAGCATCTTGACTCTGCTCCTCCTTCCATCAAGTCTACTACACTCAGCTCCATGAAGTCCCAGGTCTCTCCACCAGGGCACTGTGCCCGGAAGGGCTGCCCCTTTCCTCCCACCTCCCCATTTCCCCCTTTTCTCTCAAATCTTCCTACTTCCCTAAAAAGCATTCCTTCTTTTCCCAACTCTCTTTTTTCTGACTTACCTGAAAGTTTCCTGCTCTTTCTACCCAACAATATCACGCTTTCAGTTGGGCTTCATTACACTCTGTTGGGCATGTGTAAAGCCTGGCAGTTCTCACAAGCAACTCAGGGGATCTTAAAACATTACATTCTTGCTATAACTTCTATTTGCTCTACTTTAATTTAAAAACAAAACTTAAGAGCTTGCATTACATACAGAGTTGGCTCTTCCAGCCCTCTACCTGTGTTGGCAATGTAGATGTGTGATATATCTATATATCTATATATCTATATATATCTATAAATAATATATATATAATTTATATAGTTTAGCAGTTATAATTCCAAGAATGTAGAAGTTTAGGTGATGGGGCAGAAGGAGAGCTATAAAGGAATTGTGAGTATTAGAGGGAAAAGGTAGCAATTATTTTTATTATCTGTTTTGTATACCATCTTGTATAGATATAGATATAGATAGATATAGATATAGATACAGATATATTGCAAAATTTTGGAGACCAGTAAAAAGGCTGTTGCAATGGTCTACATGAGAGAAAATTAGGGCATTGGTCAGGGCCTAGAGAGAGAGGATGGATAAAAGACATGTAGATATGGGGCACGTGGGTGGCTCAGTGGGTTAAAGCCTCTGCCTTCGGCTCAGGTCATGATCCTGGGGTCCTGGGATCAAGTCCCGCTTTGGGCTCTCTGCTCGGCAGGGAGCCTGCTTCCTCCTCTCTCTCTGCCTGCCTCTCTGCCTACTTGTGATCTCTCTCTGTCAAATAAATAAAATCTTAAAAAAAAAAAAAAAGACATGTAGATAAGAGAATATTCAGGACTACTTTAGGTGCTGGGAGGAAGCCTGCTTTCCAACAATCTACAATCTAGCTAGGAAGACATGGAAAACCAAAAGGAAACATTTAGAAAATACAAGATGTTATCTGAATAAATGCCATGACAAGTAATAAAAATAACTGCTGTTGTTTTCCTCTAATGACACTAATCTTCTTAGCATCCCCAAATACCTCCATTTTGGAATTCTGTGACAGTATCTTCAATAGGTTTGCATAAGAAAATCTAAATATACACTATATTGAAGAATTCTGTGTTTAGAAATTATTAGATGCTGAAAACTTCACTTTCAGTGACACCTGGCCAGTCCTTACCTTATCAGACAGAGATGTTTTCTTTCTCCGTAAGATTTTTAAATCCTAAGAAGACATTGACCCGTCCTTCATACTAGAGAATGCCACCCTCAGCTCTAAAGCTTTTTATCAGGAAGCTAAAACACTTCACGCCCTTATTGTCTTCTGGGTCTTAGCCAATCTTTGTTTATTTCAAATTTCCTTCCTTTGTTGGATCATCCTAGTCTTCCTTCTGGAGACCCTGCCAAGCTGTGCTAAAGACTTAGGACAGTTTCTCTTAACCTGCCTTATTGTCCCTGCTTATTTTAAGTATGTCTCCTAATATTTTCCATAGAGCTTTCTAGAATCGATTTAGGAAAATAAAATTGCTTGCTACATCCTACACTATTTGGTCTAGTCTACATTCTAGAAATGTGGTGATTCTTGATACGTCCCATGATACTATTCTTAACTGTGTATTTGTTTAATGTCTATATTTAGTCATCCATTGTTTCTAAGTTTTTCTAAAACCCCAGCTTCCATAGGTGTCAAATTATTTTTGTATCATAACTTATAAAGTGAGATGTCTGGTAGGTGCTTAATAAATGCTATTTTATATGGTACTGGTAATTTATGTCTCTCCAAAAAGACAACTTTTATTTATTTGTCAGAAAGAAAGGGAGAACGCAAGCAGGGGGAGCAGCAGGCTCCCTGCCGAGCAAGGAGCCCAAAGTGGGACTCGATCCCAGCACTCTGGGATCATGACCTGAGCCAAAGGCAGCCACTTAACCAACTGAGCCACCCAGGTGCCCTCACCAAAAGGACAACTTTTTTTTTTTTTTAAAGATTTTATTTATTTATTTATTTGACAGACAGAGATCACAAGTAGGCAGAGAGGCAGGCAGAGAGAGAGAGAGGAGGAAACAGGCTCCCTGATGAGCAGAGAGCCCAATATGGGACTTGATCCCAGCACCGTGGGATCATGACCTGAGCCAAAGGCAGAGGCTTTAACCCACTGAGCCACCCAGGTGCCCCCAAAAGGACAACTTTTAATTTATATTTTGAACTTATATCTCTGAAGCTTTTACTCATTCAATTATATAAATGCCATGAGATATCTGGCCAAACTTCCATTCAAATTCATAAATTCTATTTATGTATGATCCCAGTTTATCCTTTACTTTTCATTCATTCACTTGAATGTAACTCATTTAATTCTAACAATAATCATCTCTTGGTTTTTTTTTTAATTCTTTTTTCAAGGTGTTTACTTCTAATACTGATCTTCTTTTACAAAACCAAAAGTGCTTAGTGAAGGATAAAGAGAACTTTCAGAAAACTGTCATTAGGATTTATTAGAGAGTGGTCCTTAGGGGCAACTCTCAAATGATCCATCTTTGACAAAATCACAGACAATAACTATATCAGAAGAATTCATTAACTAATTAGTTACTTAAATATACCAGGCTCAGTAGTAGAGATGAACTGAAAGCAGCACTTGACTGCAAGGAACTTAGATCTAGTGAAGATGTAAATAGGTAAATTCCCTTTCCTGTGGTAAGTGGTAGAAGTGTTACAAGTGACATGCTATCGGAGCAACTCACTTGCTTCACATAAAATGGAGGATTAATCATAAGAGAGCATTTAGGAAGAAACTCAGTTTTCCCCCTTTTGTGCAGAGAAACCTCCAGGTCTTTCCTACTGTGTTTCTCCCCTGCGTGTCTCCTTTACTTTTAAAACAGCACACTTCACTTTTGGGTACCGAATAGGTGGAGGTTTTTTCCCCACATGAAGTATTTCCCTGAAACACCAGCTGGGTATCCTACAATTTAACTCGCTTCTGATACCGTCTATATGGAGATGGCATCAGATTCCACAAGTTAAGGCCTCAGTCCCATAAAATTGCTCCCCCATCCCCAGCGCTGCCCCCACTTCTGCCCCAACTTCAGAAGCGGTCACAAGCCCAGTGCTTCTAACCAGCACGCTATAGATCAGAGTTTCCAACGGCCCCTTTCTCAGGTTTAATTAATTTGCTGCAGTGGTTCAGAGAACACAGGGAAACATTACTTACAGTTACCAATTTATCGTAAAAGGATATATGATAAAGGATACAGGTGAACATCCAGATGGAAGATTTGAGTAGGGCAAGGTATGTGGGAGGGGGCCCGGAGCTTCCACGCCCTTTCCAGGCACACCGCTCTCCCAGCTCCCATGTGTGTTCACCAACCTGGGTGCTTCCTGAACCCCCTACTGTTGGGATTTTTTGGAGGCTTCCTCACGTAGACATGATCAATTATTAACTCCGTTTCTAGCCCCTCTCCCGTCTGTGGAGACGAAGGGGTAGGGCTGAAAATTCCAAGCTTCTAATCATGGCTTGTTCTTTCTGATGACCAGACCCCCATCCAGAAGCCATCTAGGAAGCCACTCTGAGTCACCTCATTAGAACAAAAGATGCTCTTAATGCTCTTATCACTTAGGAATTTACAAGGGTTTTAGGAGGTCGGTGTCAGGGACGGGGTCAAAGACAAATATTAGAGCAAGAGATGCTCCTAGTGTTCTTATCACTTAGGAAATTATAAGGGTTTTAGGAGTTCTGTGCCAAGAACTGGAGGCAGAGACCAATATATATATATTTTCTACTTTTTCACAGTGAGTTTTCATAAAACATTATTGTGAAACGTAAACAAGAACATTGAAATGGAAAACCATCCTTGAAAATGGCTTCACCCATGTGTTCAAGGAGAGTGTGAATAGGAAAAACAAAATGCTGATGACTGTATATTTGTATAACTTCAGCCTCCAAAGGCACAATTGGAGCTAAGAGAGATTTGATCAATGTCTGGTTCTTTTCTGCACACTTACATAACAACAAGGTCAGCATACCGAAGATGAAGCCGGTGAGGGGGAAGTGCTCACAGCCGCTCCCCAGCACTCAGCCTACTTAAATATGTTACCCCTTTCACCAATACCTATCATCATCTTCCCCAGGAGAGGGTCTGATACTGCACAGTGATCTGATGGATGTTTATGTGGCTGGCTTATTTATATTCAATTGTATTGTCTGACAGTTCTTTACTGTACAGGCCCTGTTGGTTTATTTCCACAATCTACTAATTAATACCAAAATGCTCTGAGAAAATACTCTTTTACATGATGTGCTTTGTTTTGATGCCCAGTTCAAGAACTGTCCACAGTTGCTTGTTGTATACTAAATGCCCAAAGCCACCTGTCCTGCTTCTTATCTCATCCATCCCAGTGTCGTTCCCACTGGGCTTTCCACTTCTCTTGTCTCCTCTGAATGCATGTAAAAATGTAAAAAATTCTATACTGGACGTTTTTCCTGTGTTTATTTTAATCTATAAGGTATTCTTAGGTTCCTAGTGTGTGTTCTGAATGTTCTGAATATCAAATTAAGAAGACAGGAGTTCTGCTTTCTAAGATTTATTTTGTTTCCCCAAAATGTCTAGTGTTGTACCCTCAACGATGTTGACAGATAGAAGTTGCCTATTGCCTTCCCAAAATATGAAGGGAGCTCATGGGAACCTGGGTCATCATGTGTAATTAAAAGGAGCAATATTAAAAGGCACAAAATAATTAATATCAAGATGAAGAAATCCCAAGACGTAATCAGCTACCTCAAACCAGATACACTGGAGTTGAACTTTAGCACAGACATATGGATAGGTAGATAGGTATGTCATCACAGTAATCCCCCAAGTGCAAAGACAAATATACCAAACTGCGTTTTTTGTTGACTTTTAAAATTAAAACAAGTGCTTCCTGCAAAAACTTAGAACTCTATAATAAAGCAGTACAGAGTAAGAGAACTTCAATTTTACTTGTCTCAAAGGTGACTACTGTTAATAGTTAAGAATACGTAATTTTAGATCCTTTTCTATGTATTTACACACACACATAATAAAAACAAATTTTATATATTATTTTACTTCCTTTTTAACATGCTTTTTAACATGATATTAGTATTCATTCTTTTAAATGTATTTTATAACATGGGTATATTATAATTTACATACCTATTTCTCTCTATAAATGGATATCAATCATTGATTGTTTCCAGATTTGGGTTTTTTTAGTAGAAACAATGCTTCAGTGAGCACCCTTGTTATTTACCTTTGGCCTTAAGGGTGAAGATTTCTCACAGAAAGATTTGTATAAGTGAAATGGCGAGGTCAAAAAGAATGAACATTTTAAATAATGGAAGATAATGCCAAATTGTCTTCCAAAAACACTCTTCCATTTTTTTAAATCAATTATCTTCCCACCAGTAGTATATGCTGTATATATATATATATATATATATATATATATATACCCTTTTCTCTACACCCTCACTCAAAGTGGATATTGACAATCTCTTAATTTTGGCCGGTGTAAGGCCACCCAGTATGGTGCCTTTTTGTTGTTTGTTTTGCATTTCCCTAACCACTAAGTTTCATTTCATTCATGTTTCTTCTTCAGTGAATTCCATAATCCATCTGTTTTTCATTAATTTCTGTCTCAATTTCCTTAGCTGTACCCTTAGCTGAATATTGTTGTGAAGTAACTGTTATGAATGTACTCATTTCTTACACATGGTTTTCCATGGGCCACTTTCTTTTCTAGCAAAAATAATAAAAAGGAAAAGTATAGTTTATAAAGGCTTTTTAAAAATTTCTTTCCTATATTCGATATTCTATTTTTATTTATGTACTTTTAAAGTATGTCTTTTTTCCAGTCACACAGAAATACTGTATCCATTGTATTCAGACTAGCAATAGTAATGCATATGCTTTAGGGAGAAATTCAGGGGAAGTGCATATATTCTATGCACTAAAATGTCCATTTGTCCATAATGATCCCCCAGCACAGCTTCCCCAGCACAAAGGTGTTAAACAAAACCAACATTATTCTTAAAAGTGTTATGAGACAGATGCCTAACTTTCTCCTCTCCCAGATCAATAACATACAATAGCCCTCTCGATAAATACAGGTGGCCAAATGTTGCTGCACATTTTTCTTCCCCGGTGGAGGACATGAAGATAATCATAATAGCTAACATTGGGTGCTTACTGGATGCTAGGCTCTGTTCCATGTGCTTACATATGTTAATACTAATCTCATCATGAGATAGGTGTGATTAGTATCATCTCTGTTTTAGGGATGAAGAAATAAAAGCACATAGTGTTAAATAACTTTAGTTCTCACAACAAGAACACAGCAGAGACCTGATTCGAACTCGGGCCATCTGATTCCAGAGCCCCAGTCATAGCCAGTATGCTTGATTTGGACAACCAGTGTTTGCCTAGAAGAGTAACAGAGGGAAAGAACCAGAAGAAAAAAGGCAGGGACAAGGAGAGAAAACAAAGAAATGATGGATAAGAAAAGAAAGGAAAAGAGAAAAAGAAAGAGGAAAGAGAAATAGAGAAAGAGGGAAGGTGGGTGGGAGAAAGGAAGGAAAAGAAAGAAGCTGAAGCAAAAAGAAGGAGAGGAGATAGATAAGGACCAGGGGAAATTACCACACTCGCGCTGCCAGTTCAATGGCCAACAGAACAGGGTTTGGTCACAGCGAAATGCCCTGCATTGTAGGTCCAGTGTTCCTCCTGCTCCCTGACCCTTAACCCAGTAACCCGTTCTCCCCCAAATGCAGACTTATTTCTTCTAACTTGGGAGCTTATCCTGGCGTTTTCCCTTTTTGTACTAAACGGATTCACAAAAATTGTAGAGATGGCGGCACTCACAAAGGAAGGTGGGATTGCCTCTGCACTGGTTGTCTTACTTGGGCTTTTAGGCATAATACAAGCCAGTGATCAAATGTTGACAAAGTTGCACCCTGAAAAAATCCTAGAAGAAACATTGTAAAAATTGGGTTTGGATTTCAACTTCTCCCTAATTCTTTAGACTCACTTTTTCTTGAACACAATAGAAAAGATCCTGGGGATTATTCTAGGATATTGGTTCTCAACTGTGGGCAATTTTGCCCCCTAGGGCACATTTAGTGGTGTCTGGAGACATTTTTAGGTCAGTGTCACAACTGGGGCCGGGGGGTGGGGTGAGGAAGGGAATAACTCTGGCATCTATGGGTAGAGGCTGTGGATTCTACTAAGAACAACCCATCACACCAAAGAACAATCCAGCTCAAATAGGTCAACAGCACCATGATTAAGAACCCCTGTTCTGAAAGGCAATGCTACCCAGGTCAGATTACAGCTTCTCTTCAGTGTCATGGGAATTTATTCTCTAACAGAAATACAAAGACAACTGCAACTTTTCCTTCTAGCCAAACTCTACTTTTTCCTTACAACTCCTTCCTGTCTGGCCTAAGGCCAAGCCATTCATGGAAAAACAAAACGGTGCAAAACAGAAATCGTATAAAGGTCCAATCCAAAATAGTTGAGTACAATTTCTTGCTAGAGTTTTCTACCTCTGGCCATGAAATATTTTGTAGAAGGATTTTATGAATGATGTTATTTGGGTATTTCTTTATAAAGCCATGGATTGAAATGAAACTGAGCATGTGTTTTGGGGACAAGAGTAATAGAAGAAAAGAAAGGAAAACCTTTATTCTAGCAAAACTGCCTAAGGAATAATTATTATTCAATAAGTACACTAGGATATTTATTTTTTTTATTGGTGCATTTTTAATTTTTTATTTAAATTCAATTAATTAACATATATATTATTAGTTTCAGAGGTAGAATTTATTGATTCATCAGTCTTATACATATGGCCCAGTGCTCATTGCATCACGTGCCCTCCTTAATGTCCATCACCCAGTTACCCCATTCCTCCACCCCTCTCACCTCCAGGAACCCTCAGTTTGTTTTCTATGATTAAGTCTCTTATGGTTTGTCTCCCGCTCTGATTTTGTCTTGTTTTATTTCTCCCTTCCCTCCCCAACAGTTCCTTAAATTCCATGTATGAGTGGGATCATATGATAATTGTCTTTAACTGACTGACTTATCTCACTTAGCCTAATACCTTTAGACTAGGATAGTTGGATGAATAATCTTTATCTAAAGAGAACTTACTTAACAGATTTGAGTATTGCCTTTTTATGTGTCATTAATAATGTGATATATTTGAAAAGCCCAAGAAAATCAGTGTTTAATAATAAATTTGAGATTTATATGCTATATTTATGTAAATAAAATCTTAAAATTTTATGTGCCAGATACTCTGCTCAGTCTTATGTTCATTATCTCCTGCGGCCTCACATACCCAGTTAGCAGATGTGGAAGTGAAAGCTCAAGAAGGTGAATTTATTTGCTTAAGCTTACAAAGCTAGTAAGAAGCAAACCAGGATTTGAATTCATGTTCTCTAGCTCCAACCAAGTCTAGAATTATTTGCACAATATGATTCTGCTTATCTCATCATCCCTGTTCCTAAGAGCATTCAAGGAATGGATTGTAGTCCTATTGTTGGTTTTTAAATACAGCCCCAAATAAAATCAATACATCAATTATATACATATGCTGCCATATTAATATATTATGTTCATCATAAAACATTCTAAGATAAAATTTTTAAAATGAATAAGATACAGAACAAGTAAGAATAAATGTTCTAATATTTTGCTCCTACACCTCCATAGATCATCATCTTTAACACTTCCTGGGATTCTCCCCCACCCTTTGGAGGCCCCTGGAGTAATGGGGTCAGTTCTTTGCTGTCTGTGTCAAACTAGGAGACCTGGCCTATCAGTGCCTTTTCTGAGATTTCATGAGAAATGGCTTTTGTCAGATCAATATTAGATACCAATTCCAATTCAGATGCACACTTAAAACCAAATAACACAACAGTGACAGGAGAATACAGCTTTTATCCATGAGAAAAGTGCATGCAGAATGTGGCAGGAAGGGGACTTCTGCCCCTTTATCATCACCAAAATCAAAACACTGTATGACAAGGCAGACGGGTCTACGGCACAATAAGATGGAAAGCTTCCCAGCATTGGATCATGAAACCCTTTAACTCAGGGTCCCAAGGAAATATGCTTATAGTTCTTCTCCAGTCCTTCTTGCATAGTAATCATTCAATAAAACATGTACTGGGGTCACTCAGTGAAAATGAAACCTGTTCTACTGTAAAGAAATCTCCGGGATGTGAATTATATGCAGAAAGGCAAATTCTAAACATGCCACTTAGTTACTTGATTTAATTTGACTTAATTTTTTTTTAAAGATTTTATTTATTTATTTGACAGACAGAGAG
Source organism: Enhydra lutris kenyoni (assembly GCF_002288905.1). Taxonomy (NCBI): domain Eukaryota; kingdom Metazoa; phylum Chordata; class Mammalia; order Carnivora; family Mustelidae; genus Enhydra; species Enhydra lutris. The sequence continues at coordinate 7,266,372 of NW_019154088.1, read as the reverse complement.
AGAGCACAAGCAGGCAGAGCGGCAGGCAGAAGGAGAGAGAGAGGCTGGTTCCCCACCAAGCAAGGAGCCCAATGTGGGACTCGATCCCAGTATCCTGGGATCATGACTCCAGCCGAAGCCAGACGCTTAACCGACTGAGCCACCCAGGTGTCCCTTAATTTGACTTAAGATGCTACTAAAGCTTCTTGAATTTTCTCCTGTTTTATTCCCTACCAATACCTTCCCTTCTATCATTTGTGCCCATGGAGCTCTATCTCAAGGCTGGGACTGAGGCGAGGTGAACAAAATTCCAAAATTTTTAATGACAGAGGAGTCTGTCATTTAGCCTTCCTGGGATTGTGGAAATAATCCATTTTGTCTTGTTTCTCCAAGACTTAACTTCCCATTTAGGCAAGAAGCTCTTTCATTTAACAATCTGATGTCCTGAGTGAAGGTACTCCTTTGTCCCCACCCCAGGAAGTGCTGTAACAGCCCATCTTGTTTTCCAGGCAGCTCCAATGAAAAACGCTTCCTGTCAAAACACAATGCTCCTATCTGGCCACCTCGCAGGCTCCATAATCCTTAAAATCTTCGACTCTTAGAAATGAAAGAGATATTGCACATATTAGATGTAATCATTTTCATCTTGGTTCCTAGATGATTTAAGGGGCTAATTTCGTTTTGTTTTTTTTTTAATGGGGAATATAAGGTGAGGATTCTAAGGTATCTACTTACACAAAGGACAAGAGTGCACTGGGCCTAAGGATGGTGGATTTAAAAATTGTCTTTGTCATTCTGCTCTACTTCTGTGCTGCTTCTTTTCTCTATTGATAGAGAAAATATTTTTTATAGAAAGAGAATAGATATATATATATATATAGATAGATACAGAGATAGATATAGAGAATAGATATATATAGATATATAGATATCTATCTATCTTTTCTCTATTATTTTTTTAAAGATTTTTAAAATTTATTTATTGGACAGACAGAGATCACTACTTTTTAATGGCTGCCCTAAAAGGCAGAGAAGCAGGCGGGGGTGGAGGGGGGGTGGGAAGCAGGCTCCCCGCCAAGCAGAGAGCCCACTGCAGGGCTCTATCCCGGGAACCTGGGATCATGACCTGAGCCAAAGGCAGAGGCTTTAACCCACTGAGCCACCCAGGTGCCCCTCTATCTGTTATTTATACCACTCAGATCAAATTGGGGGAATGTGACCAGCAACCAATTGCAGGTTTGTATATTCTCTGTTTCAGCCACCAGAAGGCTGATACTAATGCTTTGTTTCTAATTCTGAAATTCCTTGAGGGGAAAAATCCCTGATATTGGCCCAGCTTGGAAGTTCCTATGCCTGGGCCAATCAATACTGGTTCCCAGACAAGGTTAGATTTATTTATGGTCCCATTGTAATCTCACAGATGATGGAGTCGAAAGGGGGAAGGTCCCCTACTAAGTGGGAGCTTGGCGGACAAAAAAATGCCTGTATCTACACAGAAATAATTTAGCCCAAGTCTTTCATGTAATAGATGATGAAAATCTGAGGCTCATACAGGTGCATTGACCAAGGCTAGTGAGAAAGCCGGAACGGGATCCCAGGCCTTCAGAGTGCCAGACTCATGTTATTTTATTCAACAGAACTTTCCTGAGTATTCAGTGGTGCCAGGCCTGGTTTCAGGTGCTCAGTTTGGTTACAAGAGTCAACAATGGCCATGAAAGTCCTTGTCCTCACTCTACTGCTTGTTAGACGCATCAGATTCTCTCCAGATCTTCCTCCTTCTAAACAGCTTCTTTTTTTAACCACTGCCCCAAATCTTCCTTATCAAAAACTCCAGAAAATATCTCATTCTCTCTGCCTCTTCATTGCTTTCCCACATGCCATTTGTTTCCAACTTTAGTTTTTTTCTAGAATCCACATGAAGAGTGATTGCTTTGACTGACACCCAGCCACGAGGTGTACATTTAACATGCACAAGGTCCTTGAAAGGATAGGGATGTTTTCACCATATAGGAAGCATATTGTAGGTGGGAAGGAAAAAATAAGCACCTTTAGTTAGTAGTTATGATACCTCATTTACTACTTTCCCCCAAAGAAGGAATATGTAAAATATAACAGTTGCAGATTCTTTGGGAATTTTTTGGCAATTTCAAGAAGAAAAGAAGATTAAGGGATGGGCATTATTGAGTCTTGGTTTATAGTCAGACTTCACACCTTCCATTTGCTAGTTATGTGACTTTCAGGAGTTCACTTAACTTCTCTGTGCCTTAGTTTTCTAGTTTATAAGAGTGGGGACTAGACAGTTTATTGAAATTATTTATACTTTGTGCTCTCACTTTGTTCTTAAAAAGATTGGAGAAGCCAGTGAACTATAAAATCCAATTCCAGTGTTAAAATTCCACATTTTAATGAAAGCCAGTCTTTTAGCTCTACTTTGCAAAGGTAAATAGCCCTTGGACATTTGTAGACAGATCCTAAATAATCTAGTTATGTTCACTGAATCAACCAGATTTCTTTGAAGAAAAGACAAGATGGCTTTGTCTCCTAATGCTAGAGTTAGAATGGGTTTCTGCTGTGATTTTAAAAATATCTATTTTGGTAGCCAAGAACATCTCATACTGACTGGTCTTAAAAAGAAAAATACCACCTTTCCAAACAATTTCTTCTCTTCCTCCCTATATTAAAAAGGTAAGATACCACATAAGCAAGTAATTGATATTATTCAGAGTTGTCCACATATTTCATTCTACAAAAACCTAAGAAAAGAGCAATGGGGAGGAAAGGCATTTCATTTTTACTCATTGGATGACTCCAGGATGCCTACCTGATTAATTTCTTTTAGGTCTGCTTTAATTTTTTTAACCTAATCAATGCATATTATTTTTCATCTAGTATCAAAACATTTTCCTATTGAATTCTACAAAAAATAATCTTGGATCCAGCATTTCCACCCTGCCTTGTGTTCCTTTGACTACCAAAGATAGCTATGCCTTGATGGCCCTAGAAGGGACAGCATGTGAAATGTGCCAGTTCCCAGAAACTGTAGAGCCCCTGTGGCTGGATCCTGGATAGGCATTCCTGGAAGCAACCACTCAGGAGTGCTACTTTTAGCAACAATAGCAGCTAAGATATGATGCACGAGTCAGGACATTGTGCCTTATCTTTTCTAAGTATCTTGAATGAGCCACTGTTTGTGGGTACCTACTGAGCTGAGAGCTGAATGCTAGTCTTCATATAACATAGCCCTCAGTGTTTTCCCACTCAAAAGTAGCAACAGAGAAAACTTTTGGAGTGACATCTTGGCAACAAGCACCAAAAATCTTAAAAATACACAAAATTTATCTCAGTAATTCTACCACTGAAGAATTTGTCCTAAGGAAATAAATGTATAGTATAGTGGCCAGCACATAGGAAACATGCAATAAATGTTAGATATGATTATAAAGGTAGTCATCACAGCCTGGTTTATGATAATGAAAACTGGATTGAACCTAAACACCCCAGAAAAGGAGATTGATTAAATAAATGGCATCATGTCTACATAATATACTTTTAGGGCAGCCATTAAAAAGCAGGTCAGTGGTTTCCAGATTTGGGTGTGCATCAGAATTGGCCAAGGAACTTATAAAAAATGAAATTTCCCAGGCCCCATTCAAAATACTCTAAGAACTGGAAAGATCTATAGGTAAGAGAGAAATCAGGTTTCATATGAACTCAGTATATATAATTATATAATATATAGTATTAGGAATATAAATTTTGCTTAAAGGATTATTATTTATGTCAAAGACTTGATGACTTTTCTTAATCAGTTTCCCTCACAAAAAAATCCATCTATTTTAAAAGAAGCCATTTAAATCCTTCGGGTCATGGAAAATAGCCTTGGCTTGAAGTTCTATCTCATTCAACAAATTTTTCTTTAAATGGGCATTACCATAAAATATTTATTCCCCAATCCTCCAAATTATGTAATCCTCTCTCTATAGATAGGTAGATAAACAGATACCTCTTTAATGAAATAATAACATTTTCCTCCAAGAGCAGAGTCCATTTGGGGTAATATTTCATATTTGGGGCTATCTTTCAATCTGCCTCCTCTGTGTGTGTTTTCATAACATTTGTATTACAATGAAAGGTAGCTGGAAGGCTGTGATTGAGTATAGTAAAAGCATTTAACTGTCAACTCTGAAGGTCATTCCAGCCCTAAGATAAATAACTATTTATCTATAGTGTCTATTATGCTCAAAGAAAAGTGCACACTAAGAATATGGCCAAAACAGTGTTAAGTTAATTAAACAAGGAGGCCATTAGACTGAAGTGATTCCAGTGCCGTATAGTAGTAGCCTGCTGAAGCAAACCAAAACCTTAGCCTGAAATGCTTCAAGGTTAAAAAAATCAAAAGCTAAGGACAAACAACTACAAATAGCCAAATCAGCTTTTCCAAATAAAGCAAACACTTAAGCTATAGCCAATCAAACAATTTTCTTGCTTTGCTTTTGCCTCTTCTCTTTAAAGCCTTTCCTCTAGCTCTTGTCGGTAAAGCACTCCTTAACCACTTCCAGTTTGTCTCTGCCCAATCTGAATTGATTTTTTTGCTCAAATAAACTCTTAAAAATTTAATATGCTTCAGTTTACCTTTTAACAACAAGAATTGTTTTCTTTCAGATGAACCATTACTCCAAGGATTAATATAATGATTGTATTATCATTGGAAATTCCAGGGTATTCCTTTTTTTTTTCTGGGTATTTCTTGCCTGCTTATCATTATTGTCCCAAAACAGTGAGTTGACCCAACAGCAGCAGAGTGACTCAGTGAGTACTGATTTTTCATGTTTTAAGAAGAGTGTTAAAGTCCTAATTTCTTATTCTTTCCCACACAACAACTTCTGTAATAATGGCAGCTGACGATTACACAATGTTTATTTATGCCAGACACTTCTCTAATCATTTCACCTAGGTATATATTATCTAGTTCTCACCCTGTAAGGCAGCATTCCCATTTTACAGATGAGGAAATGTCACCCCAGGAAGGTTAAGGTATTTGCGCAAGATCACACAGTTACACACACATGATCCATAAGTCTTCGAACTCAACCACTTTGACAGTCTACATGCGTAACCTCTAATCCCCAATCTTAGCTATATCACTTTTGGGCTGACTTTTGTTTCAGCTACTGCCGAAGCTATAGATATAGGAGAGATGAGGGACTAAGTGATAGAGGGAAGTGCCTCAGGATGAAAAAGGAGAGCATTCTTAAGGTCACAAAGTGGAACTCTGGGAGAAGCTTGGTTGCAAATGCTGCTCGTCTCTGCCTGACTGGCTAAGGACACTTGGAAAAGGTATTTCATTTTTCTGAACTCCGTTCCCTGTTCTGTAAAAAGCTGATAATAATGCCACTCTCATATGTCCTCATAACGAAATAAGAAAGTATATGTGCAACAGACACAGAGAAACCTTAGCTGTCATCTATCCCCAATCCCACTCAGAGGAAAGAAAGTTGAGATCTTTGAATTAACCAAATTGGAAATCAGGTCTCTGAGTAGACTTTCCTTAGGACTAGAAAAAGCAAAACAAAACAAAGCAACAAAACAAAAAGCAAAAACCTAAAAAGAAGATGGCATTTATTAACAATACTTTTAAAAGTGCTTTGACTACTCTTATTATTATTATTATTATTTTTACTTTCTCCCTTCTCCTTTTCTTCTTCCACCTCCGTCCATGTTCATTTTCCCCTTCATTTCTCAGTGGAATACTTTTTGAAAACCTGCAGCTTTGACTCCATTAAGAGGGAAGAAGTTTTAACTGAGGCCAGAAATCTATGGAAAGCAGAGTGCCCTGGGGGACATCCCAGCTGCAAAACAAAAACACAAAAGCTGGCTGAGCTGGGAGATGAATATTCTAGAGGGAGGAAGTGTTGGGGATGACCAAAAATTGCTGATTCTTTCCAGCCTGGGACTGACTTCCCAAGGTCTACTTTGCTTAGACAGTTGGTTTACTTTATTGGAAAGTGGCCCTCTGCCTAGGCCATCTTACATTTCCTTTTGTATTCCCTTAGAATCATTTCTATTGTTTCAGGCACATGTGGCTCATTTGCCATCCAAATTGCTGGTTAGAATAAGAAAATGCATCTTTTCCTTTAGTTCTATCTTTGCATGTGAACAGGAAAGAACTGTGCTTTGGAGTCAAAGAGCCCTGGGCTGAACTTCAGCTCATTGCACAGGCTGGTGAATTGGGGCAAATTCCTTGGCCCTTAATTTCATTTGTAAGACAGATATAGGAATAGTAACAGCCAGAGGCACCTGGCTGACTCTTGATTTCAGCTCAGGTCATGATATCAGGATCCTGGGATCAAGCCCCATACTGGGCTCTGACACTCAGCCTGGAATCTGCTTGAGGATTTCTCTCCCTCTTCCCCTCCCCCTCTTTTTTTCCTCTCTCTCAAATAAGGAAGTACATCTTAAAAAGGAAAAAGGATAGTGACAGCCATAGAAGTTTGTTTGATTGAGCTAGTATGTATAAAACAGTAGCAGAAGAATGGAGCCTGAGAAGTGTTTATTGGATGGTAGCTATATTTTTTTAGTCCATTTTTCTCTATCTTAGGGTACCTAACTATGTACTCAGTTTAATACGAGTTTGTCAGGTGAACTATGTGAATGAAATGAGGATCAGTCAGGGCAAAAGATATAGCAAAAGACTTCTCTCCAAGAGGTTGAAGAATTTTGATGTTCTAGGCTATGTTTTAGACAAAGGAAGGAGAGCGCCTGGGTAGCTCAGTGGGTTAAGCCTCTGCCTTCCGCTCAGGTCATGATCTCAGGGTCCTGGGATCAAGTCTGGCATGGGGCTCTCTGCACAGCAAGGAGCCTGCTTCCCTCTCTCTCTGCCTGCCTCTCTGCCTACTTGTGATCTCTGTCTGTCAAATAAATAAAATAAAAATCTTAAAAAAAAAAAAAAAAAAAAAGAAAGGAAACATAGAAACCTGAAAATAAATACAGAGATATCCTGAACAGTTGCCATTGTGGTTAGGACATCTTATTTACATAAATAATTTTTGATTGTCTTAATTACATTAGTAGAATACCATATTATTTGATAAGTTAAAACAAACAAAAAACACAATTCTTGGCTTCCACGAAACTAAAACAAGTAATTTGAAACAGAACTATTCTGTTTTAAAAGATTGAAAGAATACTTAGATTCCTCCCCTTGAATTAGTAGCTTTTTGGATAAATGAGGCTACCTAAACAGGTACATTGCTGCCTCTAGGTAACTTGTTATTTTCATTCTAAGTGACTTGTTATTTCATAATATTTAAAATACTAAATAAATATTTTATGCATACATCATGTACTAGGCACCTGAGATTGAAAAACAAGCCAGCCGTAGTCATAACTCTGGAAAATAAAAATAAGATTGCAATGTATTGAGTACATGGAAATTGCTACTCGAGGAATGTAGATGTGCTCAGTTGTGCTTATTATAAGTCTAGAGTGTGATCAGTCTGATCATTCCTACTGTGTCCTCGTTATGGAATCCTGCATCCATATGTATTTCCATGTATTTGTTGTTGGTTTACTAGGTTAGGCGGATATTTATTCTCCAACTTGTGAATGACAGTAAAAATTTATGCCCCAGAGTCAGAAGCTTGGGTGAGCCATTTGCTAGGGCCCTGAAAACCACCTTTCTCTGTCACACAAGCAGTTGTTGTAATCAAATTGGCTCCATGCCTAGAGCAGGCTGTGTGACTCAGTGACAGTTGCAATCAGAGCATGGAGTTGGAGACAAAGAAGTCATAGATCAGGAAATCACAGTGACGATGGCCAATTGGGATTGGATGGTTTTATATGAGTGGAGGTTTTTTTTTTTTAGGAATTTTTTTTCTTTATATATCATTCATCTAAGACACATTTAATCCTGTTTTGCATGAAATTAAAACAACTTTTTGTTCTACTAATACTCTGTTCAAGTGATTCTGTGCTAAGGGAGAGTTCCAAATATTATAACAACCATTCAGCATTTCCAGTGATTTCAGATCTGTGCTTGGTAAGGCATATATGCCTACTCTCATTTGGATTAGATCCACTTTTTAAAGTCACTTTGATTTTAACATCCGCCTCAGGCTAGATCCAACTCATTCTAGTGAAAATATAATTCATTTCCAAGAGAAATCTTAAATCAGAAGTTCTCAAGTATTTTGAAGTCCACAACATGTATATTTTGTTAGAAAATGATCAAGCACGTGACTTTCATCTATCTAGTTATTGTAGTTGTAAATGTATATGGCAAGTGAAAATAAAAGTACAGATTTGTAACTATTGATTAACTTAAAGGGGAAGGTGTAAAAAATTAGGGAAAAATGATAAGAGTGGGAAGTTGTGGTGGTTCTAATACAATTTATTTCTTCTCCTCTATAATATCAGTTATATGGTCAAACAATGTGGAACTACTCTGGTGATACCAGAGGCATCATCCTTATGCAGTTGGGTAGAATTGCTACACTATAGGGTAAGGATGAGTGTAACCTGGAGACAATCACAAAGAGATGGCTAGATTCTGAAATAGTCAAATGCTCTCACAGCCCCTTATCATGGAATGCTAAGATTCTGTAGGGGGTAGATTGAACAAGCCATTGAACAAGGCCAGGAGAATTGTAATACAGTCCAAGACAGGTGTAATTGTGTGAAGATTAGAGCACATCACCCCAAAATGAAGAGATATTACTTGGGGAAAGAAATTGGAGTGATCACTGTATGTGATTCCATTGACTAGGTGCTTGAAAAGCCTTGTATGACTGGATCACTATGTTACCATCTCCCAGCCCATGGGATATATACAATAATAAATTTTATTTTCCATTCCTCCCTCCCAAAGAAATTTGTTTTTGTAATGGTTCATTGTTTGAGGATGGAGATTCTGTATTTTATTAGGAACATACCTGTGTGCATTGAGCATGTCTCAATATCATCTGCAGAAGCATCATTTGATGAATATTTACTGAGCCCCTATTATGTTCTAGATACTTCTTTAGAGTTTTGGAATACAATGATGAATAAAATGGACAAAGATGCATTTCCCCATAGAATTTACATTTCTGTGTGGATGATTGGCAATAAATACTAAGTCTAATAAATAAGTAAATTGAATAGTATGGAAAAATAAAACAGTATAGCAGTATAAAGACTGGCACTATGTGCCTTACTGTAAAAGCAACATGAGCAAAGACTTGAAGGAAGTGAGAGTTAGATATGTAGCTATCTATAAGAACGGCATTTCTAGAGAGAGGGAATAGTCAGTGCGGTCCTTATTTTCACATGGCTCACCATTTTATTTAAGGAGTAGTGTATGCTACTCCCAGGGAGATTATTTTATTCTACTTTATGGGGTTGGAAGAGAGATACACCTTTTCTTAGTTTCCTAACTAGGGTTCATAACCCCTAATGCCTTAAATATCCATAATTTTTGGCTTGGAAAGTAATTGTGACCACTCTTGGCCATACTTTATGGAGCTTGCCTGCCTCCTTCAAATGTATAGCATAGGGAATGAATTCAATTGTGAGGTATTTTTTTTTTTCTGTTAGAACAATTTGGGAAGGAACAATTGTTGCACACTATCTATATTTATCAACTATAAGATGGATATAGCTTAAGGATAATTCGATCCCCAGAAATTTAACTGAACTTGGCAGCATCATAACTTCATAGTAAATGAATGATATGGAACACACACACACACCCACACACACACGTACACACACACCCCACACGTTTTCTCTATGTGACATTTTGTTACAAAATCTATTCTTCTTGGGGCGCCTGGGTGGCTCAGTGGGTTAAAGCCTCTGCCTTCAGCTCGGGTCATGATCTCAGGGTTCTGGGATCGAGCCTCACATTGGGCTCTCTGCTCAGCAGGGAGCCTGCTTCCTCCTCTCTCTCTGCCTGCCTCTCTGTCTGCTTGTGATCTCTGTCTGTCAAATAAATAAATAAAATATTTTTTAAAAATCTATTCTTCTTAATCTTCAAAGTACATGTGATGTATTGGTAATATAATTTTTTTAATTTTGTTTATTTATTTGAGAGAGAAAGAATGAGCAGGGGTGGGGAGAGGGAGAGAAGGAGAAGCAGACTCTCCACTGAGCAGGGAGCCTGACACAGGGTCATGGAGTTCTGGGATCATGACCTGAGCCAAAGGCAGATGCTTAACTGACTGAGCCACCCAGGTGTATTTAATATTAAGTAGTTAATAAGCAATTAATATAATTATTTACATATATTTACAATATAAATTAAGTAATAAGCAATTTCAGATGCAGAAATGCTTTTTCATGCCATATTATATTATGGCATCTTTGATATAAATGAATGAATAATAAAATCATTGACATAAATGATTGAACATACATATATACTATGCGTGAGCACACACATGTACAGGGGAAAAAAGAGACTCATTCCAATTTTGGAAATATAAATAAAAATAAAAACACCCATATCACTTGCCCGGACAGAAAATGCATTATTAGGCAAACCACAGAGATCATTAACAAACATTTAGTGGACTGTTGTTGGATCTGTTGGTGGATCCTGTGGCAAGGGTCCTTGTTCTACTGCAGAATTTGAAATAATTATGCTTCCAGGGGGAGCACAATATAACCTCCAACACCCCCACTCCCACCACATACCGAGTGCATATTACTTGTCAAGGAATGTGCTCAGTGCAGGTACTTGCAAAATTGTATTATTGCAATATTGCATCATTTCACTCTGTGCAGTAAGCACTATTATTATCAACAGGTGAGAAAATAATGGTTCAAAGATCCTAAGAAACTTGTGTAAGACCTCAGAACTCATCGATTCTAGAGCAGGGATTTGAAAGCTGGTATTATTTCTAGGGCTTGCAGTCTTAACCACTGCAGTGTGTTGCTTGAGAAGGATCTCAGAAGTAGTGTGAGAAGACTGAAGTCAGATGAAACCCAAGTTTAAATTTTATTTCTGTGTCTTATGTGGCCATTGACAAGTTTCTAATCTTCAAGACTCAGAGATTAACAGTATGCATACTAACGACTAATATAAACTTTTTGTAGTGCTATAATATATAGCATTATATATATATATAAACATATATAAATATATATAGATGTGGAGATCTATAGTACAGTATTTAATATGATAGATAATATTTACCTTGCCCAAATTGTCCTAAGGTTGGAGATAATGGGCGTGCCTGCTGCATAGTTGCTACTCCATAAATGACAATTGTGATTTAACTGTTATCTCTGAGTCTGAACAGAGTCCTAGAAGAAGCAAACCACGCCAAATTCAGAGGGCTCCTACCATTTCCTTTTCTCACTAACCAGAGCGACTGGTGATTTACTTGATAATTTGTTTCTAGAATCAAGTGTAACCATTGCCAGAGGGAAGACCAGGGAGTGCATGCTCCTTCTGCATTTTGTACAGCTTAGAAAATGAAGCCCATTAATTTAATTTACACCAGAGTTTTGGCACCATGAAAAGTCTTTCTCTGGAGGAAAGAGACAACAAGCTAATGTCCCAAGGAGGGAGAAACAATTAGCTAATTCATGAACTAAGGTTGTAGTTAGAGTATACGCTTTTAGCCAAAGATAGTCATTTGTTAGCTTAAATAACACCAAACCAAGATTACCAATGTTACTAGAGAAAGTGCTCCTTAATGATGGGTCAAGCCCTAAATAATAAAATTGAAATCCAGAGATGTTTGGGATGCTCAAGGATGTTAGGATTTACATAGATGATTTTGCAATAAAGATGGGAAATTAAGCCCCAAACAAGTCATTTTCCTGAACAATAGAAGTATAAACAGAATCCTAATTAATGAGTAGTCTAGTAATTTTTGAGGAGATAATATGATGTCAGAGCTGGAAGAGGTTTCAGAGCTCTTTTACACACACACACACCCTTTTTTTTCGGTGCAGAAACTGAAAACCAGAGAAAGGAAATGCTGTAGCCAGTTCCATACGATACAGTAAAATATTTCTCCTCTTGATTTGCTTCTGGGTGAGGTGACAGGGCTTAGTAAGAAGCATAGTTTATAAGGACTCATGAAGCCAGGGGCCTTGCTAAATTTAGATTTGGTTCCTGCTTATGTAATTTTCCTTGTGTTTTCAATTATTTATACAAATACATTATTTATATATGTCTGGAACTTGTGCTTTTAGCACTCAATAAACAGGAATAATTTATAGGATTATGGAGTGCTTCCTGTTCTTACCTTTCAGAATCTGTTCTTTTGCATTGTTAATTAATTGTTGTATTCGGTTGTATGCAACTTCCTTTCCCAGCAGCAGTCTTGTGGTGACATTTAAGTAGAGAGAGCTGTGCTAGAATCCACCTTTACCTTCATACTCAGAGTCCAAAACCCAGGTTAATTATCCTATTAGCCATTTCCCAAACATAGCTATTTATGGGGGGTGGGGGGTGCTAAGTGACATGACCTAGCAGATCACATTCCCTAAGAAGAGAGACCATACTGACAGAGAAAGTGGATTTCCAGTCTTAAATAGAGGTTTCTGCTTCGAGTTTCTGCTTCGCCTCTCCCTTTTTTTTTTTTTTTTAAAGTCAAGTTCTTGACATCCTCCTTCCTCTTTCTTCTCTTATCACCTTTTTAAATTCTTGCTGCCTTGCCGTGACTCCAGGTGCTGATACCATCCTGGCTTGTGGACTTGGGTCTAGATTGTCTTGCCAAAAAGTATTCCTGATTTTTGCCTCTTTCCCTGCACTTCCAAGTGTCCCCCTTGACTGACCCCCACCCCCCAACCCCCATCCTCGGTTCTCACCTTGTTTTGGATTTCTGAGGGTTTTGCCCCGTAGTCCACACGGCTGAATGACAGCTGCCAGGAAGAACTTGTATGGAAAGAGGCCTGACAGGGCTGGGTGAGGTGCCAGTGCATGGCCCCCGCTTCGGCCCTTTTTCTTCATTGCCTCCTCAGCGTCTCTAAGAGCCATGTGGGAAGAGGTCCTCAGGTGTTTCTTCCTGAGCCTGGAGGGATATAGGTTTGTAATCCGTTTTTAGAAGAGTAAATGGGAGCTACCTAATCTTTCCGCTGTGAAAAGGGAGGACAAAGTGAGATGGGCTGTCTCTTTTGCTACGGACTCTTTAGGGCATGAGGTCTTCAGCTCTGGCTTGGGCCTGGGACCATGGTCTTTCCTGGGTTCCTTCCATCTCTCTCTCTCTTTTTTTTAAAAAAGATTTTATTTATTTATTTATTTGACAGACAGAGATCACAAGTAGGCAGAGAGGCAGGCAGAGAGAGGGGAGGAAGCAGGCTCCCCACTGAGCAGAGAGCCCGATGCGGGGCTCGATCCCAGGTCTCTGAGATCATGACCTGAACCAAAGGCAGCCGCTTAACCGACTGAACCACCCAGGTGACCCCTGGTCTCTCTCTTTGATGGAGCCACCAGGTGAGCAGACCACTGTCATACCATTTAATCTGTAGGCAAGAAGCAACCTTCCCAGAGTCATGAGTGTTTATGAGGATAGAGAGCAAATACATCATTGACATGAAAGACTACTGCGATATAAATAAAATAATTCTTAGGAAAAGAGCTATTGAGGGAAATTCCTCTTTCTCTCTCTCTCTCTTTTAAAGATTTATTTATTCATTTTAGAGAGAAGGGGAGGAGGGGCAGGGAGGAGGGAAAGAGAAACATAAGCAGACTCTGCGCTGAGCACGGAACCCAACGAGAGGTTTGATCTCACAAACCTGAGGTCATGACCTGACCAAAACCAAGAGCTGGACGCTCAACCGGCTACGCCACCCAGGTACCCCTCTCTTTTCTAAGCTTTGCCAACAATTGGTTTTCTACCTCGTGACGTAAAACATAGTTGTCAGTCATAATACTAGGTGTCCAAATGTATTGAATGAAAGATGGATGGGGAGATGAAAGAGCATCTCATTGAAGATGTGGAATTCTCCAGACCTGAGCTTGTTCACGCTAGGAACTCCCTGTAATACTTTGTATCCGTGGAAGGAGCCCTGAAAGCAGTTTTAAAGCCTTAAGGGACACACCTGGGGATGCCTAGTTGCGTGGGACTGACTGGCCAAGGCGCCGGCTGTTGGGAGCCTACCTCTCCGGGCTATTTGTTTTCCAGCGTACTTCAGTGGGATAAATGACAGAAGGTTCTGGTGCCCTTTGCGGCCAACTAGGTGGCTGGGGAACTCCACCCAACCTAGTGGATTAGGCCAAGAAGGTGGTAGGTAACTGTGTTAAAGGGGGAGGAGAGGATTCTGAAAAGGATCCTTCAAAAGCCTTGGGGCAAAGAGTTTTCATAAATTAATCTGGCTACACAATGTGTTTTAGCTCCATATTTAAATTTTAAGAGTGATTTATGTTTATCATAAAAGATGCAAAAAAAAGGGCTGAGTAAAAGCAAAGTCCCCCGCCCCTCCACGTGTGTGAAGCCCGCTCCGCTGACAGTTTCTTGCTGGTCGTTTCAAAAATGTGTAATGTAGGGCACCTGGGTGGCTCAGTGGGTTAAAGCCTCTACCTTCGGCTCAGGTCATGATCTCAGGGTCCTGGGATCAAGGCCCGCATTGAGCTCTCTGCTCAGCGGGGAGCCTGTTTCCTCCTCTCTCTCTGCCTGCCTGTCTACTTGTGATCTCTGTCTGTCAAATAAATAAATAAAATATTTTTTAAAAAATGTGTAATGTATATAGAACTGGTGTATCCAAGGGGCTGAACTGAATGGGGGTGAAATCAGAAAAGTTCAAAGCATGCTATGAACCCTCTTAGACATTACCTTGGGCAGATCCTGTAGCTTTTCCAAACAGATGTAGAGTTAAAAACAGTCTTTCATTTTCAAAGAGATTGAAAAGGTCAATTTGATCAAAGTCAAAGTTGCCTCTTGGAGCACCTGGGTGGCTCGGTCAGTTAGGCATCTGCCTTCAGCTCAAGTCGTGATCCCAGGGTCCTGGGATCGAGGCCTGAGTCGGGCTCCCCACTGAGCCGGGCATTGATTATTGCTTATCCCCCTCCCTCTGGCCCAGTCCCCTGCTCTTTCTCACTCGTTCTGTCAAATAAATAATTTTTTTTTTTTTAAAGTTGCTTCTTTATCCAGTTAGACATTTCTTTCCTTCCCCTGAGTTTAGACCTGGTCCTGGTTCAGAAGCCTCCAGGGAGACAGAGGAATGTGGGATGTGGCTTTTTCCCCTCCTTCACGTTGCTTTTTCACACCCCTGGGCTCCTTGCTGAACCCTGCTGCCCCTGGCCGCTCAGGACTGGGCTGTGGAGGCCAGATGAGAGGTAAAAGGACAGGCCTTGCTCACCGGGTGCTTCGTAATCAGACATCTATGCCCTCTGGGTGGTGGAGAGCTAGTGCCGGCTGCTTCACGCATGGGCTGGTTCTAAGGGCTTTATTTGGACACTCTCTCCGCCCTGTCAGGGACTCTGCTCTTTGTTTTCTGACCTGTTCTCTGTTGTGGAGATGCTCTTTTCGCCTCTTCTCTCGTGACTCTCCCAAATCTCAGATTTCAGCTTGTTCACACTGGGAATGTGGGCAGCAGTGCAATCTTGTGGTTCCTCTCCTCTCCCAGAATGTTTCTGTTAGGGTTATCTTGCCCCAGCAGATAGGGCTCTGGGGCAAGATCTTTTTAAGATGGCATAGCCTGGCTGCCTTCCAGAGCGATCTCTGAGCCTCTGGGTAAACCTGGCATTGTTGCCCTATCGAGCCCTACAAGAATGGCGGCCACTCCCACTGAGGCCCTCTTTCTTTGCTCTGCTGTTCCGTGTTGTTCTAGACAACCTCTGGCTTTTAGCCTTTTCTAGGAAAGAGGCAGGCCCCTCATTCTGTGCCCCTAAGCTCTGGGGGACACAGATTCAGCTCACCCAAGGGCTCTCTCACGTTCTATCAAAAGAGAAGCATGGAGGGACCTTCTGAATTTTTGCAGCTTGGCAAGCAACGAGATGGGAGTGAGAAATTTTGGTTTTTTTCTCCATCTGCCAAGCCCTTTCCACTCTCCAGGGGTTTCTCTTTCTTTCTCCCTCTCTTGGCACTTCATTCAGCCTCCCTCATGAGAAAGGGAATCCATGGAACTAAGTGCTATTAGGCCAAAAACACTTCTCCGAGCTCTCCTTTTCTTTCTCACTCTAACATCCCTTTTTTTTTTTTTAAGATTTTATTTATTTATTTGACAGAGAGAGATCACAAGTAGGCAGAGAGGCAGGCAGAGAGAGAGGGGGACTCAGGGTCCCTGCTGAGCAGAGAGCCCGATGAGGGGCTCTATCCCAGGACCCTGAGATCATGACCTGACCCGAAGGCGGAGGCTTTAACCCACTAAGCCACCCAGGCACCCTCTCTAACATCCTTGTAGATAGAGATTGAAGATGGGTGAGGAGCTAAGGGTCACAATATAGGGTTTTGTTTACCTTTTAGTAAGTTCTGAATGGATAATTCAGATAATAGAGTATCTCTAATTAGAATATGGGGGAATATGTCCCTTACTATTATTAATGTTGAAACCTCAGCCCAGATGCTGATAGAATAGGAAGTCCATTTAAGCAACACACACACACACACACACACACACACGCACACACACTTCTAGGTATTAGAGATCTTTTCTTAACCTCAAATGGGAGTTGAAATATGTTTATTGTTATACAATGTTTCTTAAGAACATGTCTTAGACAACTTGAATTATCAGTACTTATGGGTCTCCTGAAGGATTGCATTAGATAGCTGTTTCTAGATTTCTGTTACGACAAACAATGCTGGAGTGAAGAGTCTTTGTATACTTTAAGAGTATATCTGCAGAAGAAATTCCTAGAAAAAGAATCCCTTTGAATTCACAAATTAAATTTTAATATATGTTGTCAGTTGCCAACTTTTTATGTTTTCATTCTCACCATTAGAATGTAGAAAGTCCATTTCTCCATACCTCCACTAATCAGGGGGTTTAAGAAGCATTTAAATATGTCAATTAGATAGGTAAAAAAAAAAAATGGGCATATCAACATTATTTCAGTTTATAGTTCTTCAGTTATGAGTGTAGTGGAACATCTTTCTATATATTTGTTGGTCTTTTCAGTCTTTTTTCTGGGTTGCTTATTTATTTCCTTTGCTCGTTTTTGAATTCATGATTTTCATATTGATTTTTAAAGAGTACCTTGTATGTTAAAGACAGTTGCTTCTTTCTGATAAGTGAAATGAAACATTCATTATTCTTCTTTGACATGTTTATTTTGTGTGTATCTTTTATTTTTTTCTTGTAAAGAAGTTTTACAATTTTATGTAGATAAATCATTCAGTTTTTCCTTTGTAGCATCTGGATCTGATGACATCGTTGAGAAAGTCTCCAAGTTTCTAAAAACATTCCCATTTTCTTCTAGTGTTTTCATGCATCTTTTTTTTCTTCTTCTTCTTTTTTTAAGATTTTATTTCTTTGAGAGAGAGAGATCACAAGTAGGCAGAGAGGCAGGCAGAGAGAGAGAGAGAGAGAGAGGAGGAAGCAGGCTCCCCACTGAGCAGAGAACCCGACGCAGAACTCAATTCCAGGACCCCGAGACCATGACCCGAGCCAAAGGCAGAGGCTCAACCCACTGAGCCACCCAGGCGCCCCCCCCCCTTTTTTTTAACATTTAAGTCATTGATCCTTGTGGAATATGTCTTAGGCTAAGTGTAAGCTTCTTTTGTATTTAACAAAGCAAACTTTACTTCCTAGATTTCTCTAACTTCTTTTTCTCTTCCTCATATCACCGAATGAAAATTGAAGTTATACTCAAGAATCTCTCTTCAGATGCATAACTTCTCACATAGTTAAACACAAAGACAAATAAACCAGGCAAAAAAAAATTTTTTTGTTTGAAAATATGCCCACTGCCCACTTGCCAGGATTCTTAGCCTGTCTTTTTTTCTGGGCATTGGTCCCTTGTACCGGTGTGTATTTTCACAGCAGTTCTAATATATTTTCAAACTCAGTGGTGAAAGAGGTGAACTATTGGCTCCTCCCCATTTTTACAGTGGAAGCCAGGAGAGGGGAAGTAAAAGGCCCAAGGTCACAGAGCAATTTAGGGTGTCGAAATCCAAGGTTCTGAGCCACCTAGCCAGTTGCACTAACCATCAGGCAACATCATGTACAAAGCACAGGTAGAAAGCATTCCTGTTCTGATTGCATCACTCACTAAATTACATAATCCACAACAAAAACAGCTAGAGGGCATTGGATGGGGTAGAGCTTAGCCCATTAAAATGCACAGATGTTTCAGTGAATTGGGAAAATGGCCTGCTCATAGAGATCATATATAATACTTGACAACGTGAGTCAGACTTGGGCATCATTCAAGATTAATCTTGTGCCCTTCATGAAATAGCTGATTGTTTTGACTTGTTCCTCTCTGCCTGTTCCAAGTTGCCTGACAGTGTGTTATAGAGACAGTCTTGCTGTTCTGAAGCTCGATTCTCAAATGCGGAATTATGGAGTCCATTTAGAAGTTCAGAAGTTGTGTTTGGAGAGGCAGGAATCCAGCAAAGCTTCTAATTTTTCCATGATGATTGATGGATTTGGAGCAGTCTTCAGGGGCGGCTGTCTAATGCTAAGTGTTCAGCGTGTGCCAGCTTTGTCACCTTACACGAACCCTGTAACCACCTTTTCTCCCAACCTCATCTTCACAGGCTGCCTCTGAGGGAAGGAGAATGTCTGACTTTGGAAGCTGGGAGAGACCAGAGGGAGGAGGGTGGGCAGGGGCGGTAAGGAGGCACCAAAGAAAACTGGCCTGTGTCTTAATTACCTGGCAGCCTCCCTGCTTCAGTTTCATAGGTCATTGGATTTGTCCCAGAAAAGTTGTTTTGCAAAGGGTGTGTGGAGTAGTGTGGGCCCTCTGGTGAATAGGATACTCCTTCCCAGCAACAGGATATGAGAGAGTTCAGCACCAGGAAGATCCCCGTGTCCAAAATGGTGGGGAGAAGTCGGAAATGGTCTCTGTCTGACCAGCTGCTATTTTCTCTAAACTCAAGTGGCTCTGGGGATTGGCTCCAGCACCTCATCATACTGGGAGACTGTGTTTAATCCTAGGTGCCTGAAGTTCTTCAGTTAGTCTGTGGTTTATGTGGTCAGTGCTGACAGCACCAGCTAAGTTGGTGTTACAAGCAGGGATTGTGTTTGTCATAGAAATGGTTCATTCCTTGATGTGCTTTCAAGCGCTGTGTCCTATGAATCCTGTTGGCAAGAAAACCGTCCTCCACCCTAGCACTTAGTTAATAAATATGGCTTGAAAAGCAGCCAAAAATGCATATGTTTGCTGTGCTGTTAGATTCCTTCTGGAAAGGGAAGAGCTCTTCTGAATGTGATGCACAAAAGATTCTATTAATTAGGAGAACTTTGAATGCCTCCCTATAGAATAAAACAAAAAGAATCGCCTACATTGCTACTCTCCCAGTTTCTTTGGTAGATGAAGTTTATTGCTCTTGCTTCGAGTAGAGAAACCGCCTCTCTGACCCCGGTTGTCTCTCTTGTCCTCGCGCTGTGCACACATAACTATTCATTAATGTCAACAAGACTTATGACTGCATATCCGGTGGGGTGGAGGCGAGGGGACTAGATCCCAAAGTCAACATCTTCGCAATACATCCCAAGATGAAAGCGATCGGAATCCCATTACTCTTTAGTGACTAACAGAAAACAAAGTAGAGCATTCAGGACACAGGTTAAAGACGAAGAAGAAGACTGTCATTTTCTCCGCCTGCATTGTGTCCTATATACTCCAGACTCCAAAGCACTTCAAGTCGAACTTGTCCCTAGGTATAGTTGGATAGGATCATCAGAGCTCACTTGGAAATAGAATTTCTCCAAAGAAAGGTAAGCTCCCGGGAAGCCCAAGGTGAAAAGATCAGCCACCCGGGCAGGAACCAGGTGCTGAAAATTCGGAAGCGCCCATGAGAGAGAATATAATCAGAGAAGGAGATGTGTGTTGGATGAAGGTGCCAGGGAGGGATCTTGATGCCTCTGAGGAGAGAGAGGGATTTCTTAGCTGCTTTCTGCCTTGATGAGTTTGTAGTATACCCAGGAGGGCTCCTAAGAAAACCTAGTCTCAACTCTAAGAACAGTGCCTTCAGCCTCCCATCTTCATTAGAGGGATAGTACACTCCTTTATCCTTTGTTCATTGCACTGTCTATTCTACCTTAAAGGGTACTCTCCACCTTCCTCCACTCTGAGCTCTATGTGGGGGACGTCTGTGGACTAAATCACCTGGGCTCCCTTGCCTCTGGCTTCCGTGTGGGTTTGGCTGACGAGAGAGACTGGCAGGAAGTCAGAGGGCAGCAGGAGAGAGAGGTGGATCTACTTTTTCCCCACGGCCCTTCCTACCAGGCCTCAGGTGATTCGTGGCTGCGTTCTTCTAGAAAAGGTCACAGCTCCTGTCGAGACCCTTTCCTACCATGTGGGTCTCACTGGGATTCAGCAACCACTTCCTCCCAGTGCCCTTCAGGCCAAGGATGGCTGGTGGTGTTCCTCTCTTGCTAGCCCAGGGATGTTTCACCATCCTCTGTCAATCTTCTTTAACCATAATTATTCTGTGTTACATCCTCAGTGAGTGAGCCATCTGTTTTGTGCAAGCACAATGACATGGACGTCTATCCATATCAGCAAGGCTGCTTAGAATAGGGAGCAAGCCACCAGCCCCTGACCTGCATCCAGCAGTCATATTCTATAGGAACTGTGGGCTCCTGGTAGTTGTTCTACCTTTGGAGATGTTCCCAGGCCCCCATTTTTGAATCGTCACTTTGTGCGATGCTCTGCTTCTATCCTCTGGCCACGTTAACTGCTCAGTGGCAGCCTCTCCACTCTCTTCCTTGCTTTTGATGATTAAGTAAGTGTTTCCTATGAGGCAGGTGCTGTGCTGAGCTCTTTACCTATGCAGTTTAATCCTCACGATACAGAGTTACTACCTGTATCCTCATTTTGCAAATGAGAAAACTGAAACTCAGGAAAAGTTGCTGAAGATCACACAGCTGGGAATAACAGGGATTCAAATCCTGTTCTGCTCTCAGCTACAGGCTAGCTGGTCCTTTGACTTGGTTCTCAGAGCCCAGTGTAATTGCATGCCACGTTTCTATATATACTGGTGCTTTCTCCATGTTTTGCAAACCATGGGGACATTCTAGTGGTTCAGATTTCTCACTGGGCTTTTAGTCCTGGCCCGTGTCCTGCTCCTCCCGATCTGGAACTTGACCCCTGTTTTAGTCTGCTGGGGCTGCCATAACAAAATACAGCAGACTGGATGGCTTCAACAACAGAAGCTTATCTTCCATAGTTCTTAGAAGTCTAAGATCCAGGTGTTGGCGAGACAGGTTTCACTCCGAGTCCCTCTCTGTCAGCGTGCAGGTGGCCGCCACCTTGCTGTGTGCTCGCATGACCTCTTCTTGATGTGCCTGAAGAGAAAGAGTGAGCTCTGTTGCTTGTTCTTCTTCTTATAAGGACATAGATTCTTTAGGATTAGAATGACCTTACATAAACTTTACTACTTCCCTAAAGGCCACATCTACAGATATAATTACATCATGGGGGTTAGGGGTTCAGTGTATGAATTTGGGGGTTGCGGCAGGGACCCAAATCAGATCATTATGGCCTCTCTTCCCGGGAACCTAGATTTAACATTCATTCCTGACTCATTGTGTCAAAAATGAAAATCAGACCTTCTTGGGTAGGAAAAAAAATTCCCTATCCCTCATACCTAGAAGGAAATGAATCTTTCCAAATTTTTATAAATGAGCATAAATATTTTTTTAAATGCCAGGATTTGGAAATACCACTTAAATCAAACTCAGTTTAAAGTACACACATATGAGGAGTTTGACAGAATATTCATAGTTAGAGCATTCTACCCCAACTTCAGACAGACCAGCATTACATCATCTTGGGAAGATGTGTTCTATACCATATTTAACCATTCTGTGTTGAATTTATACACTTCTGAAGAATCCAGGGTTTCCTTCTACAAGATGAGAAGGGCATGGAGACAAGAGCTGATAGTCATGCATACAATGGATTGGGGGTGCTCAATTAGGAAAGGAAAACAGTGGAGAGATGGGGTGGATGAAAGGTTTTGTCCTTTGAAAAACCTTTTTTGTGATAAATCATAAGATGAAAAGTGTGGTCATATAAGCAGTTTACCTCCCTTTCCCTACTATCGTTTTATTCCTGTAAATCTGGTCAGCTATTTTGTTTGTGCTCAGTTCTACCTCTATAGAAGGAAGTGGATTTGCTATACACAGTGGACTAGGTTGGAGTGAACTAGTTCCCCAAGTAAAGTAGGCATTTGATGATTAGGAATCTTCAAACTTCAAGTTGTCTTAACTCTAAATAACTGGCTAATCTAGTAGAAATTCTGAGCTTTCCAGAAGAGCAATTTATCACTTGGTTTGGAGAAAGAAAATCAGTATGCTTTTATACATAGAGAAAAGGGGTATAGAACATTTTTTAGAATGATTTGCCATATATGTGTGTATATGTGTGTGTGTGTGTGTGTGTGTGTGCGCGCACGCTCTTAAGTCAGCATGTGTGGTTACATGGTATATATCAACACAGATGAGTCCTTATGCTTTGTTTTGCTACAATATACACTGTAGAAAGGAAATTAATTAATACTTAAGGTACTGGCCATTGATATGGGGGCACATTTAAGAGCAGGCCGTCCAAAACATTGGTTTCCCCAAAGTGTTGCATATATTTTGAACCGAGAAAATAATAGAAAGAAGGAAAAAGTTTGAGGTCCCTGGATAGTTACAGGTCTGAGGCAACTGGCTTCCGGGATATGTGAGGCAAAAATCCTTCCTGAGACACATAGATAAGATGTTATCACACTGGTGTGTCCTGGTATTATTACTGGTGTGGAAAATCCTGGTCTGCTATTACTCCAGTTTTTTCAGAAAGCAGAGCCCACGGTCTGTCTCAGACACCCCATTCAGTTTATACTTCTCTCAATCACAGAGCTCACTGTACGTTCTATCACCAATGCTAAGGCGAAGCCATTGTATCTTGTTCCAACTACAGTGAAGCTAAAAATCAGCTAGTCTGCACAATGACTCTCATCACTGAAAATGTTCTCTTCACTTTTCAAATATGCTGCCTCTCTCCAAGTTATAAAAAGACAAGGAAAAAAAAGAAAACAAAACATGGGTGTGGCCTTAGTTTGAATATCTTTAGAAAGCCTCTGACTTTTACCTTTTGCTCACTTTCTCAAATAAGGGGAAACATGGACACAACATCAGAGCATGTTATTTTTCCCCCCCTCATGAGCAGAAGGGAAAGGTTTTGTGAATTAAAAAGTCAAATGCTAATGTCGTGGGGGAAATCATGGCTCATCTCACTAACGCAGCTGGTATGGTTAAACTGTAATACAAAATTCCTATTTCTTCACAGAGGCACAAAAGTATCACAGGGAGGTTGCTTACATGAGATGTCCTTTTTTCCTTTTTTTTTTTTTCTTTTCTTTTTTAAAAAATGAGTGTGGGAGAAGACTTTCAGATCTTAGATGTTGGCCTTTATAACTTCCTCGTTGAAATGGTGAAGTTTCAAAGTCAGTGGTTCCCTCAGGGAATTTCCTTGACAAACTAAACAGCTCTTGCCTTATTCTTCTAAGGCAGGAAGCTTTCAAGGGGGGAGGTCTCTCAGCCACACCTCTTCCCAGAACATCTCATCTCTCCACTCTGGAATGTGGGACCTATGGGGCCTGTGATAGGTGGGAATCCTGGAGAACACAAAGCCCATTGTACCTCTTCTGAAACTATTTTGTCTGTTCAGACACTGTCTAGATTGAGCTCGTGTCCCAACAAAGATGCCATGATCTATGGGAGCAAGTGCATTTGGGAGTAGATTCCAAGTATATTTGGATTAAACAATTTGCTATTCAAAACCTGGAAGGGTCAAAACCTCACTTTTTTACCTGTACCAATAGGTGCTTGTGACAGTTAATTTTATGTATCAACTTGACTAGGCCATAGTACCCAGGTATTTGCTTGAACATCATGCTAGATGTTTCTGTAAAGGTGCTTTTTAGATGAGATCAACATTTAAGTCTGTAGATGTTGATTAAACCAGATCACCCTCCTTAGCATGGGTGGGCCTCATCTAATCAGTTGAGGGTCTCAGAGGAAAAGAAGATGGACCTCTCCCATAGAAGAGAAAATTCTGCCAGCAATTGCTTTTGGACTCAAATAGCAACTCTTCCCTGGGTCTCCAGTCTGCCAGCATTCCCTGCAGATTTTGGATTTGCCAAACTTCTATAATCATATGAGCCAATTCCTTAAAAATGTCTATGTCCTACACACACACACACACACACACACACACACATATCCTATTTTGTCTTTCTCGAGAATCCTAATATGGCACTCTATATACCTGAAAACTTGACACCTGTTTGTGGAATGCTTGCATTATACCTTGGTAAATGTAGAATACTGTTTTTTTCAGGCTGTGGTTCCTTATGAGGCTGCTATGAAACATGCAGTCATAGGAGAGACTGCAGGTATTGTGATCAACTCTCATATCTTTCTTGACTTTCTAAAACTGTTATGTTATTCCCAGGCTTAAAATTCTTTACTGCTTTCAAGATAAAGGTCAAAATGAATACGTAGCCCATGAGTAATGTGATCATATGGTTACCCAAAAGGGGGCAGTTTTGAGGATTAAGGAGAGTGAGTCAGTAGGATCACAGTTTCTATAAGACCTTGTTCTGGCTCCTACCTCATCTCCTCTAGCTCCACATTCCCCTCCATTCACGCTGCTTGGGCGCCATGCTTCTTCCTGTGACGAAGCCTGTGTACCCGCTGATCTCTCTGCCTGAATTCAACCCCTGCCAAGTACCCCCAACTGTGCCCAGCTAATGCTTCCTCATCCTTCAGATTCAGCTCCACACCATCCACTTAAGGAGGCCTCCTCGGTTCCCTGAATGAGGCTGATATGATCTCAGAGCAGCATGCACCTTTCTTTGGTGGCACTTTCCATTTTGTAACTACCTTTTAATTTTTATTTAGGTCATTGTTGGATTCAAGTCTGTCTACCTGACTTGGCTATAGACTTCATCAGGACAGGGATTTATTTTATCTGTGGTTCCAATGCTTAGGTGCTGCACATGGGAAATGTGCCAAATGTTTCTTGAATAAATGAAATAGTAAATCCGAACCCCTTATGAATGAAATGTTATTTTCACAGGCTATAGTTGAGGAGACACAACATCATTAACATGCCTTTGGTCACATGGTGGTAAAAACGGATCTAGGTTCCGTAGACTCAGACTGTGCACTTTCCACTATACCAATCTGCCTTTCTCTGCGGCCTGCAGAAACCAAAGGCAAAATGATTTAAAGAAAACCTTTCAATCCATGGTCTTCTCTCTCTGCTTTATCTCGAAAAACACATCCCAAGTCTCAACACTACTATGAGAAATAAGAAATCTATGTGTGTGGTTTAGTTTGCGACCAAACTTAGAGTAATTTTATGGCAATCGTGGTACCTATTGTCTCGAATAATCAAGCTTCGTAGTGAAGCATATCACTTGAAGGTGAAAATAAGCATGTGAAAAATTTCCTTCGGCCCAGATTTGAGGAGGCGAAAAACTCGCACAAAGGAAAGAATCAGACAGAACGTATAACACCTTCAGGGGTGCCTGGGTGGCTTGGCGGGTTAAGCCTCTGCCTTTGGCCCAGGTCATGATCCCGGGGTCCTGGGATCGAGCCCCACGTCTGGCTCTCTGCTCAGCGGGGAGCCTTCTTCCCTTCCTCTCTCTCTGCCTGCCTCTCTGCCTACTTGTGATTTCGGTCTGTCAAATAAATGAATAAAATCTTTAAAAAAAAAAAAAAAAGAACGTATAACACCTTCACATTTCATAAAAATAGAGATTGAAAATCACATCTCTCCAAGTTTTATACAACTCCAAGTTGTTCCAGATACAATTCCAACAGATCAGAGCAATTGATTTTAATTGATTCCTAAGCAACAATACCAAACGTGTCCAGGGTGGCAGGTGGGTAATTCCATTTCCTTTTAGAAACACAACAGCTTAAGCATTGTGCAAGCTTCCGTGGGTGTCGTGTCCTGAGCAGACAGCTCAGACGGGGAAACGTGCAGAAATCGAATCAAAACCGCCTTATAAGACAGTCTCCTGAATTTCAGACCCACAAGGCGGTCTCACAGCCAAGTCTGAAAGACTTGAAAAAACAGGATAAGATTGGAAGTGCTGACACAAGCCCAGCAGAGAGAACGGCCTCACTTTATTGCGGCAACAATCGGAGCCACAGATGAATAATTTGGGGGCTGCGCATGAATCCTCAAGCCGCTTGTACGTGACTTGAGACTGAGCCACCGAAACCGACAGAACTCGGCCATGTACATCGTGTGTATATTCCTCCTGAACAGGGCCCATGATCACATTCCTAACAATTACACTGTTCTCAAAAGATCTCAACTAAGTCCTAACATGTTAAGAATGCTCAGGGGGAAAAAAACAACAACCGTGGAGAATTTTGCTTCTCTGTTACAAAAATAGAAGGAGGGGCTTAGGGCAACAGCAAGTTAAGACTTTTTCAAGCATCTGCTACTGAGGTGAAGGAAACGGGTAAATACGTTATTTTCAGGTGTGTTTAGGGTCAGCATGATGGCAGAGAAGTACCAGTACTTTAGGAAAAATCGTTTTGGTAATATCCACGCTTCCACAGGTTATCTCTCTCGAGGCATGTATCTTACCGTGGGCTGAATAACAGACTTTTGTATTTTTGGTTTACTTTCCACGTCTGCACTCCTGCCCCCCAGCCCCCGAGACTCGAGTTGCCTGAGTTGCTTTAGCTCAGGAGATATGTTTTATTATTCTTTCAATCCCATAAAGCACTCAGTAAACAGCAGTGAGCACAGCAAATGCAAAATACTCATTGACCGACCTCAATTCGACTTAGTAACTGGCGACCTATGCAATGTGAGATGTGGGCAGAGGAAATGTATTCTGGCGGATAACATAATGACAACTCTCGAAATTGATAGAGTCACCTGGAGCTGAGATTCTTCGTGTGTTTTATTATTAGCCTCTTGAACGCGAGTGCTCTTAGCCTAGCCCAGGTCACCCGTCACACCAAATCGGCAGCAGTGTTTTTCCCTTTGAAGGAGCACTGGGAGCCTAGAGTTAACAACACGCTCACCAGAGCGCAGCCTCTGCTGTTCGGGAAACGGAGATTTGAATCCCGGTGTTGCCAGTTCCTGATTGTGTGACCTTGGGCAGATTTCTTCATCTCTCTAAGGGAAACGTCTAGACGAATTCCAAATTTCTATGGCCAGCGGGTGTTTCATGGGCTTGCAGCATGAGTTTGCGTGGGTGAGCTGGATTCATTTAAAGGCACCAGGACAGGACCGATTAGAAGCCCTAATCCATCTTTTGGCCACAACAGGGAATTCTCCAGAGGAGTGGGACTTGGAGCTGGGTCTGTGACTTCAGCATTATCTGTTATTCTAATTTTATGTGGGGAAGTACGGTAGTGACTAGCAGTCAGCCACTGCACCTGGATTCGGAAATTGTTTCTTGTACATGTAAAGTTTGTGGTCATCCCGCACATGCACCCTATGAAACCCAAACCTTTGCTGTGGAGGTTGCTGCTGGGAACCCCAGTTTACCTCCACACCCTTGAACTGTGAAAGAACGGTGGAAACCCCCAGATGCTGCTTCTGCTGTAGTGACCCATCCTAGGAAATCACCATGCTCTCTGCCCTTTTAGGCTCTTTAGGATTGGGGAAATGGCATTCACTGACATTTCTGAGAAGTTCCTGTGAATCATTCTAGAAATTCCAGGTTACAGGTTGGATTAGCACCTCACCGTACTAATGCTTTTAAGCTCTAGCCTACACAGTTTGACACTCCGTATACATTTATGCAGTTGACGAAATGTCACCAGTGGTACATAGTTACGGGGGCTGCTCCTGGGAAGAGGTTATCCTTATTTTAGAGACAGTTTGAAAAGGACACCTTGAAGGGAAGCTTCTTGCCGCAGCCCATGTAGTGCGCACACAGTGGGGCAGTGGGATCAGGATTTTAAGTCCTATTTATCTGATGTCCCAGAAAAGTCTTTTCAGGATTAGAAAGTGAGGGAGCAACAACATGGCACAGCCTTCCTGCGGTCACTCTCACGGAAAGGGGTTGCATCATCTGACTCTCTGGAAGTAAATTTCCTTAAAAAAAAAATAATAATAATGGGAATTCTTATGACAAAGGATGCAGCATTTTAACAACACTGCATGATTTGGTGAATCCTTTCAGAGATTACTTACATCACAGGGATTTTCCCTCAGGCCATGCCAGTCATGGGATAGAGCAGGGATATCCTACTGTAACAAACTGATTCTTCTGCTCCCCTTGCCCATCCCCTGTGGGAACTTCGAACTCAGTCCAGTCCTTCCCTCTGCTCAGAAGGGGAGGAGAGTCCTTGAGGGGTCCGTGTCTTAGGAACGGCAGTCTTTCCTACACACTTCGTCTCTGGGCCTGGTAATGCCAGCGTTTCCTGACCTGGTCACAGGGCCATGGGCCATTCTTGTCTGCCCTGTCTTGGATGCCTCAAAATTCCACCTGTCAATGTACACTGCTTTTCTCGTCTTTATTTCCAGCAGATGTGGCCGTTGTCTCTACTACAGAAAACAAGGAGGATAACTGACCCTATGAGCAAGAATCTTGGTCAGAGATTCTTCTCTTCTCGCATCCCGTATCAGCCAGTCCCACGTAGCTTTCCTTTTGAGGAGTGAGGACCCTGAGAGCCATGCTGATGTGTCCTCTTTTCCTCCCTTCAAGACAGGCTCAAGACCTCTTCTTCTGGCTATGTCTTCCCACCTCTATTAGTAGGTTCCTTCCAAAAGAGAACAAGTGCTTTTGGGAGGTTGGGGGGATGGATGGGACAGGTGGCTTTGGTTATACTTGCTTGAAAAGTTATCAGTACACAAAACAAGGAAATTTTCATATCTATTTGTAACCTTAGCTCCAGTTCCCTATGAGGTTTTTGCTGCGTTTCAATTAGCAGACTTTATTTTTTAGAAAAGTTTTGAGTTTATAGAAAATTGGGCAGATAGTACAGAGAGTTCCCATATACATCCTCTTCCCACTCTATGAGGTTTTAAGCACTTGGTTTTGGAACTCATGAACTGCTTGAAGAATAAATGCAATCTTGCTAGTAAGCACAACATTTCTAACTTGCTGAACCACTGTGAGACATGAAGAAAAATGAATAAAATCAGCGTTCTAAGTAGATCACTTATCATCTTGACCCATAGTCTATTTGTAAAGGCAAAATACTAAATATGTAATTGCAGAGCATTTTCAATTATTCAGATATGAAGCACAAATAGGGAAGAATGTTTATTTTACAGTTTAACATACTTTTTTTTTTTTAATTTAAAAGAGGTATAATACAATTGAGTAGTATTCTCAAAATACCTAGAATTTTCTAACTGCTTATCTCCTTTTTCAGTTGCTTCTGTTCTGGGTTCCCATCCTAGTCCAGCCCATTTGTCCAGAACCACAAATTGATTCTTAAAAGCTACCTGTGGTTGAAGTATGGGCGCAGAGTGGGAGCTCTCTTAACTGTGTGTGGTTTCATCTTTCTGCAGCTAAATCCCTAAAGCCTTTAAAAGGGCAGGGAGTTCGCAGTCTTCTCTAATGATCTACTAATGGTCGAAAAAGCTTGTTGAAAAAGTTGTAAATATTTGTTGATTGAATGTCAACAGAGAAAAAGGCTTTTACTCCTCCATAGCTGTGCGGGAGAGGGAAGGAGGAAGCTTTTACACCTCCATTTGAATTCAGCTTTTTTATTTCTCTGCTTTGAGGTCCTAGACATGCATTTTGAGCACAGACCTTTCCTTTCACCTTCAAAATGAACATTTAGCATAAAACAGGTTTCTTAGGTTCCGTTTTATAACACAGGAAAAATGTACGAATTGTGTTACCAAGTTGGACAAGGCTAAGCACAGCTCTTCATGAATAAGAACAAACTTCGTTTCAATCCACCAAAGGGAGATGGAGTAGGTGGAGTAGGCGGCTGCCGATGTCGTGAGATGTGAACATTACCAAAAGACTCGCCTGCACAAAATATCTTTCCCCTGGGTCTATCCTAGTTACTGAAAGACAGCTGGCTATTGGAACTGCTCTTCTGGATAAAGATGCTGTCTCCATTAGGCACCGTTATAACATACATCTATTCCTTGGGAAAGGTAAATGGTACACATCAGGAAAGACCAAGTGTGTGTGTGTGTCAGTGTGTGTGTGCGAACTTTTTATTTTTATTTTTATTTTTTTTAAAGATTTTATTTATTTATTTGACAGACAGATCACAGGTAGGCAGAGAGGCAGGCCGAGAGAGAGGAAGGGAAGCAGGATTCCCGCCGAGCAGAGAGCCCGACGTGGGTCTCGATCCCAGGATCCCGAGCTGAAGGCAGAAGCTTTAACCCACTGAGCCACCCAGGCGCCCCGTGAACTTTTTATTTTGAGATCATTGTAGATTTCCACGCAGCCGGAAGAAGTCATACAGAGAGAGATCCCTTTACCCTTCCCCCAGTTTCCCCACCTTGCGTAACTAGAAGACAGTAGCACAACCAGGAAACTGCTGTCCGTACAATCTGCGGATCTTGCTCAGATTTCTCCAGTTTCATGGGCACTTCTGTGTGTGTGTGTGTGTGTGTGTGTGTGTGTAGTTCTAGTAGTTTTGTCATAGGTGTCATACATATAATGGGGTAGCTGCCACCAGAGCCAAGATACAGAAGACCCAAGATCCAAGATCCATCACCAAGTCCATGGGGAGCCCCAGAGCAAAGTTTTCCTTTTAGCAGAGGAGCAGAGTTCTGCTACAGACAGAAAGAGCCCTGCTGTAGTTCTCTTTCTGAGCATAGTCACCAGTTGGGAGCAGCCTGAGGGGAGTGTGGTCTCAGCATAAACACAGCAGCGGCCAATTCAAAGATGTGGCAGCTGGAGGATATTGGCCAACTGCATTCCTTGAAGCAGGTTCGTTCTTGACACATAGGACAGGCACATGGCCAGGACTGTCATTTCTTTGTCTTTTATGACATTTATATTCTTGAAGAATATGTTCCTTCTATTTTTAATAGAACAGTCTTCATTTTGGGTTTGTCTCATGCTTACCCAAGTATGCGACAAACATTTTCTCACAGACTCTTTTCCTGCTAATTAGCTGTTAGCATCCGTTTGAACTGGTACTCTACGGAACAAACTTTGGGAAACACTGTTGTTGTAGGAAATGATCGTTCTCCCTCTTTTGTCTAGTGATTTTCCCCCTTCTTCAAAATTCACACGTTCCAACGTTGTAGGTGGGCATGCTCCGTTCCCACAACACACTGTGCCTCTCTCTGCTGTTGTACCTATCAAGACAAGCTGTCATCGATGGACTTCTCCAACTGCTTGAAGCTCATCTCGAACCTATTCAATAAATCAATGTCTGGAGTAGTGCGCTATTTCCGAAGGACAACATTTCTAGAGATGCTAACATGTTACCTAAATTTTTTCTAGACCCAAAAATATAAAGTGCAAATAATTTGGACAACTCACAAGAAACAAGAAAGGAGACGGGTGCCATGGTATCTCAGTTTGGTTAAGCATCTGACTCTTGGTTTCAGCTCAGATCACCATCTCAGAGTCATGAGACTGAGCTGCCCATGGGGCTCTGTGCTCAGCAGGAAGCCCGCTTGAGATTCTTTCCCCTTTTTCCTCCCTCCCCCTTTGCTCCTCGCTCTACTCAGGATCTTGCTCCCTCTCTCTAATAAATAAATAAATAAATAAATAAATAAATAAATAAAATATTTTTTTTAAAAAGGAAACAAGA
Source organism: Enhydra lutris kenyoni (assembly GCF_002288905.1). Lineage (NCBI taxonomy): Eukaryota > Metazoa > Chordata > Mammalia > Carnivora > Mustelidae > Enhydra > Enhydra lutris. The sequence goes on along the minus strand of NW_019154088.1, from coordinate 7,234,572 downwards.
AAGGAGAATATAGTATAAGAGGAGAGAATACAGCATATCCCCTTACACTCCAGTATCAAAATCTTCTTAATGGGAATTCTTAGGGCATTTTTATAGTAGGCCACTTAATGGCTATAAATACAGTCCTATGAAGATGCCACGTGGTGGCAAAAGTTCCAGTCCTAATACCGCTGGTGAGACTTGGAGCCCTGAGAGTTTCTGTGTTGGATTCAGAGCTGGAACGAAGCCTGTGAGTGGCCTGGGCAGGCTAAAAATTGGGCATGCTCACAACTCTATTTTCTTTAAATATTTACATATTTATGTAGAGGAGGGGCTGAGCCCTGCAGGGAAAAGTATCGGAGAGAGGTCACCAGAAGCAGAGCTCTGCTTATTCTTTTTAGGTCCAAGCGTTTTAGTGCTGTCCCCAAATTCATGAACACCGTGCAGCAAATCAGAAGAAACCTTGAAGTTAACTTGACCCATCTCTTTAGAAAATGGGGCCTTCAGAATGCTCCTTTGAAGGTCTCATTCCCTATCCCAATACTTGCTTTACCCAGGTATTTCTTTAAGCCGTATTTTACCCTTCCTGAGAAAATTTCTGGTAACTACAATGTTCTCCAATTCAATACATTAGCAGCAAAGGTTGCTGCTCCCTAGTGTGTTGACTTCCCATAAAGTAGCCCTCCTGGCTGTCCCTTAATCTGACTCTGAACTTGGGGAACAGAGAGATATTATCTTGGCATCTAAATTTCTACTTTTTATTTATCCTTTGAGTAGGTCCCAATATTCACTTCCATTTTCATTTTAAAATAATTACCCACTGAATACGTGGATTGAGTTGTAAGATTTGTGCACTTGTTATACTTCAATAAAATGATTACCTTCTGCACCTTAATAGTTAGACTACCCAGAGATAGAATGGGTAGCTGATTAGGGATGAAATGTGAGGAGAAATGGAAAATCCTATCTTGGTTAAAACATATTTTCTAACCGACTTACTATTAATTTTTAAGTTATTCAACTAAAAAAGAAATACAAAGAATACTCATCATTAGGTAAAAATAGAAAATTCAAATGAGCAAGAATAATAAAAATTAAATAATCCTGGGCACCTGGCTGGCTCAGTCAGTTGAATATGCAGTGCTTGAGTTTGAGTCTTACATTGGGTGTACTAAAAAAGCAAATAAATAAACTTTAAAAAATTTAAAATAATCCCCAAACACCTGCCAGAGGTTTTATAACACAATATTTTGGTGTATATCCTTCTAGGGTTTTCCTAGAAGGTTATGTTTATGAAAAAAATATATACATATGAAAAATATATTTATGAAGACCATATGGTTTTCTATATTATGTTATATAATCTACTTATAATATTTTATAATATACTATCAAATAATTTCTATGCTAATGAATATATTTTTAATGTATTCTTTTAATGATTTGCATATTATCCTATGAAGTAGATTCTTAGCCATTACCAAATAACTCTATTCCCTTACTTTTGGATAGTCAGATTATTTCCAAATATTCATTATGATAACTGGCATGTTGGTAAACATCTACATTACACAAATCTTTGGGTTCAGTTGTTATCTGGTCTATACTCTCAGAAGTCTAACTGGTAGGTCAAAAGGTGTTCACTTTTTTAAGGCCTTTGCTAAGTATTACTGATTCTTGCTACTGATTTTGAAAAGTCCAAAGATCTAGGTCCCCAGGAAATCCTAATAGCTCTTTGTTATTGGGAAGGATACCTGGAAGGAATACCTGGAAGGAATAATTAATTAAGCAATTAACCACGACCAGTGGAGCAGACTGGCTTCGGGACTCTGAGAAGATAAGTGAGCACAGGGTTTTTTTCTATGGAGAGGGCTGAAGAGAACAGAAGGGTGAGTGAGCAGATGTCATGGAAGCCTATGGTGTGTGGACAGACCAGAAAAGAGCACTAATAGGAAGGGTGTGTGTGTGTGTGTATACGTGTGTGTGCATGTGCAGACACATGGAGAGGAAGGGTGGTGCATAGACTTCACTGTTTCACAGTTTTGCCTGCTGTGTGTCTTGGAAGAGAACAAGTATTTTGTACTAAAATGACCCTATAAAACTAGTAGTGTGTTCCTTCCTTTGAGAAACTTGCTTCTGTGTGACAATCATACATGTCTGCAGGGTATTTTTTTCAAACTTTGTGGCCTGTATAATACCTTTATTTTCTACCTTATCCATTTTTGTTTGTTTATCTCTTTGTTTTTTGGTGGTTAGGGCTAGGTATTGATAAGAGGGAGTCTTGAACCTCTCACAGAAAAGTAAAGAACACATAAACTTGAGAAATCCTCTTCTACTCTCCCTTAACCATGCGAACAACAGCAAGCTGGAGCACGAGAGTGTCCAGAATTGATTGTTATTTGAGCTAAGGAAAGAGTCAGCTCAGGCAGGGAAACCAACCAGGGAGTGAACTTTGTGGCATCATCGGGGATAAAGCACCTTTGGGGGATCAAAAGAAGCTCCAACCAAATGCCAACTGTGGGATCACTCACTGATTCCCTAAATAGTAACTGATGGTCTATTTAGGGAATAGACATTCTCTGCCCTGAAGGTGAAGTGGATCACTCACTAGAGTGGGGTGTTTGGACTATACTCATTATGCCATATCTTTTCCATGCTTCTCTTTCTCATCTGTAGAACAGATGCCCTCTAGATTTCAGATCATCTACTTGGAGACTTAAGAAAAAGATAGCCCCTAAATTTAAAACATAGAAAAACTTGGTGTTATTTTATTAGAACAATAAGGCTTATGTCAGAGTATATTTTCTAAAAATGGCCACATCAGTATTTCCACAGCTCCATGCTTCTTCAGAACCACTTTGCCATCAAGAGCTAGAGTTTGTTACCCCTTGCCTCTGAATCTCAGTGGACTCATGACATCTCTGACCAATAGAATAAGGCAAAAGTGATGCTTTGTGACCTCTAAGGCTAGGACATATTAAGGACACAGCTTATACCTGGCTCTCCTTTTTTTTTTTTTTTTGCAGCCACAATAATCCAGAGAAGCCCAGGCCACACAAATAGGCCATGTATATATGTTCCAGTCAACAGCTCTTTTTTTTTTATAACGATTTATATATATATTGATTTCTATATATATTATTATATTTATATATATATATATATATATATATATATAATATATATATTGAGAGAGAGAAAGAATGAGCAGGAGGAGGAGCAGAGGGAGAGGGCGAGGGAGAAGCAGACTTCCCACTGAGCAGGGAGCCAGACATGGGGCTCGATCCCAGGGCCCTGAGATCGTGACCTGAGCCAAAGTCAGAGGCTTAGCAGACTGAGCCACCCAGGCGCCCCCCCAGTCGACAGCTCTTATTAAGATCCCAGATGGCAGCTAGAATTCATTGTGAGCAAATGAGCCTTCACATGGTTCCAGCCTCTGCCTTCAAGCGTTTCAGCATCAGCCATCCAGCAACTGATATAAACTGTTCCTTCTGTGCCCTGTGCAAATTCCTGGCCTGCAAAATAATGGCTGTTTTAGTTTACTACTGGGTTTCCTGGTAATCTTTCATGGAAGCAGAGTAACTAAGGCAAAGCTATTGGCCAACTTCGATACTGTAATCGGGCAATAACTCAACAAACAGAGAGGTAACATGAGCCTGCTCTGATCGATGTACTCAGCTAGACTTGTAGAGTTAGTAAAACAAACAAACAAACAATAAACAACAAAAACACAACATTCTTTGTTCTTGAGTTGTATCGTCTAGTAGAGGAATCCACATATGTAACTGCAAAATGGTGGCTAACAATATGTAGCAAGTGCCAAATGAGGTACTAAATACACGCTTTAAAGGACATGGGTGGTGGGAGGCTCCGGGCGGAGCAGAGAGCCTGGGCTTCCGTGGTAGCCCTGCAGCATCCCAGCACACAGCAAACACTAAGGAACTGGTCACGTGACCAGAGAAGACGACAAGTTGTTGAAGGAAACGTGTCAGGTACTTGGAGAGGAAAGACGAAGGTATTTTTAAAGTAGATTGGAACATAAACTGTCCAGTGTGAAGTATGAGGGTTTGGATAATAACAATAACACCATTATTCCTTTCAGTGTGTAACAGTGCCCACACTACCAAGCACTACCACAGATTTCACAATGAAGTTGGGTATCTTACCTCTATTTTATGGATAAAGAAACTTGAGCCCAGTGCTGTAAAAACCACTTTGATTTTATTAGAACTTTCTGGAAGTGGCAGTGATAACTGAAAAGGAGCATAAAGGGAGCTGACATCTAGGCATTTTGTTTCATTATTTTCCTAATTTACTTAACAAGTTGAAATCTACTTTTATAACAATCCTGGAAGTAATTGTTAGTATCCTGATTATAAAGATGAGGAAATCAAGGCTCAGAGACATCAAGTAACTTTCTTAAGGTCATACAAGTGGTAAGTTAGGACCTAGAGACAGACATTTTCAAATGTGATGGCCAGTTCAGCAAATCTCCTACATTCCTGTGGGACAGAGGCTCTCTACTCCCCTCTGCATAGTTTCAAACAAACCTCCCTTTCACATCTGCACAGAAATATCTTGACATTGCCTGTCTAAAGCACTCAAGGCATTAATATGGGAACGACCAATGGGTTTAGCACCTCCAAAAAAAAAAAAAATAAGCTAGTGTTAACCTCAAAGAATTTCCAATTAGTAGACTCTGAAAGGGAAATCTGTCTCTGTTTCTCTCGAATAAGCGGGGACACTGATGATATACCCAGAAGTTCGTTCATTAGTGAGCTAGGAATATTGCCTTGAGCTAGCCACTTAAGTCCTCTGGGTCTGGGTTTCCTCACCTGTAAAATGAAGGGCTTGCTGGATGGTCTTCAAGGTCCCTTCCAGATGGACTGTTTTATGATTCATAAACCCAGAACTAAGATGTAAAATAAGGAATTCACTTAAAAAAAAAAAAAAAGGTTACATCACTTAGCCTTTTGCCTTTCTTCACCTTTGCAAAGTGAGCCTGTTCCACTCACTGAGAACAAAGAATCAAAATTTATGAAGACAGAGTCTTGGCACAGTGATATTCTGAAGCAATTAATGCACAGCCGATCCTCTACCTAGCAGCGGCACTCCAGACCTCCAACATTTGACAGATCCCTGCAAGCCTGTGGTCTCAAAGGTATTTGTATAAAACTGTTCTACCTACTGAGGAGATTTCCCATACCTTGCTATTCTAAGTTTTCCTCTGCTAAGTACGTGACCATTTTTTAGCTGATGCTTTTGAGATGTTTCTATGCGGTGAGATTGCTCCAAGAGTAAGTTCCAACCATTTGTTCTCCTCAAATGGCAATAGGCTCTGATGGCATAAAACTAACCAGTAAAAAACTCTGTTGCCATCCCGATTTGATAAAGCAATTGAAATTATGATGTTAATTGCTCTCTTCCACTTTCACTCTGTGCTAATTGCCACCAATAATTGCCGCTTCCCAGGGAATCATAGACTATGGGGATGTTAGGTAGGTAGCCCTCCCTGTCTATATTAAACCATTTGTAATAACAAATAAATATGCAGGGGCTGGTAGGCAAATAAATTTATGGCCTTCATTTTATTGCTTGGATTGAGTTTATGTGTTCTCAAGCTGTTTTTTTTTTTTAAAAACAAGAGGAATTTGTTTTCTTTTCTTTTCTTTTCTTTTCTTTTTTAAGATTTTATTTATTTGACAGACAGAGATCACAAGTAAGCAGAGAGACAGGCAGAGAGAGGAGGAAGCAGGTTCCCCGCTGAGCAGAGAGGCCGATGCGGGGCTCGACCCCAGGACCCTGGGATCATGTCCCGAGCCGAAGACAGAGGCTTTAACCCACTGAGCCACCCAGGCGCCCCCTCAAGCTGTTTTTTAATTGCTGTCTCCTTGTCTATTTTTGAAAGCCTGGACAGTTATAAGTTGTTACATAAGATCTAATGATAGGTAAAACTTCTATCTCCAGAAGTTGACTTATCATTTATGTTCTCTTGCATTTATACTTAGGAAATGTCAAAGGACTCAACACCAGTACATTTCTTGGTGATTTTCAATTGCTCACGAAACAACAGATTAGCATGGGGCTTCAAATAGGCCACAATCAAGAAAATGATTGACAGATGCCCTACAAAGCTTATGAAGCCTAATTTCAGTCTGCCTTCTACTTAGTGGCTCAGTCCTTAAGGAAGATAAAAGAATGCTGTTTCCTTTCTAGGTCTCATTTCACATAGATAGCCCTTGAGTGCTGGTCTTTTGCCTTAAATGAAAGAAAATTTCGTTAAGAATAGTTGTTTCAGAATGATCCTCTGAATAACATGAATATTAATTGCTACCCTGCACAAGTATAAAGGACTGACCCAGACTTACCTATCCTACTGTATCTCCAAGCGTTCTAAAGAGCCCCTTCTGGCTCTCCCAGCCCTCCATGGTTACCCTCAAACCCCTTCACCTACAACAATCACATGCCGGTTGTAAAAACATTCAAAGCTGTTGAGATCATGATTAACAAGACTGTCTTTCTTTGATGATGCCCAAATATTTTCCAAAGCACGTTTTCTGTAGTGGTGTTGAGCATCTGACCTCTATGAGTACTGACTTTAATCATTTTTGAGAAGGGGGAACACTGGTACTAACACAACTAAAGCCGGCAACTGGGTTCATTTCAGACAGGCTTCTTCTACAAAAGCACATTTGCAAACCACAAACAATAGGGTTGGTGTAATAGGTTTTAATACTTTTGGGAGAACGCAACAATGCCATCAACCGCTGCTGACTAGAAACGGTGATGTTTTGTAAGTTCCCCAGATTTGGGATTGGTTGAGCTCCTCCAAGTCAGAGAGAATGTCCTATCAAACTTACGTCTATTGGTTATCATTATCACTGTTTTCCTCCTCATGGTTGTTTCCAGCAGTTTCGATAGGAAAGTGCTACACTTATTTCTAGGTGGAGAGCCCTGAGCAGAGCAGCATAGAAACACAGGAAGTAGCATTTAGGCCACACAAATGTTTCCCAGCTCTTGCTGCTGAGCAGGACTGTTATTCTCCGTCTAGGCTGTGCATTATTATCACCTGTGGTGCTTAGAAAATATTATAGATTTCCAGTCTCCATAGTTGTTCTTATTCAGTAGTTCTGAGGTGGGATCCAAGCTTCTATAGCTTAAGAGTACCCCAGGTGGTTCTGCTGTACAGAGATCATAAGATCTTAGGTGTAATAAAGTAATATCAAGAACCTTAATTTCTTCTGTTATAAAAGTTGCAAAAGACAATACCTACAAGTTAAACTTTGGAATAAAGTAGACTTGGGTCAAAGTCCAGGCTCTACCACTTACTATGTGACTTGCTTGCATTCTATGCACTTCATAGTTTTCATCTGAAAAAATGGAGATGGGCTTATTTGGTTAAGTGTCTGACTTGTGATTTCGGCTTAGGTTGTAATCTTGTGGGTGGTGAGATCCAGCCCCATGGCGGGCTCCCCGCTCAGCGGCGAGTCTGCTTGAGATTCTCTCTCTCTCCCTCTTCCTCTGCCCCATTATCTCTCTCTCTCAAATAAATGGATAAATCTTTTTTAAAAATGGGGATAACTGTTTCCTAATGAAATGGTGTAAAAATTAAATGAGATAATGTATGCACAGTACTTCCCACAGTGCTTGGTATAAATCCATCCTAAAATATAGCTGTGATTTAGTTTCTCTTTAGGTGTTAAATCTGGAAAAACTTGACCAAAATATACCATTAAAATTTGAAAAACTATTTTATCTCTCTGTGACAGTAAGACTGGAAGACCTTTGAGGAACTAAAAATTGTAAAACCTGGCAGTTGACATCAAAGCATTCAGAAATCAAAGCTTCATTCCTTTTCTGATAGAGCAAAATGGAAAAAAAAGTCAGTCTTCTTCACTACGAGGGGAGATGCCTAAAAACATTGGTTCTCTGAAGAACAGAATGTGATGATGGCTGTTGGTTGTTGGCCAACTTCAACTGGAGAGAAAGCTGATCTCTTCCTACTCCAAACTCCCACTCTGAGGGCAGGAAGGCAGGTTTCTTTCCTGTTCTCTTTTTTCTTCCATGGTTATTCTTACTCCCTTGCCTGGCCTCATTCCTTCTCCTTTTTCCAAGATCATTTAGGTCCCATGTCTTTTTGTCTATTTGATCTGCCAATCTTTTCTCCCATCTTTTGAACTGCTGTTGTCTCAGCTAACACCTGGAACTGTGTCCATTTGATTATTTTGTGGATGTTAGTTCTGTCTTTCTGAATGGACTTCAAATTTTCTGAGGGATGAGATATTCTTAACCTACCTTGACATCTTTTTCTTTAGTCCAGCACACAAAATCCTTGGCATAAAGGGTTAGCCCATAAAAATGGGGTGCCTGGGTGGCTCAGTGGATTAAGCATCTGCTTTCGGCTCGGATCATGATCCTGGGGTTCTAGGATTGAGCCCTGCGTCTGGCTCCCTGCTCAGTGGGAGGCCTGCTTCTCCCTCGCCCACTCCCCCTGCTTGTGTTCCCTCTCTCACTGTGTCTCTCTCTGTCAAATAAATAAATAAAATCTTTAAAAAAAAAATGGATCAAGGGCAGAGAAAGTTATTATGTGAAGTAGAAAGCCAGTGAGGCTGTCATTAGTGTTTGGTGTGCTAGTGACTTTAGGTTCAATTTTACTGGCTATTCTTTGCTTTCTAACAGAGATATGCAAAGCATACAGCTTATCTTAACTGTTCATTGACTTTCCTTGTTTATCAGTTCAGACTTTGTTTGTTTGTTTCTCCTTTAAATAGTGATTCTCAAAATTGTTTACATGTTCAAATCATCTGGGAGCTTTAGAAAATCCTCATGTCCAGACTACACCCCAGACAATTAAATCAGAATTTCTAGGAGTGAGGCCAGCCCATCAGGAGTTTTTGTTAAAAGGTCCCCAGGAGATTCCAGTGTACAGCCAAGATTGAGAACCACTGTTTTAGATCAAATTATGTAAAATCTGATTACTAGAGCCCCAGATTGGAAACAGATAATAAATAAATAAGCTTCTAGGAATGGGATTTCTTAATGGAGCCCCCCAGTCCAACAGACTCCTTTCTGAGTCAGAGTATTCTTTTCCTAAGCTGCTTTGAGGCACACTGTTCGGTGGACCTGAAACTACATTTGAGAACAAGGGTGTGTAAGAAGTGAAACTCATTGCTGCAGCAGGGTTCATGGACCCCCTGTTAATAGCTCTTGGATTGTCCGTATGGCCAATTGGTACCCATTATTTAAATCTCGGATGGAATGTCATTTCCTAACAGAGGTCTTCTCTGACCACGTTCATGCTTCATGAATATATGAAGCACTAATAATACTTTCTCAAATGCCCTGTTTTCCTTTATACCCACAATATATTAGTGATTATTTGCTTAATGTACCACTGCCCCTCCTCCTAGCAAAGGACTTTAAGCCCAGTGATGGAAGAGATCCTATCTGCTTTATTCTTTGCTCAGAGCTGACACCCATCACAGTGCATGTGGTAGGAGCTTAGGAAATACTTGCTGAAGGAATGAAAACCAAAGTACTAGTTTTTGATGGGTATTCATTTGTGTGGGAGAATGGCTGAATCCTGTGCCTTGCTGTGGAATATTCCGTCAACAGCAAGATAACGCACAGTGGTGGGCACGCTTGGTCAGCCGATTTTGACCAGTGAGTCTTGCACATGACCTGTTCGTGAGAGTCACTTGGATGTTTTGCTGAAAGTACAAATACCTATGCCTCCTCTTTAAGAGATCTGACTTCTGTTGAAGTCAGAAGTATGAAGTCAGAGTGAGCAGTTAAGTTTGCCAGCTGATTCTGATGCCCTGGGCCAAGGTCCAGTGTTTAGAAACTTCTGCCTTAGGCATTGCCCTGAAATGACACTGTCCAATTTGAAGACTGGAGCCACCATAGCTCAGTTGTTCCTATTGTTCTGTGATGAAATGGTGGAAGTGAGGTTCAAGGTTTTCTCTAGAGGAGACACATGTTGCTCTACACAGCAGCTCTAGAGAGCTAATGCTCCGCTGCCCCCCAGTCTTCCACTCTGTTTAGTAATGTGCCTCGCCAAACTTATGGTTTTTCAGAAATTTATGTAGTAAAGCCTGATGATAATACCAGAAATGCATCAAAGTAGCACTTTCCCCAGATGCTTGGGAAATCTAACCATGTTAGTCAGGGTCAGTGCCTAGGGTGCCCTCTCTGTGTTCATCAGTGTTGGTTATATTTTTATATACCTGTATTTATTTTGAGAAACAACTAACATGGGGAATATTATATTAAGTAAAGTATTCATAGCTTTTGCATTTATGCTTAGAAAGATACACAGATTATAAGACTGGAAAGGACCTAGAGATCTTTCATCTAGAAAACTCAACCAGCCAGATAGAGCAAAGAAGGAAAAAATAAGCAAAAAGGAACTCCATATACTAAAAATGGGTATTACAAAAACCATATAATTAAAAGTAATTTTTTTCCATAGGAGAGTCCATTACTCAAAATCTATTTACTGTAATGTCAAACATAATCTAATTGCTTTGGGAAATCATGATTCATATATAACAAACACAAAAACATTAAAATCATAGCTGCCTAACATTTCTTGGGCTAAAACCATCCTTTATTTTAGTATCTGCATTCTTATATCCAATAGCTGATCGATAACATGTTACATGTTATATAATTTAGTATTTATCATAAATAATGAAAATTCAGGGAAGATATTGTACCCATTTTACAAATGGAAAAACTGTGTGCCAGGGAGGTTGAAGAACTTGATGAGGTAATTGTGATTCCTAATCTAATAACCTTTCTGTTGCAGTAGGTTACCTTGTAAAATACAGAACTATCTTTAATAATCATAAAGTTAACCTGGAACCATTAAGCAACAGCTAAAGTTTAGCACACTTAGTTAAAAAATGTGGAACAACCTATAGTATTTTACAAAATGTCCATTACCAGAAGTTGAATTAAAATAACAATGTTTGAACTCAACACCCCAAATCAAATAATCCGATTAAAAATGGGCAAAGGGGTGCCTGGGTGACTCACTCATTAAGCATCTGCCTTTGGCACAAGTCATGATCCCAGGGTGCTGGGATCAAGCCCTACGTCGGGCTCTCTGCTCAGCAGGAAGCCTGCTTCTCCATCTCCCACTCACCCTGCTTGTATTCCCTTTCTCGCTGTGTTGCTTTCTGTCAAATAAATAAATAAATAAATTTTTTAAAAAAATGGGCAGAAGACATGAACAGACATTTCTCCAAAGAAGACATACAGATGGCCAACAGACACATGAAAAAATGCTCAACATCTCTAATCAGCAAAATGCAAATCAAAATCACAATGAGATATCACATTTAACAACTCAGAATGGCTAGAATTAAAGACAAAAAGTAACAAGTGTTGGCGAGGATGTGGGGAAAAAGGAACACTCACACTATTGGTGGGAATGTAAATTGGTACAGCCTTTGTGGAAAACAGTATGGAGTTTCCTCAAAAAAATAAAAATATGTCACCATATAATATAGTAATATTACTACTGGGTATTTACTCAAAACAAAAACAAAAACAAAACACTAATTTGAAAAGATATATGTACCCCTACATTTATTTACAATATTATTTACAATAGCTAAGACATGGAAGCAACCCAAGTGTTCACTGGTAGATGAATGGATAAAGAAGATGTGGTATGTATATAGATATATAATGAAATATTACTCAGGCATAAAAAGTAATGAAATCTTGCCATTTGCAACAACATGGATGGACCTAGAGGGTGTTATGCTAAGTGAAATAAGTCAGAGAGAGAAGACAAAAGTAAGAGCACTTGATGGCTTGGCTGATTAAGCGTTTGACTTAATTTCAGCTCAGGTCGATCTCAGGGTTGTGAGATTGAGCCCCATGTGGGCTCTGTGCTGGGCATGGAGACTGCTGAAGATTCTCTCTCTCCCTCTCCTTCTGCCCCTCTCCTCAAAAATATATAAATAAATAAAATATTTTGAAAAGTCACTTCTATGGAATCTTCATTTGGGAGGAATTCAGATGAAAAATACACATGCACACACACACATGTATTTTTTAAACATTTTTTTAATCCACTATGAATTACCACCATTTCTTATGTGCACATACTCCTTATATGGTTTTGGCCATGTATTATTTATGTGATCTGCAAACCATACTTCCGTTCTCAAAATGGCCCAGGAAAGGAAGGGAGGAAAACAGCACAGTCAATTAAAACTAAAGAGGGATTTTTAGCAGACAGATATTATATACCTGAACTGGAAAAGAACTAAGACACTGAGATTCATTTCTCCATAGAAAACAGTTTAGAGATCTTGGCTTGTGCTAAAGTTCTGCCTGGCAATATATACAATAATGCTATTACAGTAGATTATGTAATTTATGCCTTTTCAAATTCTAACCTCGTACTTCATCTGCTTAATTCTCTAGTCCTAGGATCAGATATTTGGCTGATATGAATTGGCAAAGAAGGTAATGCTATGTGTTCCTGGCCCTCCACTCAAAAACCCAACAATGCATGGATAGACTGAAGATTTTCTTTTCAGACATTTATAGTTATTGTAATCCCTGCAAGGATGGAAGGTGCTATTATTTTGCTACTATTTCATTTGTTACCTTATCCGTTGATTATATGTACGTATTTTGCAGTGCTGCGCTGGCTGTTGGTCTTTTAACCTTTTAGGATTTGGTAACTTTTCCTAACATATTTGCAGGTAGAGAAACATTTATAAACATTACACCTCTGTATCTATGTTGATATTAAGTAATCTCTCCAGTTATTAATGCACTGTTTGATTCTTTATTACATTGCTCTTAAACTACTGCAGTTATTTTTCCTTCTCTATCCTAAAACTAGGAAAAGAGCCACTAGAGCCACTACGTCAAATTTTTCCTCATCCTCTTATCCATTAATTTGTTCTTTGGTTACGTGCTGGTTTTAAAGTATGTCCACAAATTCTGTGACACAATTCCTTGGAAAGGTGGAGAGTCTAAGTCTCAGTCACTTACATGTGGGCCATAGGTAGGGACTTCCTTGGAACAACAAAATGTGGCAGAAGTCATAATTTGAGACTTCAAGGCTAGATCATTAAAAAAATAGTACCATTTCCATTTGCTCTGTCTTGGATGGTCCACTCTGGGGAGATTAGTTGTCATGATGTGAGAATATCCAAGTAACCTTGCAAGAGGCCCCCATGGGAAAGGACCAAGACTGCCTACCTACAGCCAGCACAAACTTGCCAGCCACGGGAGAGATCCAACATGGAAGTGTATTCTCCTGCCCCACCCAAGCCTTCGGATAGCTGTGGCCCTGGCTGATGTCTTGACTGTGATCTCATGAATGACCCCCAACCAGACCACTTGGCTAAGCCACTCCCAAATTCCTGACCATAGAAACTGTGATAGAAAATATATGAGTATTGTTGTCTTTAAGGCACCAAGTTTTGGGGCAATTTGTTAAGTAGCAGTGATACAGTTATCTTGTCAAGACAAATGCTACTAAGCACTTTTGAAATTTAAATTCAATTAACTAACATACAATGTATTATTTGTTTCAGGGGTACAGGTCTGTGATTCATCAGTCTATACAACACCCAGCGCTCGGTACAACACATACCCTCCCCACTGTCTATCACCCAGTTACCCCATCCCTCCACCCCTCCTCCCCACCAGCAACCCTCAGTTTGTTTCCTATGATTAAGAGTCTTATGGTTTGCCTCCCTCTCTGGTTTCATCTTGTTTCGTTTTTTCCTTTCTTCCCCTATGATCCTCTGCCTTGTTTTTTAAATTCCACATATCAGTGAGATCATATGATAATTGTCTTTCTCTGATCGACTTACTTTGCTTAGCATAATACCTTATTTTCCATCCATGTCATTGCAAATGGCAAGATTCCAATTTTTTGAGGGCTGAGTAGTATTCCGTTGTATATATACACCACATCTTCTTTATCCATTCATCTGTCAATGGACATCTGGGCTCTTTCCATAGTTTGGCTATTGTGGACATTGCTGCTATAAACATTAGGGTACAGGTGCCTCTTCACATCACTACATTAGTATCTTCGGAATAAGTACCCAGTAGGGCAATTGCTGAGTCACAGGGTAGCTCTATTTTCAAGGTTTTGAGGAACCTCCATACTATTTTTCAGGGTCTGTTGCCTTTATTCTTATAACAATTAGTGACTACACATCTGATTTGTGTCGAACAGTCTGTTGGGTATCAATTACATTCAAGTAAGTAGAAGAGACGTAGTTCCTTCCTTTAAAGAACTTATAATCTTGTAATGGATAAAAATATTAAATAGATGATTATATAATTATTTAATTACTGTAAGTGTGAGAGGGAATAGCAGGGTTATGAGCGCCTATGATCCTCAACCTGAATGAAGGTCGGGAAAGTTTTTCCTGAGCAACTGACATTGAAACTGACACTTTAATGTGTAGGAGTTAACCAGGCAAAAAGGAAAGTGGAGGATGGAAAAAAGCTTTCCAGGCAGAGGGATGTATTGGTTAAGGCCCTTGTGCCATAATCCCAAATAAGAAATTTCTGTGCTAGAAACTACTGGGACTACTATGTGTCAGGTACTGTTCTAAGCACTGAGGTTACAGCAGTGAACAAATCAAGCATAAATCCCTGCGGGTATAGAACTTACACTCTAGTAGGCGAGGACAATAAATACAAATAAATGAATAAAATACATAATATGGAGTTCCGGTTTCTGTTCCAGCATGTAAAGAGCTTGGGAGCTATCTCTCTCCTCTGCATAAGGAAAAAGCTGAACAAATTAAAAAAACATCAAATCTTCATAGAGTGGTCAGAGAATTGAGGTCATAGGGCAAACCTTTATTCCCAGAATCAGAGAGGCAAACAGGCAGATACAAAGAATCAGAAGCCCAGGAATGGAAAACTCCCCCGGAGCCATGCCAGGGTAGGAAATCGGGATCTGTAATCGACAAATAGCTGGAGGCTCAGTGTGGACAAGACTGAGAGAGAAAAACTTCACTGGGGCTCAGTCTTCGGTAAGGCCCCTCACCCCACTTCTGTGATTTTTCCCTCCAGGAGCCCTATCAGGTCCTCACAGAGAAGATCAGAAAAATCCCCTTGTGTTTACCCGAGAGGGAGGGAGAAAGTAGCCATTCTGAAATATGCCCAGGGCATTCTGTTTTTCTTAACAAGCCTTGCCCCCAGAGAAACTATGTTACCAGAGTCTGATTTACTGGAGTTTTACAACCTAGTGGAAAAGAAATAACCAATTCTAACACCCTTCCTATCTGACCTAAGGGGGAAAAACAAAACAAAGGGAAGCACTTGTGAAGGTCACAGCCCAGGGGCATGATCTCACTCAAGACCCAGGGCTAATAAGAGGACTACAGAATGCTTTCCCCATACTTCTACACCACATCAGTAGGGTTCCTTTATAATAACAACTGAAAGAACTGTGCATCTCAGATGATATTCAAGAAGTCCCTAGGGAAACCTGAAGACAGCAAGAGAGACAAAAGCAAGGACACCAGAGGAAAATTTAACATCCGGCATCTATAGTTACAGTGAAGATAAGTACAGTCTAATCCCTAGTCAGATTAACAAAATATATGATATGGCTGATGGTGATAAGTGCTGAGATGAAACGTAAAGCAGGTAAAAGGGATCGGGTGCGTTGCTGGAGAGGGCAGGTTGCAATTTTAAGTAGGATGGTCAGGAAATGTCTCATGAACAGGTGACATCTGTGCAGAGATCTGAGAGACAGGGGAATGAGTCCTGGAGATAGCTGGGGAAGAGCAGAGGGAACAAGTGAAAGGTCTTTAGGAGGGAATGTGCCTGGTGTGTTGCACAAACCACAGGAAAACCATGTGACTAGAGCAGGAGTGAGGAGAGTCATAGGAAATGAGGTCAGAGGGCTAGGTAGATTGTGCATGACCCTGTGGGCTGACGTAAAGACTTAGGTCTCTAGCTCCTATGAAAATAGACTACAGGAGAGCAAGGGAGCCCACTCAGGAGGTTTCTGAAACAATTCAGGAGAACAATTGTGTTGGGGAGGAAGCAGTAGCAAAGGTGAGACGTCATCAGATTCTGAATACACTTTGGAGATGGACATGACAGATGCTGCTTTTGGACCAAGCTGTAAGACAAGAAGAGGGATCAAGGTTGACTCCTTCTTCTGAGCAAAAAGAGGAAGGCTGAATGGGGAGTTAAGTCTTTTATGAGGGAGATCAAACATTAAATTAGAGATGCCCATTAGACATCCAAGTGAAGATGTTGAATAGGCATTTGGGCAATCCAGTACTAGAAGGTGGGGGAGAGATCTGGGCTGAAGATAGACACTTAAGAGTCATCAATATATGGATAGAGTTCTAAGCCATGAGGACAAATGAAATTACTAAGAGTGAATCTATATGAAAAGAGGGCTGAATCCTAAGGGACCCAATGTCAACAGGTTGAGAAATCAGAAGAAATATGCAAAGAAGGCTTGGATGTGGGAGGAAAACCATGAGAGTGTGAGGTCCTGAAGACAATGAAGTATTCCCAGAAGGAGAAAGTGAACAATGGTGTTAAACATTACGGAGGAGTCAAATTAAGAAATGGACTATTGGATTAACAATGAGGACACCACTGATGCAGAGCAGTTTTGGTGCTTGGAAGACGCAAAAGCTTGATTAAAGGGGGTTCTAGAGAGAATGGTAGAATAAGGTTTAGAGATATAAGTGTAGATAATTCTTCAGAGGAATGGCTATAAAGAAGAATGGAAATATGAACTAGTAGCTGGAGGGCAACCCAGATGAGAGAAATAACGTGTCATAAAAGGACTGGGATCTAGTGATCAAGTGAAGGGTTCAGCCTTGGGTGGGAACACGGACAGTTCATCCCTGGTAACAGGAGAAAAAGCAGCATATAGGGCCCAGATGCTAGTGGGCGGGTGGAGGTGTTGGTGGGAACTTGTGGATTGTTTCTATTTTCTCAGTGAAATAGAAATCAAGGTCATGAGCTGAGAGTGAAGATGGGGGAGGAGGCGCTGGAAGTACGAGGAGAGAGAACAGCATATGGAATCCTAGCCCTAGGACTGTGAATGGACTAGGGAAATGCACGGTGGCTGCCGGGCAGCGTGATGGCTGTGCTTGAAATTAATAATTGCCCTGAATTGAAAGGGAGACCGGTCAGCGTGGACAGTGTTTTCCTCTAGCTCCACTCAGCTGCATGTTTCTTCAAATAAGGATAACATAGTTATTTGTTCATATCTAACAATCAGCTACTAAAGTAATTATGATGAATTTGGGTAAAATCTTCCTCATTATAACTGTGAGAGAATGGTGGGGGGGGTCTCTGGTTATTTGGATATTTTAGATAATTAAGTCCATGGTATCACATATGAACTAATTTTTTTATAGAATTAGAAGATGGGGGAAAACTACTCTGAACATGACATAGAAGTTTTCTGGTCTAAAAATCAAATAGCACTTCAGTGTCACGGTGATGACAAGTAACAATCACTATACATCCTAGGAAAAATTCTGATTATTTGAATTTTCTGGCAGTTTGGTATCTGGATACATTATATTGATAATTTTTAAAAAGGATAGAAAAATGAAAAGAGATGTCATTAACTGTAATAAGAATAGCTTCATAGAAATTTCACTTATTGTGTCTTGGTTGTGCCTACGATAGCATTGGAGTCACTTTTTTATTTTTCCTCTTCTCAACTGCCTTTTTCTTGGCTAGTGAAGCCACAAAGATAACATAATTAGATTCTGAATCTTTGGTAATGGCAACAGCAATGCCAGTGTCAGGGATTATGATTACCTAGACTTGTCTCATCTTTGCTGCAAGACAAACTTATTTCTCTCTCTGCTACCTGTGTTTTCTAGTAGCTCAAGCTGTTCTTGCGAATCTGCTTTCCATTATTCACTAACTTTTTTAGACGATTTTATTTATTTATTTGACAGAGAGAGAGCGAGTACAAGAGGGAGAGGGAGAAGCAGGCTCCCCATGGATCCCTGGGATCATGACCTGAGCTGAAGGCAGATGCTTAACTGACTGAGCCACCCAGGTGCTCCCATTGTCCACTTATTTTTAAAAATAACTGACTGATTATAAAAGCAACACATATTCACTGAATTTTATTTGGATAATACAGAAAGGTAGGGAGAAAAAAATAAATATTATCTCACTACTTAGAGATGAATACAATTAACATTTGGGTGAGTTTTAATCTAATATTTTAATTCATACATGTATTTGTTTAGAAAATTTATATCAAGCTCTATATCATTTTATATACTTTTTAACTTAATATTTTATTGAGAGCTTCTCCCATGCCATCACATAGTCTTTGAAAACACAACTTTGACTATATAGTAGTCTAGTGTATGAATATACTGTAATTTATTTAATAATTCTCCCATTATTGTGCATTTAGGATGTTTTAAAATTTATACCACTAGATTAGCATGCTTGATCATAAGCCTTTTTTTTGGTAATACTAATTATTTTCCTAGAGTAGGTTCCTAGAAATGGAATTATGAGGTCAAAGGGTGCAAATATTTTACAATTTATATGTAAAGGGGTGCCTGGTGGCTCAGTCAGTTAAGCATCTGACCTCAGCTTAGGTCACGATCCCAGGATTCTGGGGATCAAGTCCTACATTGTCTGTTGTAAGGTGCTTACTCAGTGGGGAGTCTGTTTCTCCTTCTGCCCCTTCCTTGTCTCTCTCTTTCAAATAAATCAATAAAATTTAAAAAAAATACAAGTTATGTGTACATCTTGCAGCTGCCCTCCTGAAGATCCCACTTTCTGTAGTCCCCCGAAGTGAACGGAGGCAGCCCATTTCTCTGTACCCTTGACCATTCCATCATCTACAGCACGTGTCTGCACACCCTACCTGTGCTCACGTCACTTCAGTTGAGTTCTCAAATGAACTATTCCATGATGTTCCTAAGGGATTTTCCTGACTACATCCTTTCTTACCACTAAGATATTCTCCATGCTCCTGTCAGAGCACTTTCCACACCACTGGCCTTGACACTTCCCTGATAAAAACCTCCGCTCCTCCTCCGTCCGGGTAGATTACGTGGCAGCACAGGAGGCCCTTCCCAGTGGGTTTCAACCTCCCTTTTCAGCCTGCTGGACTGTTCATCTCTACGTCCTCTGACCAAGCCACACAGAATGTCTTTTTATTTACACAACATACAATACTTCTCCATGCCTCCAAGGCTTCATACAATTTCGCTCTGTCACCTTTCCTCCCTGAAACTGAATTCATCTTTTATGACACAGAGCAAAGGTCCCCTTTGGCAATTCCTCCCTGACCTCGCAGGGTGAGGGGGTTGATCATGGTACCATGTTGTGGTCCTACAGCACTGTCCCCACGTCCACACGACAGTACTCATCACTTTGCCCTGCAATTGCTCGCCTACCTTGAGTTCCCCACTGCATCCCTCAAGGACCTTCTCGTATTTATTTTTATCCTCAGTTCTTAGCCTGCTGCATAGTTGATGATCAAGGAATCTTTACTGACTCAGTGGCTAAAAGCACAGAATTGGTTTGAATATTCTGTCATTAGCTTGGAAGTGTTGGATTTCCGGATAGAGTGTGCCATTGCTAACGAGTCCACAACAGTCTTGAAAGTGGACTTCCCTTAGATAGCATCTAAGCAGACGGTCCCTCCCAGGCTGTCTTTGATCGCTAGCTTCTGTTCATTCTTCCCTCTCTTCCTATTATTTGTCTTAATTGCGTTCTGTGGTCTACTCTCCCAATTCTTTCATTCTAACCATCCTGTTTTGATTTCACATATCTGATAAGGCTCGGTGCTATAAGCAGCACTGGCTTTGCTTCATACTTGCTTCTTTGTTCTTGCTATCAACATTCTCTGATCCGAACATTCTCTGATTCGTTCTATAGGTGGCTGAGGGTTGGTTGGAGAAACACAGAATTGTGTTGCCTAGAGCATCCTGCTTGTGGATTCTTTTCTATATTTATATATTTTCTCTGCATCTCATTTATTTTTTATGGTACTGTTCTCATGTATGCCCTGCAAGCAACCTCTATCCTTTGTTGAACAAGGCAGAATAGAAGTACATACATAAATCAATGCATAAATACATAAGCACGTGCTGATTTCCATTACTGCCCACTGCATGCTCTCAAAAGCCATTGGGTGCTCCTTGCTGCTCACTCATATGTATGTTGGTTTGTCTTTTCATACAACGCCTTGGGCTGCTGTTTCAGACCTTTTCGTGACTTGGCTGCAAAGTTTACTTCAAAAATAGAAGCTATGCAAGGAGGCTTTCCTTAAGGTCTCTCTCTCACACTAAGTTGGCTTTTTCAGGGCGGGCCAGGCGGGCATCTCCAGAGTACTGCCTGTGTCAGGGTGTGTGTGCATGGTGCTTCTTTTTAATTTTTTTAAATTTTTTAATTAAAAATTTTTATTTAAATGCAATTAATTAACATATAATGGATTATTGGTTTCAGAGGTACAGGCCTGTGATTCTTCAGTCTTATATAACACCCAGTGCTCATTACGTCACGTGCCCTCCTTAATACCCATCACCCAGTTACCCCATCACTCCACCCCTCCCCCCTCCAGCAACCCTCAGTTTGTTTTCTATGAGTAAGAGTCTCTTACGGTTTGTCTCCCTCTCTAGCTTTGCCTTTTATTTTTTCCTCTCTTCCCCTATGATCCTGTTTTGTTTCTTAAATTCCACATAGGGGTGAAATCATACGATAATTGTCTTTCTCTGATTAACTTATTTCACTTAGCATAATACCCTCTAGTCCCATCCACATTGTTGTAGATGGCAAGATACATATATATATTTGGCTGTGTAATATTATAGGCTCAGGTTTTAAACATCTAAAGCTGGTTGGTAATTCAGGGTGTGTTTTTTTCTAATCTGCACTTTTAAATTTTTACAGTTACTTATTTTACTTCTCTCTGTCACAACTGTGTCTGTTACAAATCACTTTACAATATGGGATCATTCATTCATTCATTCATTTTTTAAATTTATGTATGTATGTTACATGCACAATGCATCTGACTGCACATAGCCATCTCTGAAGTCCCCGCTCTTCCGCCTACAAACCTTCTCCAGCAGAGCTCAGTCAACAAGTTCAGCTAACAACCTTCCTCTCTGTCCTTTCTCTACTACAACATAATGTCTGACTCAGCCCCATTTATGGATGTGGATAAAGGAAATATCAACATCGTTCATTCTTAGGGTTTACCCCCCCTCCATGGAACTTCTGCAGTAGGAAGACTTGTGAGTGGGGGTGGGGGGGTGAATGAAGAAGGGGAGTGATGGATCTCCTGTTCCTTAGCCCACTGGGTCATGATGCTTGGACTTTTTCCACACTCTTTGGTGCATGGGCATCTCTGCTGAGTCTGCCCAGGTCTTGAATCCCTCGACAGGTCACCCAGCGTTTTGTCTCTCAGGTCCTGTCTCTTAGGCTTCTGGGAGGCAGGGCCCCCCGCTTCCCCCATCTCTGCCTTGGAAATCTGTGGATGGCTTTGTCCCTATTTCCTCCTCCCACCCTGGCAATGGAAAACCCAGGTCTAGGGGAAATATGTCTCTTCATTTTCCCTCAAGAACTGGTTCTTTAATCACAAACTGGCTTATTTTTCCTAAGCGTTTAAGAGTTTGGGAGAACAACAAAAGCCAAGAAAACTTTTGAGTCAAGACTGACCTGACTGAATGCTTGAAATATCAGAAGGAAAAACTCATAGATTAATATCTCAAATAGTAGTTCCATCACAACAAACAAAATAAAAGCAAGCAAACAAACAAGAAAGTCCTTCAGTTTTCTCTACTCACTCCCATTCTCTTTACCACTAGTCTTTCTGTCTTTCCACTGTCTTCATTCTGTTAGCCACACCTTCCACTGCTCGAAATCTAGCTCTTCCTTCCCCTAGTGAAAATGCTCCTCTAATCACCGATCTTGACTGTTTTTAGCTTCTTCCTTTTCTTACTTTTAACTCCCTTTTTTGCCTTCCACTCTCCGGCTCTCCCTCTGTGTTAGGACTATTCAGCTGCAGGCATTGTACTATGCAGTGGAAACAAAAATGAATTAGACTCTGTGTTTTTAAGGAATTTCGGATCAGGTAAGGCGTATAGGTAACAATGGAGTACTTCACAAAAATGTGTTGCTTCTCTGTTTGATCCCAGAAAGACCCTGGCCTCTTCCTGCTGCTATTTGTTCCCGTTTCTGACTCTTCCTCCTTACGTTCCCCACTACCACCCTTTTTTCCCACTGGCGCCTCTTAAATTTTCCACTCAGCAAAGTCTTTCTGAGTCTTTCTGGTCTCCCCTATTGGCCAGAAATTCCAATGACCCCTTCCTTGCGTGTGACTAATTTGCTAGAGCTGCCACAGAAACATTCTACATACTAGATACAGGTTTGTAACAAAAGGATAGAACTCAGGAACAGCCCAGTGGAAGAAACGTGAAGGGCAAGATACGGTGAAAAGCTACAGAGCTTCCGTGACCTCTCCAGGAACACCAACCTCCCTGAATCTCCCAGCATTCACCAACACAGAAGCTCTCCAAACCCTGTCCTTCAGGTTTTTATGGGGGCTCCATTATTTAGGCATAATTGGTTAAATCACTGGTGGTTGGTGGTTGACACGACCTCCAGCTCCTCTGCCTTCCCGGGGAGCTTGAGGGGTGGGATGGAAAGTTCCAACCTCTAATCATGTGGTTGGTTCTCCAGGCAACCAGCCCCAACCCTTAGGTGCAGCTTAAAAGTCACCTCATTAGCATAACGAAAGACACCTTTGTCATTCCCAGCTCTCATCCCTTAGGAAATTTCCAAGGGTTTAGGAACTCCATGCCAGAAACTAATACAAAGACCAACTGAATACTTCTTACTATAAATCACAGTATAACACAATTATAGATCAATAAAACGGGGGGGGATTAAAGTACCACATCTATCTTATCATTTCCTTGCTCCAGATTCTCCTCTATCAATTGGATTGTTTGAATTCTTTACCCAGCACTCAGTGCTTCTAGGATATACTCCAAATTTGTCTCTAGCTTATCTCCAAGTAGACCCTTATGAATATCTGATACTGCAACATACTTGTATTGTTCCTCAGGTACCAGATATATTGCCTAATTGCCTTTGCTGGTATTTTTATAGCTAGAATATACTACTGCCCATTGCTACCTGTGGGACTCTTAGCCATCTTTTAAACTTCTCAAAAGTTTTATTTTAGGGGTGCTTGGGTGGTACAGTTGGTTAAGTGGTAGACTCTTGGTTTCAGCTCAGGTCGTGATCTTAGGGTCCTCGGATCAAGCCCACTGTCACCTTCGCGCAGAGCGTGGAGTCTGCTTAGGATCCCTCCTCCCTCTGCCCCTCCCTCCCATGAGTGAGCACGTGCAGGCGTGTGTGCTCACTCGCTCGGTCTCTTTCCTCTCTAAAATAAATACATACAATCTAAAGAAAAAAAAAACTTTTTTCTATGAAACTGTTCAGGTCTCCCTAACAGATGTTGTCTTTTCTGGCTTTAATTTTCCAGAGCACTTTGTTTGAACTTCCTGCATGGTCGTTATCTTACTCTTCCCTGTATTATGGTTATTTTCTACTTCTCTTATCTCCTTGTTAGACTTCAGTCTCCTTAGAGATGGTGTCTTTTCTCACTCGTGTTGCAGATTTAACAGTACTTATCACTGCATGGTCTTCATAGAGCGACCCAACACCTAGTCTCTCTTTGTCTTGAGTAACAGAATTCTTGGGATTTTTTTGTTCTGTTTTTTGTTTGCTTGTTTGTTTGTTTGTTTTTTCCAGGGCAATAATGTGTGCAACTAAAAATACTACTTACTCTCCAAATTCTCTTGCAGTCAGGTGGCCAAATGAGTCAGTTTTACACAAGGAGATGAAAGCTGAGGGTTTCTGGCTTTCTGGGTACAGGCATCACACTCCTTTCCACTTTGTTCTTCGTGCCTGGAACATGGCCGTTAGGCTAGTCTTATGGTCATTAGGTAATAAGCTTCAGGGTAGAGATGAGCACATTGATTCTTTCATTCAACAAATATTTACTGAGTGCCTACTATCGTGCCAAGCACTATTATAGATGCTTCAGAAAGTGGCAGAGCAGAAGGATAGAAAGGAGTCTGGATCCCAGATGGCATCATTAAACATTGAAACAGCTTTAACTGCCTACCTCTAGACTTCATGAACCTCCTTTACTTTAAGCTTTTACTCAGTTTTGTTATTTTCTGTTATTTTTAGCTAGATGCATTTCTTATTCATACGATGCTGTTCAATTACTTTTTTAAAGCCTAGAATTTTAAGTGAGACTGACTTAATTATTTTTCTATTGAAATAATCATCTGGATTTTCCCCTTTACTCTATTAACTATTACTGATTTTCAAATCTTGCATTCTTGAAATAAGCCCTACATAATTGAGATATAGTTATTATCCTTATTATTTATCCATAACTTAAATTTACTACTGTTTTGATCGGGATTTTTTTGCATTATGTCCATGAGAGATACTGGCCTGCAATCTTCCTTCTTGTAATATTCATGTCAAGTTTGACCATGGTACTGTTGTCCTTATAAGAAGTAGTCCTTTTTGATTACCTGAAAGAGTTTGCTGAAGATTGTTCTTATTCTTTAAATGTTTGGAAGAATTTACTGGTGAAGCATCTGGGCCTGGGGTTTTCATTGTTTTAATTATGAATTCAATTTCTTAGATATAGGCTTGCTAAGATTTTCTGTATATATTTTAGTCATTTTTGATAAAATGTGTTTTTCAAAGCTTTTGTCCATTTCATCTAAACTCAGATGTATTTATCTATTATCTTTTAAATGTCTATGGAAATTACAGAGAAGTCCCTTTTTTTAATATGATATTAGCAAGTTTTTATTTTCTGCTTTTATTGATTAATTTTTCTTGGGGTTTATTAATCTTAAAATTTGTTTTCAAAGAGTGATCTTTTGCCTTTGTTAATTTTCTCTAGTGTAAGTTTGCTTTCTGTTTTATTGATTTCTGTTATTATTTCCTTTGGGTTTAATTAGCTATATTTTTCACCCTAGCTTCTTGAAGTGGAAGCTTATATCCTTAATATTTAACCTTTCTTTTTAATATGTGCACTTAAAGATATATATATTTCTCTGTCAGCATTGTTTTAGCTATATGCCACATGTATTGATATGTCAAGTCTTTATTATAATATAATATAATTATAATTATAATTTAAAACATCTTCAATTTTCACTGTGACTTCTTCTTTAACCCATGAGTTATTTAGAAATAGATTGCTTAATTTTAAAATATTTTGGTATATTTTCGTTCCTTTTCTGTTATTTATTTTAAGGTTAATTCTACTGCATTCCAAGAATTTGTGTGAGTGTATCCTTTGAAATTTATTTTGACTTTATGGCCCAGTATTAGATCTACTTTAGTAAATGTTCCATGCACATTTGTAAAGAATGTGTATTACAAAGTTATTGGGTAGATTGTTATATATGTATTAAGTACGTTATTTTTAACCATATTGTTAAAATCTCATATATCTCAACTGATTTTTAAAAAAGATTTATTTATTTATTTTAGAGAGCGAGAGTGCACTCAGGTGTGAGCGGGGGAGAGGGAAGGAAGGGAAAAGGAGAGAATCTCAAGCTGACTCCCCACTGATCATGGAGCCTGATGTGGGGTTCCATCCCAGGATCCTGAGATCATGACCTGACTTGAATTCAAGAGTTGATTGCTTGGGGATGTCTGGATGGCTGTTGGTTAAGCGTCTGCCTTTGGCTTAGGTCATGATCCCAGGGTTCTGGGTTCAAATCCCGTATCAGGCTCCTTGCTCAGTGCAGAGCCTGTTTCTCCCTCTGCCCCTATTCCCCCTGCTTGTGCTCTTTCTCTCCCCATCTCTTTGATGAATAAATAAATAAAATCTTTAAAAAAAAAAAAGAGTCATTTGCTTAACCGAATGAGTCACCCAGCTGTCTCTCTTTACTGATTTTTGTTTGCCTGTTCTATTAGCTACTGCAAGAGGTATGTTAACATTTTCAGTTATTATTATGAATTTACTATTTTGCTTTATACATTGGAAACTATGTTATTAAAAACAGACATTTATGACTTCTATTGAATTGACATTTCTGTCAACATAAAATATTTCTCTATTACTAGTCATAGTTCTTTCCTTAGAGTCTTTTTAATCTGATATTGTTATGGCTACACCAGTTTTCTTTTGGATAAATCTGGCATGGTATATAATTTCCATCCTTTTACCTTTAACTTTCCTGTGTCTTCATATTTAAAGCTTGTCTCTTGTCAGAGTCAGGTTTGAATCCCAGTTCTGATCCTTATTAGATAAAGCTCAATTTCCTGACTGTATGTAAAATAGACACACACACATACACACGCACACACACACACACACACACACACACACAGAGGCAACAATTGCTATTAACTTTTATAGTTAATAGAATCACAACCTATCTTTTTAGATACAGGTTTTTTTCTTATTTTTATTCCAATTGAACACTATTCAGGTATAGTCCTTATTATGTGGTACTTATGTGGTATTTATATTAAAATAGGAGGAAAACACATCTCTTCTTTTGTTTGAGTTTCTGGTCCCTCATTATGAAGCTAAATCTGGGGAAAATATTCATGCAATTGTATATTTGTTTCTTTCTAACACTGCTTCAGAAAAGAAAGTTAAGAAAAATCTAGTATTTGACTTCTGTGACTTAGTAGAAGATTATCTAAAAATTTTCTTGTTATGAAGACCCAAAACAAAACAAAACAAAACAAAACAAAAACAATTATAAGCTATGTATAAACAAAAAAGAAGTGATTCACTAAAGATCGTCTGCTTTACTTTGAGGGTCTGTTTATACTCTTACCATATATTCATCCTTGCATCCATCTAATCATTAACTTATTTCACAAATATTGGGGATTTTGTCATGTACTTGGGACTGTACTAGGAGAGTGGGGTACAAAAATGAGTATGACAAAGTCTCTCCTTCTAGAAGAGAAGTAGGGAATTCTAGTAAGAAGGAAAGGTAGCTATTAGGAAAACCTTATATTCTGTGATGTGTACAGTGATAGCAATATACAGAGTGCCATGAAAGTATATAGAAGAAAATGTAAATTTGAATTTGGAATACCCCTTGCTTTTGTCTATCTTGTGGATAACTCAGATTTCCTGGATGAAGGGACATTTGAGTTGGGGTCATAGAGTGACTTAGAGGATGAACCAGACAAGTTCTGTGTCGGAAAAAATAAGGCACTCTACATAATTTAAGCAACAAGAATTAAATATAGGAATATTTGTGCCTAGGAAATTATTGGAAGAGCTAGAAGAATGTGCTTTATCCTGAGCCTTCAGTAATGACTCACAGAATGCCACCTATTCTGGGAGCTCCTGTCTTGTCACATTCAGGAAGTGGGAATCAAGAGGTCCACTGGTGCGGTGTCTGGGTGGCTCAGTCAGTTGAACGTCTGACTCCCGGTTTCAGCTCAGGTTTTGATCTTAGGGTTGTGGGATGGAGCCCCCCCATCGAACAGTGGGGAGTCTGCCTGGAATTCTCCCTCTCCCTCTGCTTCTCCCCCTGCTCATGCTTTCTCTTTCTCTCTCCCTCTCTCTCTTGTGAATAAAGAAATCTTAAAAAAAAAAAAAAACAAAAAAAAATTCAAAAGAAGTCCATTGGACCTACTGATTTAAAGAACATGATACTGTAATTGAGATCCAGGAGTCAAGAAGCTGGAATCAGGAAACTATTGCTACCAATACCCATGAAGCTGGAAACTTGTACCAAATGTAGAATAGAAATATCCTTATCCTCACATCTTTTCTTGTCCATAGGAAACAAACACAGCTGGAATATGGTTTCTCCTTCATTTCTATTTGCTGATCTTTTTTTTTTTTTTAAGATTTTATTTATTTATTTGAGAGAGAGAGAAAGAGAGAGAGAGAGAGAGATCATGAGAGCTGAGAAGGTTAGAGGGAGAAGCGGGCTCCCCATGGAGCTGGGAGCCTGGTGCAGGACTCGATCCCGAGACTCCAGGATCATGACTGGAGCTGAAGGCAGCCGCTTAACCAACTGAGCCACCCAGGCGCCCCTATTTGCTGATCTTTGAATGACTTCATCCAACTGATGAAGCCCAGTTCAAAGCAGAATTCTAGTGTAAGAGAATTCTGGGAAATGTGATTTTTTTAGCTTTCTCTGTTTTTCTATACAAAGGAAGGCACAGTAGGAGGAGATGGGAATAGATGCAGAATGCAGATCAGTCATCAAACATACCAGGTGAAGATGAGGAGGGAGTCAGAGACTCAGATGGAGGGAATGAGATATAAAATGGAAGCAGACAGATTTGTGGGAAATCGAGATGGCTGGAAAGGAGAAACAACAAAAGATGATTCTGGAGACAACCATCCAGATGATGAGAATGGACTGGGAGAAGCTGGCAGGGAGGAGGACTATTTAACTTAGGTAGACCACCCAGGAGGTTATTGCCTTAATCAAGCTGAGTGGCCTTGGTGGCCTGAACTAAGGCTACAGTGATAGAAAAAAAGAGATGTGACAATTGGGGATCTAGAGAAAATACCATGATCGTTGTGGAATTTAAGGGAAAAAAAAGAACAGATGAACATAGGGGAAGGGAAGGAAAAATAAGATGAAAACAGAGAGGGAGACAAACCATAATGGAGACAAACCATAATAGGAGATAAACTGAGGGTTGCTGAAGGGGAGGGTTGGAAGGATGGGGTATCTGGGAGACGGGCATTAAGGAAGGCCCTTACTGTGATGAGCACTGGGTGTTGTATGCAACTGACCTCTACCTCTGAAACTAATAATATACTATATGTTAATTAAATTGAATTTAAATTGAAAAAAGTTAAGAAACATGATCATTTTTATCACATGTATTTCTATTTTAATGCTGACTTTTCTCTCTGGAAAGCCTGCTTTGTTCTGGTTTTTCACCTTTTTAAAAAAGATTTATTTATTTATTTGAGAAAGAGAGAGAGAGAGAGAAAAAGCAGGGGGAGGGGCAAAGAGAGAGCAAGAGAATCCTAAGCAGACTCCTTGATAAATGTGAAGCCCCACCCGGGGCTTGATCCCAGGATCCCAAGATCATGACCTGAACTGAAATCAAGAGCCAGCCGCTTAACTGACTGAGCCACCCAGCACCCCTTGTTTCAATATAAAGCTTATAGAATGTATTATTGTAGCCCACGGTGATTCTCTGCTTACTGAGCACCCACCGTACTTGCGGTTAATGCTGGTCTGATCCTCGTGTAGTTTCATTTGTTGGTTGCCTTCCCAGTTAGAAATGGAACTTTTAAAGAGCAGAGATCATGTTCTACTCACTTGATTTAAAGGATGTAACATTTGAAAACAGAGGACATGGCACATAGCTAAGGCACAAAGAGTTACTAGATACATTTCCTGGAGAGGTCCAGATCAAGATGTAAAGTTCCAAAAGATGTCTCAAAACCAATCGCAGGACTTATGACTTATACTTGCATTGAGGGTCTAAAAGAATAGTATTGAGGAAGGATTTTAAAGAGGATTTCCTTGGAGAGAGCCGGGCTGGGATTTCAACTTACCCCAAGGGGGCAACCTGAGATACAATCACCTTATTTTAAGGCCAGCACAAGGGACTTACTAGAAGTACTTACTGAAGTTGTGAAATTAGGATACAGAGAAGACCAGAGATTTCCTCCTATTTGAAAAATCAAAAAGGCACCCAACAGGCAGGTTTGCTTTAGATGGATGAACTGGAGGGGGGTGCATGACTCACATCAAGGGAATCTCAGATGAGAAGGCCTCACTGATGGGGCTCTTTCTAAAAATTCACAAAATAGCTCATAAGAGTCCGTGTTATTTACAGGGAGTACAGGACCATTTTATGGTAGTATTAATTTGGTAAGAGTTTTCCCGTGTATGCTAGCTTTTCCTTTCTCTTTTCTACACATTCTGACTTTGGCAGAAAGGATCACGACCAAATTAGCAAAACGGAGAAGGGGAGGTACAAGGAGAAGGATTCCCCCTCCTTTCATCCAGCCCCCTTCCTGAACTCCTACCCAACAAAGTCTTGCAGGAGGGGAGCAGGGAGGAAATTCAATTCCAGATCAAGTTTGAAATTTTGATTATTGCATATAATTAGATACTCTGAAGTATGAATTTGAAACAGTGTTTGCAACTTGAAAAGACAGTTGGATTTTTTATTACCTGAACGATTAGAACAATCCTGGGGCTTTGGAGTTTTCATCCATGTCAGAGGAAGAATGTTCCCCATTGATTAATGTTTAAAGGGAGAGTGTGAGACAACATAAAGATGGTTGGTGATTATACCACACAAATCCCACGTGGTAAACTAACTGGTTAAACTTTGTCATTTCCAGAGGGTCTGTTGGCGCAATACAAGGCAGTAAGTGGAAATGCAATGTGGTTTGGTATGAAGGGCCTTCTGCTGCATCATAGCTCTGTGACCCTGTGAAACACACCTAATTGCTACAAATCCTGGTTTTCTAATTTACAAACTAAAGTGACTACATAATATCCACCCTTTTTACTCCACAGTATTGTGGAACAGATCAAATAAGATTGCACACTTAAAGGGCGTCTGGGTGGCTCAGTCAGTTAAGCATCTGACTCTTGATTTCAACTCAGATCATGATCTCAGGATTGTGAGATGGAGCCCTGTGTCTGGCTCTGTGCTGGCTGTGGAGCCTGCTTAAGATTCTTTCTGTATCCTTCTGTCCACCCCCCAACTTCTCAAAAGAAAAAAAAAGATTGCATACTTGAAAATGTTCCTAAATTCCAATAGGTACTCAAAATCAATTAAGTATTTGGTGATTAGTATCCTCTGACCAGATGGTACTTTGAAAACTCATAAAATCTTAACCTCTTGCCCGTGGTCTGAGCCATCCTAAACCCGTAGCCAAATAAGAACAGTAAAGAAGAAAAAGGAAGCTCCAGAGAAGGATATTCCACAGAACCCTCAGCGGCCCCTTTCTATCCGTAACCCTGCTAGGATCATCTGTTCTGCCTGGATATTCTTAATGTTTTATCACCACTTATAAAAACCACTGACAACTTAGCACTAATGAAAGTTTTCTTCCCTCATCAGTTTTTCAGCACCTTCTCCAACATGAGTGTCAAATTACTGACCAATTATCTGAAACTAAACTGAGCCCAAGAGAGTCAGCGAATTACTAAGAAAAGCATTTACAGAGGGAGGTAGCATTGCCAGAAAAGTTTGATTGAAAAAGCATCTTTGTGTGTCCCAGAGAAGGGCTGGGAAAGTAGAAGAGGGCATGAGGAGGAGCCTGAGGGACAGCTTTACTCATCAACAACAAGAGAGGAGTGTGAACATCACACAGACAATACACTATCTGTCCATGGTTATGGCATGGGATCTCCCTGACAAAGCCACTAGGAAACTGGCTGCCACTAATTAAAAATGGTTCTCGCAGTGCTTGAATGTCACAATGTTCTGTTGTATTGTGTAGAATAACAAAAATAGAGGCATTTGTGAAGGAAAATGGACCATGAAATCTAAGTGATGCTGGAGTTTCTGCAGGAAACCTTTCCTCTTCTTCCTTTCCCCAGAGTGTTTCCAATTTAGATTTTTCAGCTTCTTGAATCAAGGAGGATGGTTTCCACCACCTCCACTGCCACACCCTATCTGTCTGCTTTTTCTCCTGTGAGGGGTGCCATTTAAAAGAATATAAACCACTGCTCCCATTGCTTCTTTGGAGCTGGTGTTCTAAAATGAACTTTGCATTCATAGACCAGGGAGAGCAAAAGTACACTATGTAACAGAGTGGATCAAGGAATGGAAATGACAGAAAGCCTATTAATTATCTTGTGTTCAGATGTTAAAAAAAGTGGTATATTTATATATACGTATGGGAATGGGGGAGAAGTAGAGGGCAGTATAAGTATGCTATTTTAGTTGGTGAAGAGATGGGAATCTAAAGTCAAAAGAGAAAAAATACAATTTAAGTATAATATTCAAAGTTCTAACAGTGATGAAGAAAAGAACTAAAAATAAATGAACTCTCCAAACTAGGAAGGGAGGGGGAGGAAGTAGAATTGAGTTAAAGTGTTTCATCTTTACTGTCTAAAGTTAACAAGTCAAGAAAGAGAATTGCAACATATTTTTTTAATAGTAATGGAAGTGACTGTCTTTGGTTATACACACAAGAACAATGGCTTTCCTAGGGAGCTGAAGCAAGGTTTCAAGGGGCACCATGGAGCAAAATGTATGTAGGAGTTGGGCTTTGCTTTCTCCCCTCCCCTGTTCCACCAGAACAACTCTGCTATTTATCTATTTTACATCTTAGGTTACAGTGAACTATTTAGCTGGGGGAAAAAGTTTCTTTGCTTTCAAAATGTTTGGAAAATATCATCCTGGGACAAGATACATCTGTTACAAAGATCTGGATTAAAATCCCAAATTCTGGAGGGCCAAAGAAATTATAGATAAAATTTTATAATACAAAGCTCCTTGACGTACAGATGAGCTTACATCCCGAGAAACCATCCTAAGTTGAAAATGCATTTCATACACCTAACCTACCCAACATCACAGCTTAGCCTAGTCCACCTTAAGCATGCCCAGAACTTAACATTAGCGGATAGCTGGGCAAAATCATCTGATGCAAAGTCTATCTTATATTTACATGTTGAATATCTCACGTAATTTACCAGATACCATACTGAAAGTGAAAAACAGAATGGTGATACGAATGCAGAATGACTGTAAGCATATCATCAGTTTGTGCTCTTGACTGATGGCTGACTGGGAGCTGCAGCTTGCTGCCCAGGGTTACCAGGGATTATCACACCATGAATTGCTAGTCCAGGAAAAGATCCAAATTCAAAAACCGAAGCTCAGTTTCTACTAAATGTATATTGCCTTTGCACCGTTGCAAAATTGAAAAATTTTAAGTCAGACCATTGCAATTGGAGATCCTCTGTTTAATCCATATCCATATAATCTCTCCTTTGAAAATGGATTCTCTTCTACCCACTAGATTCTCCAGAAACCCCGATTTCCTACCTAATTGGGCCATAGCGTATTGAAGCAAGAGTGAAGCTCATTGAAGTTTGGAGGTTTTAAATTTAGGCTCTTAGGTCCTAGACTCTGGGATTTGAAGTGAATTGATACATACTTGGGAGCTGTGGTGTGGCTGTCTTCTCCTTTTTGCAGGTAGATAATAAGGAAAGGAAGCAAAGAGGAGGTGAGGAGGTTTTAAGGAGCCCCAGAGAGAAAAGAGCTTCTCTCCTTTGCATTTCCCCCATCCTTCATGAAACCATGAGATTCCATTATCCTAGATCTTTCTAATAAAGCTTCCATTATGTTTCTTAAGTGTGCCTGGGTTTTGCTTTCTTGAATCTGGAAAGAAAGAAGGCTTTGTATAAGATATAGAAGAGAATGTACAGAACTTTAGGGAGAGAACTTAGAATGATCTGGAGGTGATAAGAACAGTTACTAAAATTAGTCCAAGAGAAAATCATTAGAATTCAGAGAAGTTCAGAGGACAGAGATTAAAAGAGCGCAGCCCATGAGCACCTGTGAGGTGAATGGATAAAAAAGAGGTGGAATGGAATATTCCAATGGAATATTACTCAGACATTAAAAAAAAACTGAAATCTTGCCATTTGTAACAACATGGATGGAGCTAGAGAGTATGATACTAAGTGTAACTAGTCAGGGAAAGACAAATACCATATGATTTCAGTCATACATGGAACTTAAGAAACAAAATAAACAACAAAAAAAGAGAGAAATAAAGGGACTCTTAACTATACAGAATAAAGATGGTTACCAGAGGAGAGGAGGTGTGGGGGATGGGTGAAATGGGTGAGGGGGATTAAAGAGTACACACTTAATCATGATGAGCACTGAATAATGTATAGAATTGTTGAATCACTGTATTGTACACCTGAAAATAATATAACACTGTATGTTAACTCTGCTGGAATTAAAGTAAAAAATGTACTCATCTCAAAATTTCTGGGTATAGGAAAAGGTGTTGCTATACCATACCATGTACCTCTGAGAAATTTTCTTTTGCCTTCCTGGACTCTTTTCTCTAATGATAGAGAAGACACTAGAAGGTTTGACGTGCCATTTCTGAAAGGATCTGAACCCTAGCCCGAATTCTTGAGATAATCATCTGCAATGCAGCTTTGTTGATCAAGTGCCAAATATTACCAGTTCATGAATATATTCAGGAAGACCACTGCCCTTAAAGATGTAGATATATAGTAAAACAACATCTTTATTTTCTTTTTAAAATTACAAACAGAATACATGCTCCTCTTAATTAATTAAAACCGAATGCTGCTTTTCTAATCTATGAGTTTGTGGAATTCTGTAAATATCCTTCACTATTATCAATTGCATGAGCCCTATTCAAGAAACATGTGATTTAATCTGCAAAAAGTTTTCCCCTTTCTGATTAAGAGAAAAGAGACTCTTTGTATTTCTTGTTTGACGGTTACAAGCATATATGCACACACCTATTTACTTAACAGAATTTTCTTTTTGCCGTAAAGATACATTTTCTTTTGAAATCAGTAAGGTTCCCTGCCCACCCCCACACAGTTTTATTATTTTGGCTAATACGGGCTGTTGTTCGGCAAAACCTTCAGGAGTGTAGGTGGTGTTGGAGCAATCAGAGGGTTTAATGGACAAGCAATCTGGAAAACTGCACCCATGTGCTATATCATATTTTGTACTCCATGTTCCTACACAGTGTCATGGCTCTTCTCAGAAGGAAATTTGCATTGTTGTCCTTGGGAATAAGAATAGATCAGAATTTGCTGTTATGTAACCATGATCCATTATTAGATGGTGTCTTTCATGCATGGTAACCAAGCTCCAAATGGACTTTCTCTCCATGGTCCTTACTCCACAGCTGACAGAGGCCAATCTGTTCCACCAGATTTTCTCTGGTGTGATCTACAGCCAACATGCTTGAGAATCACCTCACCCTACGTCTCCTGAAGGCTACTGACCAGTTTTTCCTTTCTGTGGGCAGCAGTTCTTAAACTTCACTGCACATTACAATCACCCAAGGAGCTTTAAAGAATAATGATGCCTGGGGACGCCTGGGTGGCTCAGTTGGTTAAGCAGCTGCCTTCGGCTCAGGTCATGATCCCAGCGTCCTGGGATCGAGTCCCACATCGGGCTCCTTGCTCATCAGGGAGCCTGCTTCTCCCTCTGCCTCTGCCTGCCATTCTGTCTGCCTGTGCTTGCTCTCTCTCCCTCTCTCTCTCTGACAAATAAATAAATAAAATCTTTAAAAAAAAAAAAAAAAAAAAAGAATAATGATGCCTAATTCCATCTCCAGAGATTCTCAATCAATGGGTCAGTGGTGTGGCTTGAACATTAGGGTATTTGGAAAACTCCCTAAGTGATCCTAATATGCAGGCAAGGTTTAGAACCACTGCTCTAGGGCTGCTTAGACTGTGGGAGGGGAGTCTGATTATTCCTGTGTCACTTCCCCTCATTGTGGTTGGCCTTGGTGTCCTGAAAGAACTGGTTTGGGGATATGTTGATGTGCAGATACTACAGAAAGCACTTCATTTCTCATTCTTTGTAGGTGGAGATGATCTCTATCTTCCAGAAACTTTTCCTCACTGTTGATGATCTTTGCCCTATAGGATGCTCAACTACACTTTCCCCTAAAGTCCTACAAATAGCATTAGGAGTGAACCATCTAAGAGGACCTACTATTCATAACCACACTCCAGGCTTCATGGCCTCTGGATGACAACTATACCTTAAATGATACACTAAGCACAAAATGTAAAGAAATAAATAGGTACACTTAGATATTGTTGAGAAGAATTCTTAACTCTTAACTTTTGTTCCTTTTCTTCTACCACCCTCAAAAGTTCGGGAAGATAATCCATGAGTCC
Organism: Enhydra lutris kenyoni; assembly: GCF_002288905.1. Lineage (NCBI taxonomy): Eukaryota > Metazoa > Chordata > Mammalia > Carnivora > Mustelidae > Enhydra > Enhydra lutris. The sequence goes on along the minus strand of NW_019154088.1, from coordinate 7,198,669 downwards.
CTCTTCCAGCTTCTTGCCATTCCTTTCTGACTTCTTGCCTTTGCTTAAGCTTCTGTATTTTTGAAATGCCTTTCTTCTTATTCCTTCTCTACCTGGTGAACTCATTCCGTTGTGCAATTTTCCCAAAAGATGTTCCTCTAAATAGAATAAATTGTCTTTACATGCTTAAATGGGATCTTGAGCCTATTTTAAAGATTTATTTATTGTAGAAAGAGAGAGATAGAGAGACGGAGAGAGAGAAAACGAGCGTGAGTGGGAGGGCCAGGGAGGGGCAACTCTCAAGCAGGCTCCATGGTGAGTATGGACCTTGACACAGGGCTTGATCCAGAGACCCTGTGATCACACCTGAGCAGAAATCAAGAGTCAGACACTTCACTGACTGTATAACCCAGGTGCCCCTCGAACTTATTTTAATGGAAATTCTCATCAAATTGCATTATAACTGGTAGTTTTCACAACTGTGGTCTTTGTTAGATTAATACAACAAAATTTAATGAGTAGCCATGAATGCTGGAACTTGGTTAAGCAATACAAAAATGACTGATACAGTCTCTGCCCCCTCTGTCCCTTAGGAGTTCATATTGTAGTGAGGCAGATAAACAAATCATTACAGTATCCCTTGATAGATACTATAAAATATGGATATACAATGGTAAGGAAATTCTAAGGGCTTAGTGTTGTTGTTTAAGGTGGTCATATTTAATTTCTGCATGCCAGAATAATCCTCAAGTGTTAAGGGAAGTTGGATTATTTGGGTAAACAGCTAACCTTTGTCAAAATTCTCTTTTGGGAAAATTTTACTATATCAGTACAGTTAGAAACATTATTCTGGCTAGGATCAACTATTGGTCACCTACAGAATGGCTATTATTATGACATGAGTGGCGTTTTTAGATTTTGTGCTACCTCCAAAAATTAGACTCATTTCTATGATTTCAAGATACAAATCCCCAGTGCAGGAGGGGGAAAAAAAATACTGGGATTTGAAGTCCTTAGATTTGGGTTTGAACCAGACTCTATTATTATTAATTAAGTGGCTAAGTTACTTCTTTCCTTGAGCATCAATTTCTTTGTGACATGAGGATAAAAATGAAGAGTTCATGTGGTTGTTTGGATGATTAAATAAGATAATGCAACTAAGGCACTAAACATAATGCCCATAAAGAAAATTTAGTAAATGTTGATTTCCTGTTAAACACCTTCAAAAATTAAAAAAAGACCAGGTTGCTCCAAAGCCAAAGGGAAAATGCCAGAGGACTTTTGGAATAGATATCAGCTGCTTGCTCCTTCTTTTATCTGGGGAGTATCATTCCATAGCTTGTGGAGCTTGTCAGCAGCTAAAGAATTAATTCCACCCCCCAGTTCCCTCTCCCAGTTTAGACTCAGGCGACTTAGGTTCAGAGTGTCCCGTGCCCAGGGTGAGCAGAATTCATGGCCCTCCTTCTTCTGAGCTAACCTCTCAAGGCTGGCTGCTGGAGTCGTGCTCATGATTTCTTTCATTCTTCAACACCACACAAGGCCACCTGGAGAAGAGAAAGAAGGTTATTTTATCTGTAGTTCAGTAAATATCTCAGGGCTGGGCAGAGAGCAAGGACTTGTAAAATGAAAGAGGAAGGGCTTCCTGATTTGTGTCTGGCTCCCCCAACCCCTGAGCAATCTGTTCCTGTTTAAAACAAAAAGCAAAACATGTTTCCTCAAACCAGTTTAAGAGAATAGTGATGACTAAGGCAGTATATTTATTTCAGTTGTCACAGGAGGCATGGATTCCTGGATTCATATTTTTAAAAAATTCTCCTGTAGTTCTGAAAATACTGGTTTCCTTCCTAGAGACTCTTGAAATTCTTTTTTGGACGTTAAGATGCCAGGGGAGCAGGTTCTCCATTCTGAAATACTTCCTTGTTCAAAAAGATAGAAAAGTTGGTTGAGAAGACCACAGACCTAAAGATGGTTGAACAAGGTTAGAAAAAATTAATAAAGGGACAAATGTAAATTACACTCATTCATTCCATAAATAACCATTAAGCACCTGCTGTGCACCAGAGCCCATCGATATAATTCTGGGCAAACAAAGCTGAACAACAGGTACCTGCCTCCTCATGGTTCTTAACAGCCTAGGGTGTTAACAAAAAACACATCATTACAATCCAGTGTGATAAAAGCACTGATAGCAGAAGTGCAAGAAGGTATAAGAGAAGATGCAGAGACCCAGAGGATGAGCAAAACTGAGCCAGATAAAGAGAGCTGTAGATAGAAAAGTTATTCTAGGGAGAGGGAACAATATATCTTAAGGCTTAGAAATACAAGAGAGTGGAGTGGGTTTGAGGAATGAAATTCATTTCGGTGTATGTGGATCACAAATGTAGCAGGAGGAGTAGCTAGAGATGGAGTTAGTGGGATACCCATTGTCTTCTTTTCACCAGCTTGATGCTGGTAAAATGTGGATTTAGGATTGAGAGGAAGATACAATTCCTTGGAGATGTTGGCCGCAAGCCACGTGCTCCCAATGAATCTTGCCAAGAGAGATGTGTAATGTGGTTCCTTGTTTCCCATTTTGTGATTTTGTTTCATGCTACGTCTTGACTCCTCTTGGGGTGCTTACCCTCAGACAGGTCCATGAATATTGGCACTCCCTCTGATCGGACTCGAGTGTCTGATCTCCCTTGGGATAATACAGTTGGCACCACCTTCACCTTCCTTTGGAGTTAGCCCTACTGTTGGCTTAGTTGCTCTTGCCCGAGCACCAGTAGTTCTGGCCTCTTACACTTTCCTTGCCAAGTCACTGCAAGTTCTAACTGTCAGTATTGATAGTTCATTTCTCCTGGCTGTGTTACACTTCCTCCTCACCAAGGACTAAATGTTCAACAACCTCAGGGTGATCCTTTCAACCTGTTTGACTTTTCTGGTCTCGTAAATCAGATTCTCCTGTCCTCCAAGGCACCTCTTTTGTCTACCCCTCCTAACCACGGAGAGTTGCTAAGTAAAGATTCATGGTTAAACCCAAAGGGCCCACAAAATACCTATATTTCTTCCTTGGTCATTGTACACCAACTCTATTGTTCCTCCTCTATTACCTTCCTACCCTCATCCTCTCAAAGTTGTTTTGGATACATTTCTTTCTCTAAAATCCCCAAGGCTTTATTTACTTGCCACTGCAGAAATACTGACAATCATACTTCTCTTCTGTAGGATTAAGGTTATTTTTGATCTTCCCCTAAACATATCTATGTTTCTATATCTGCATTTGATTTTTCCTTCCAGGATCAGCTAAGAAGTACTCTTTCTCTTCTCTTGCTTATGGATTGTTCTTTTTGGGACTCCTTAACCAGGCTGAAGGTCTGTATTTGTTTGGCTTAGCATTGTTTCTGTATATACTTGTGGGCAAATCCAATTACATCCTGCTTCATCTCACGCGGTGTTGACAAAATGAGATCTCTTCCCTTCTACACACTCCCCCCTCCCCCATTTTGCAGGAGGAAAGAAAACACAATGTATTTTATTTATTAACTCAGCTGCTAATCATTTTCTGGCCTTTTTCCCATGATACCCCTAATAGAGTGCTGGGCATATAGAACAAACTGAAATACTGAAATAACTGATCAGTTGATAGATTAAAGTAGCGCGTGACTCCTCTTCAGCTCCACTTATCTCCTCCTTTCAAAGAACAACCATGTTCCTGGATTAGTTCATCTTGTCTGGCTAATTACCTCCATGACTGATTTACCTTTTTGTTTTTTCTTGAATCAGTCACCAGTTTTCTCTGGTACTTATGATTAGGAACTCTTTAGCCCACGAATGGGTTCTCCTAGTTAAGTCAGTTTCTACCAATTAGCTCTTATAATACAGTTTTTAAGAAATTGATAGAAACTTTATTTTTGCAGCCACCCACAGAAAATCATTGGCAAATATTCCATACCTCAACTGAACAGGTTTTTGTTGTTGTTGTTTAGATTTATTTACTTGAGAGAGAGAGAATGAGCAGCAATCCCAAGCAACCACCCCTCCCATCCGATCCCCAGCCAAGCATGGAGCTTGATGTGGGGCTCAGTCGGATGACCCTGAGATCATAACCTGAGCCAAACTCAAGAGTCCAATGCTTAACCAACTGAACCACCCAGGTGCCCCTGAACGGGTCTTTTAATTCACAACATTTCCAGTAGTTTTTCTTTGAGTGAATGGCTCTTGTTTGGCAGCTTAGGCAGGGCTCAACATTGGAGGGCTAATTTATCCATGTTGCTGGGTGACTCAGTTAACCCCTCATTATTCCTGTGCTGTTTTTGATAGATTCCCCACTGCCTCCCTGTATTCAAGATTCTCCACTGTTGGATTAGAGCTGAACATGGGTTTTGATGTAATAGCTAAGATATATTTAATGTCTTGGGAAGGTAATGTGGAATCGCATTAAGAGTACTTGGTTGAAATTGAGGAAATTTTGGGTTAAGTCCTAAATCTGACAATCACTTGAAAATAAATCATCCTTAATCTTTCTGTGTCTCAAGTTCAATCTCCTAAAAAATGAAGTTTCCTTTAAATTAAACATTTTGTGGGTCTAGAACTACTGCAAAAGGAATATCGTAGGGAATTTTCTTTATCCCCATTACTCCATAATTTCACTGTGGTGGACATTGCTATGGGTCTTTGTAAGGTCATTTTTAGGCAATCTATTGGCACTATCAATTTGGAGAAATGTTTCAGAATTTTTCTCATATTACCCGAGACTGAGAATTTTAAAGGAAATTCTCAAAATTTAGCCAAAGTCATATACCCTAGAAGTATAAATGTAGAGAATCTAGTTTATAAAGAAAATGAGATTAGAGGCAGTCGTGGAGAGGCAATATTCGAAGGGAAATTGGCTGAGAATTTTTCTGAGGTAAAAGAGATATGAGATATGAATCCTTAGATGGAGAGTGCATTTCATGTTTCAGGTAACATAAGTAAAATAAATTTATATCAGAGTGAAACTGCAGAATATCAAGGGTGACGAGAAAAATCTCAAAGGCCAGCTAATCCAAAGAAAGACTACCTACCAAGAAAATTAGATTTCTAGTAGACTTCCCATTTGTAATCATTGATTTTAGAGGACAATGAAGTAAACACCTTCAAAGTCCTGAGGGAGAAAAACTGACAACTTACAATTCTATTCCCAGCTAAATGGTTATTCAAAGATAAGGGAAAACTGAAGGCATTTTCAGGCATACATTCCACCCACCTATCCTTCCTAAAAGAGTAACTATACCATAAAGGCAAGAATATTCAGAGGAGATGGGGCGATGTAATAAACAACAGTGAGCCCTGAAGTTGAAAGATGCTGGTAAATTTAGGAAGAACAATTGGATGATTAAAAATAGGGGCATTGGGTGGCCTAGATCGCTAAGTGTCTGCCCTCAGCTCAGGTCATGATCTCCAGGTTGTGGGATCAAGCCCCATGTCGGGCTCCCAGATCAGTGAGGAGCCCACTTCTCCCTCTCCCTTTGCCTCTCCCACTGCTTGTGCTCTCTCTTTCTCTCTCTCTCTCAAATGAATAAGTAAAATCTTTAATAATAATAATAATAATACTGTTTGTGTTAAATAATAAGAACCCAAATCTATATAGTAATAACTTAATGGGTATGGGATATGTTCTCGGGTTCTAAGGTCATTGTCTTGTTCAGCTGGAGGAGACACTGAATAATGTAGATTTTGTTAGAAAAACATACATCTAACTACATGTTTTGGGAAAACCACTAGAAGAACAGAAATATAACCTATAGCTTCCACACCAACATACAAAAACCTTATATTCCAACTGAACACAGGAACAAGGTGGGGAGCCACTGAACAAAAACAAAAACAAAAACAAAACAGATGAATAAATCTAAATGTATAACAAATAATGATTGCTGAACATATATTATTTTAATCATGGGTCTTATCTTACAGAGTTTCGAATTACTCTAGATTTCCTGTGGGGTTTGGGAGGAGGGAGGGAGTGGCAAGGGGGTGGAAACCATCTAAAATAACAGGATTTTCAGAGCTGGTTTACTCTCATAACCAATTGTTAGCACAAAGTTGAAACTTTATTTATTTATGAAATAATTTCAGAGAGATTTCCAGCTATTTTCTAGCTTATATGAAAACCATTTTCATTCAATACGAAAAAGAAAATACCTTTGCATTGCCTCTCAAACACCTGGAATCTGGTGTTTGATTCCACTTCCCAGATGCCCTTTTAATCTATCTCTCTCTTTTTTTTTTAAAGATTTTATTTATTTATTTGACAGACAGATATCACAAGTAGGCAGAGAGGCAGGCAGAGAGAGAGAGGAGGAAGCAGGCCCCCCACTGAGCAGAGAGCCCGATGCGGGGCTAGGACCCTGGGATCAAGACCTGAGCCGAAGGCAGAGGCTTTAACCCACTGAGCCACCCAGGTGCCCCTTAATCTATCTCTTTATAGATAACCCATAGGTTAGGAATGTCAAATAGTATTCTACAATTTTAGAAATTGTTGTCTATGTTTACTACAATTATATCAAAGTATTTAAAACTTTTGCATTTTGCCATTGGGAGAAAAAAATAGGATTTGGAGTAATCAGTTATTATGGGCACATTATGAAGTTAAATCAAAGCTTTGTTTAGTTTGCTTATAACACAATCTGATTTCAAAAACAGCCTGAGTTTTTGAAAGTTGGATATTTGTAAATATTCTAAACGCAATTGCTTAAGTTCCTCAACCAGCTACTGACCTTCAAAAGCCAGGAAATCATTAGACTATGCTTTGTAGTTACAGTGAGGCTTACATTCTCAATCTAATCACCTATTTTGTTCATTTCATCGGTAGCTATTCTAGTCTTGGTATATCAAAAAACCTTTTTTTTTTTTTTTTTTTGCTTGAGCTTTGGGTGCTTGAGCTTAAGTTTACTTTTTTGTTGTTCTCAAGGCAAACTGTAGGTCCCTGAGTTACAAGTATTAGTGCTCTTAGGAACTCCTTGGTCCAAACTTTCATTGCATGGAAGATGACACTGAGGGTCAAAGAGGAAATGTAACTTCCCCAAATTCTTAGGTCTCATTAGTGACAATAAGAAAGGACCTAAAACCTAGACAATTTGTGGATTGTTTTTTTCAGAGCTCTTTATAACATGACCACCATTTGAGCAAAACTGTTGTTTTATTATTTCAACATTTAACAAATATTATTTCAATCAATGACAAACCCTAATGTTAAACAAAAGACTGTCAGTAGAAATTCAGTGAAGCGATTTATTGAAACTTATTGAGAAATGTTGTGGCTGTGGTCTACACTGGCTAATTCACAAGTAGAAACCCATTTTAGAAATTCCTGGATTCAGCCTATCTGATTAATATTGTGTGAAATAGTAATTTATTATTATTTAAAAATTATAGAGTATTTCATGTATACAAACAAGGATTAAAGGGTCTTTGCAAGTCACTATAGCAAGTTTGTTCCATACTTTAAAAACACCTGTTAAGAAGACCCTTGACACCAAATCAGTTTAATTCTACAAATGTTTATTGACAACCCAATTTGTCAAATGTATTGTGTGAGTCATCATGTAACATATGAAGATGAAAGACTTCCCAGAGCCTTTACAATTTAATTTTAACAGGGAGCCAGTGGAGCACGAGTCTGAAAATTTTGAACATAGAGCACCACTATTTTGAAGTTGAATTCAGTTTGGGTTCATAAAGTGAGGGGGAAGAATTAGTCTTCAGGGGAACTTCCTTCTTTGTCTTGGGAAGGATTATTGTGCTTTTAGGACTGTGATTTAAATCATGGACCTCTCTACCTATTGCTCAGGGAGGTCTGAGTGCAATGGAGTACTGTAAATGTACTTGCTTCAGACTGATTTGTAAAATAATCTATTAAATAAATTGAGTGTATAAGCACAATTATAGTCCAGCAGAATTTGATAATTTTTCCCTTGGAATTTGAATGGAGGTAACCTATGGACAGAAATGGATTGTTCCTTGATTATTTGTGTGTCAGTCTATTTGTGAAAAACTGCTTGCTGTTTATGAGCTTTTTTTCTTTTTCTAGCACAGAGCTAGACTTATTTCTTAGTTTTCCTTATAATTCATTGTGACCATGTGATTGCTTCTTGCAAAAAAATATATAAGTTGGACTGTTGTGTGTCATTTCCAGGCCAAGGCTATTAAGAAGTGGGTAGGCCTTCCCTATGCACAGTTTCTCCTTTCCCTTGATGAATGCAGTTGACAGAGTCTAGAGGAGGGCAGGGCCCCAGGATAAAAGAAGCCTGGGTCCCCAAATTGCCTCAAAGAGAAACACTGCCTGTAGACCTGGGACACTATCTTTGATCATTAAATAAAAGGAAAATAAACTCTTTTGTTGAAATTTGCCGTATTTGTTACAGCAGCTCACATTACCTGAACTCATACAATATTCTTGGCTATGTGCTTCTTCATAGCAAACTGCAGAAGTGGACTTCCATCACATAAGCAGATAGGCTCATCTCTCTACTTAACATGTGGGGCGAGACTGTGAAAAGTAACAGCAGTCACTTGGTGGGGCAATACATTGAACCACTGATATCTCACACATGGTAATTTTTTGAGACAGAATAATTCAGACATTAGGAAATTATTGAATTAGGATTAAGATTAAGAAATATACAAGATTTCAGAATATTATCATTGATTAGCTTCTCTGCTCTCAGAAGATGAGACATACCTAGTGGGTATAGAATAGAATCTTCCTAAAGTGAGTTCATGGTTCTATCCATCATTCAGGAGTGAGAAAGAAAGGGAATCTAGGAGAGTTGGGGTTTATTTAGGCTTGTGTTTGTAGGGTGGAAGGCCCAAAGAATTTTCTTTGTGGTTGTGGAGTTTGACCCAACCACATGAAAGCCTGAGATTTTAGACTGACTTTAGCCTTTTGAGTTCCATGTCTAGATTTTTTTTTAATTGTGCTAAGAACATGTAACATGAGATTTATTATCTCAACAGATTTTAAAGTATATAATATAGTATTATTATCTGCTGTACAACAGATCTCTAGAACTTATTCATCTTGTGTAACTGAAATTTTATACCTGTTGATTACCAGGTGTAATCTCCTGGTAAGCTCCCTTTTTCCCTTTCTCCAGCCCCTGATAGCCACTACCATGTTCTTTGCTTCTGTGAATTTGACTATTTTAGGTACCCCACACAAGTGGAATCATGCACTGTCTTTCTGTGATTGGCTTATTTTACTTAGCAAATGTCCTCAGGTTTCATCCATGTTGTCACATATTGTAGGATTTTCCTCTTCTTTAAGACTAGTATTTCATTGTATGTCTAGACCATGATTTATAATCCATTAATCCATCAGTGGACATTTAAGGTGTTTCTACATCTTAGCTGTTATGAGTAGTGCTATAATGAACATGGAAGTGCTAATCTTTTTAAGATCTTAATTTCAATTTTGTTGGTTAAATGCATAGAAGTGGGAGTGCTGGGTCATATGGTAGTTCTATTTTTAATTTTGGTGGGAACCTCCATATTGTTTTCAATAGTGGCTGCTCTTTTTGTCATTCCCACCAACAGTGTATGGATTTTTATTTTTCCACATCCTTGCCAATATTTGCTTTCTTTTGTTTTTTGATAATTGCTATCCTAACAGGTATGAGGTAGTATCTCATTGTGGGGTTGATTCACATCTCCCTGATGATTAACAATGTTGAACATCTTTCCATATACCTGTTAGCCATTTGTGTATCTTTGGAAATGGTTAGTTTTAATGGCCCCATTGTGGTATGGTAACATTATTCTTTAAGCCTTCAGTGAAATATTGCTAAAAGTTACAAACTCATCTCAAGTGTTATGTGGGCAAGAGAAGCTGGATGTGAAGAGGTAGAAAGCAAAAACAATTTGCAGCACCTATGGGGATGGACTGAAGACCCTGTCAGGTCTTTTGGTCTCTGTTATTGGTGGTATGAATGTGCTGAAGATGCCAGGGTCTTTTATCACAGAGCTAAACATACACAAATGGCCCAGGAGTCCTTCAGAGAAGATAAAGGAAGATCTAGGAGGAACTAAGGGGGAGCTGTTGGTGTAGTTGTTTCCTCAAACCAATAGGGTAAGCCAGCAAATCAACATGTATGAGTTACAGAATGTTTACTGCCTCACTTCCTCTCTCCAAATCTCTCTTGTGGTCCACCCCTAACTAGAATCACACAGGAAAGGGAATTCTGGAAAATATAGGTCATCTTAGTCAAGTTGACATATTACAAAATCACTACAATAATGTCTTAAATATTTTATGGGGTTTTGTCAGATGTTATATAGGGGAAGAGTTTCAGGCTCTCTAGTTTACCTTGTTGCTTGATAAAGAATTCTTGACTGTAAGATTTGCAAGGATAGGGCAATTGCCTTCTTTTGCACTCCAATGACTAACACACTCACTTTTCCATACTAACCTCTTAATCAACATTTGCTGAATAAATGAATGTGTATGTTCTAGATACCCTACTATGTGCCAGAGGTAAAAACTAAAACATGTTCTTTTCTTCCTTCATGGAATTTGGAATCTAGTTGGGTAAGATGATAGATAGATAGATAGATAGATAAATTAAAACTTTTATAGATATGTACAGTCTTTGCCAACACATATGACAAACAATGAAAAAATTGGTATGAAAGTAATTTATTATTCTCTTATGCATTTTTCAAAAATGCATAAAGGATGACTAAAAGAATCTTGAATCTAAAATTCTAGTTTTCTAAAATTAGGACAAGAGACTAGAGATTTGATAAAAGATATTAGGCATTCACTTTAGGGGAAGAAGTTTTAGAACAGAAATTTCTGATGCTGCAAATGTCTCAGAGGAGAATGATAATTGTGGCAGGGATGGGAAGGATGGTTACCAAACCTGTTTCTTCTTTTTCCTGGGCCTACAATGAGATTGCAGTTCTCAACTTTCCTTGCAATGAAGCATTGTCATATGTCTGGCAATAGAATTTAAGGAGATATGACGTGCATCACTTAAAGATCTGGTCTATATAAACCTCCCACATGTGATCTTTTATACTCCTTCTCCTTTTATAGCATCATAGAGATGAACATGACACTTTTGCAAGTTGTATATTGAGGATGTTTTGGAAACCATGTGTTCATGATGGTAGAATTCAAAGATGGAAGAGGTCTGGGTGCTCCATCTACCATATAGAGTGGATCTGGCATCCAATCAGGAAGACTTGCCACCCATACCAGATCATTTGGTGAGCAAAACACATAAATTTTTACTTTTGAAGCTATTAATATTTGGGAGTCAGTTATTATAGTCATCCATGTCACTCTATGTAATATAATGATTTATGATAAGAAATTTAGCTTACAGCCGAATTATTTATATATATGTACAAATAAATATAAATGTATATACTTACAACACACACTCATCCCTTTCTGCTGCTTTCCCATGATCCAGCTGTGTAATTTCTGGTCAGTGATTCCAGGTTTTGGATAATTTGTAAGCGTTCAGTTTCCACACAGCTTTTTTATCTGCTAAGAATTTAAAAATCACATTCTTTGTTTAGCTGTTAATGTTGGGATCCACATTTAGTTTCATAAGCTCTCCCATGCTTTTAGTTTTGTTTTGGTTTTTTTTACTAATGAATTTTATTTCTGTTTGTAGATAAGAAATGTAAGAGTGGAATGTTAATAAAATTTGGTTAGTCCTGTAATGTCAAGAATTTAAAAAATGGATTGATTAAATATATATATGTATATGTATATGTAGAGAGAGATATAGATATAGATATGAAATTAAATAACTTTGGCTATTAAAATAAAAAGCTAAGTGGGATAGCCTGCCATGGTATATTGATATTCAAGTTAATAGCAAAGTTGATAATCCAATATTCATCATGAATAGCCTAATTGGATTTAATCTGTTTTGTGGAGTCTTCTTTAAATATATCACAAGGAATTGGAAAACCTCTAAAAGTGTGTTGATTCCTAAGCCTGTGAACTTCACTGGACTGGGAGTCAAAAAAACCAAGAATCTGAAGATGATTGTGTTAATTTTGAATCATGTGATCTCAGATAATCACTTTTCACTTATTAAATACACACACACAAACACACACACACAGACATATAAGTCCACCATGAATAGAATTCATACATAAATGCATGTGCATATACACACTCATACACATTAATCCTATGCACAGTGAAATTGGGACAGGACAGGGGATTTACACCTTCCAACTTTGAATCTTTCTCACTGTTTGAGGTTTTTTTTTCCAGGGATTTCCATACTTTAAAAATAATAAACCATCTATGAGTCCTGAAATCAAAACCAGAAAAAGACATTACAGGAAAAGAAAACTATAGATCATAGCTTTTATGAATATAGATGCAAAAATCCTCAAAAAAATGTTAGCAAAGCAAATATAGCAACATATAAAAAGAATTATATGCTATGATCAAGTGGAGTTTATCTCAGAATGCAAGGTTGGCTTACCATCTGAAAAACGGTGAATGTGATACATCATATAAATAGAATAAAGGAGAAAAACCACATGATCATGGTGATAGATGCAGAAAAAACATTTGACAAAATTCAACACCACTTCATGGAAAAACACTCAATATATCAGGAATAGAAGCTATCTTCCTCAACTTGACAAAGAGCAGCTAGGAAAAACCTACAGCTAACATCATACTTAATGATGAAAGATTGAATGTTTCTCTTTAAAGTCAGGAAAAAGACAGGCAGTCTGTTCTGCCACTTATATCCAACATTGCACCAAGTTTCTAGGCCAGGAAATTAGGAAAGGAAGAGATGCAATAAGTTACCTAGATTGAAAAGAAGAAAGAATTTTCTCTCTTTTTAGATGACATGATCTTATATATAGAAAATTCTAAAGAAACTCTTAGAACTAATAAATGAGCTTGGCAAATGGCAGCATATAAAATTAATATACAAAAAACAATTGTATATCAATATACAGCGATGAAAAATCCAAAAATGAGATCAAAGAAACAATTCCATTTTTAATAGCATTTAAGAAAACAAAATACTTAGGAATAAACTTAACAAAGTAGTTCAAAACATAGCCACTGAATTCTACAAAACATAGTTGAAAGAAATTAAAGACCTATGTAAAAAAGAAGAAAGAAGACCTAAATAAATGGAAAGCTAAGTCCTGTTCATGGACTGAAGGATTTAATATTGCTAAAATAACAATAGTATTCAAAGCAATCTACAGGTTCACTTAAATCTCTAACAAAACTCTAGCTGTTACAGAAATTGACAAGCTGATACTAAATTTGCAGAGACATAAATGATCCAGAATAGCCAAAATAGTCTTGAAAAAGAGCACAGTTGGAGTTCTCACACTTCTTAATGTCAAAATTTACTACAAAGTTACATGGCATAAAGATAGATATATAAATCAATTGACTGAAATCCAGAAATAACTGTGATATTTAAAATCAATTGATGTTTGACTGGGTTGCTAAGATTATATTAAGGGAAAGAATAGGGGTTTTTTGGTTTGTTTTTGTTATTATTATTACTTTTAAACAAATTGTGCTGGGACACCCGGTTGGCTCAGTTGGTTGAGTGTCTGCCTTCAGCTCAGGTCATGACCTCAGAGTCCTGGAATCGAGTCCCACATAGGGCTCCTTGTTCAGTGGGGAGCCTGCTTCTTCCTCTCCCTCTGCCCCTTCCCCTGCCCACGCTCTCTCATGAGCTCTCTCTCTCTATCAAATAAATACATAAACACAATCTTAAAAAAATAAATAAATAAACAAATGGTGCTCAGACAATTAGATATCCACATGCAAAAGAATGATGTTGGACCCCTACCTGATAGGATATACAAAGTTAAGCCAACGTAGGTCAATGACCTAAGTGTAAGAAACAAAACAATAGCTAAATATGAAAAATAAAGCTTTTATAAAAATGTAAAAGAAAATAAAAGTTTTAGAAAAATTCTTGGAAGAAAACATAAGCATAAATCAATGTGATCTTGGATTAGAGTAATGGTATCTTTTATATGATATCAAAATTGCAAGACACACACACACATACAAAACAACTAGGAGTTTGGTACAATTAAAAATTATTGTGCTTCAAAGAACACTATCAAGAAAATGAAAAGACAACCAATGGACTAGGAAAAAATTTGTAAATCATACATATCATAAGGGACTTGTATCTAAAATATATAAAGGAATTTTATAACTCAGTAATAAAAGAAAAACCAATTTAAGAATGGGCAAAGAATCTGAACAGATAGGTCATCATAGATAATATATAAATGGTTAATAAGCACACGAGAAGATTCTCAACATCATTAGCCATCAGGGAAATGCAAATTAGAACCAAGGTAAGATACTACGTCCCACCCAGTAGGATACCTAATATAATAATTTAAAAAGCAGGTAACGATAAATTTTGGTCAAAATATGGAGTAAGTATAACTCTGTTACACTACTGGCAGGAATGTAAAATGGTGTAGCTAGTTTGGAAAACTACAGTGCCTTTTAAGGTAACATATGTCAACACATGATCTAGTAATTGTATTACTGAGTATATACCTAAGGGAAATGAGAACTTATGCCCACATAAAAACTTATACACAAATTTTTATGGCAGCATTGTTCATAACAGCCAAAATGTGAAGACAACCTAAATGTCCATCAACGGATGAATAGATACCCAAAGTGTGACAGAGCAATACAATGGAAAATTATGAAGCAGTTAAAAAGGAATGAAGTAATGGTGCATGCTACAATGTGGATGAATCTCAAAAACATTTGTTAAGTGAAAGAAGCCATTACAGAAGACCACATATTGCACATATTGCATGGGTCCATTTCAATGAAGTGTCTGGAATAAACAAATCATTATGGATAGCAGGTAGATCGGTGTTTGCCTAGGGCTACGGGAATTAGGGGGAAATGGGTAGTGACTATTAATGGGTATGTGGGTGATGAAAGTGTTCCAAAACTGATTGTCACAGTGATTGTGTAACTTTTTGAATACGCTGAAAACCATTGGATTATACACTTAAAATTGGCAAGTTATATAGTATATGTATTATATCTCAGTAAAGTTACAAGAAATAAAATATTTGTGTGTGTGTGTGTGTGTGTGTGTGTGTGTCCCAGTGTTTACTTCTCTGTCAAACAGGGAGCTGAGACATACAGTTGATAGTTTTCTTCCATTTCCACTCTTCTATAATTCCATGGTTTTGTGATTATAGACAGGCATCAGTACTGTCACACATATGGTGATTTGAGTGATGAATGATTTTTAATAGTCCTAAGATAATTTAGGACTATTATTTTAATTTAAATTATTTAAATTAGGACAAATAATTTTTTAGAAGTTTCTAGAATACAAATAACAAGCCAGTGATCATCCCATTTATGAACTCACAGAGTAAAAGTCACTGCTTTCCTGAACCATTTGAAGGGTCACCACTGCTGTATGTATTGAGTCTCAAGATAACTAGATTTCTATATTATCTTGAGTAAGGAAAGTGCTATATCTAATTTCAAAGTTTTCAGCAGTTGACATTGTTAAAAACTTTCTCTTAGTTCCAGTGCCTGAGCAGCACATTTAATACATTGATTGGTCAAGCACTATAAGCAAATTGAATCAAAATGTAATGTCCTTTGGGGAACAGAGAGATAAAAAGTTTGCAGACCTTACAAATGAGATAGGTAGATAGAGCAGTGGCAGTGATTAGAACTAACAGGTTGTGATTTGACCCAGACCCTCAATCATGCTTCTTGAACAAATAATACTTTTTTTTTTTTTTTTACAAATATCTATAACCGCTAAATGACAAAAACCAGACAACACAAGCCAATATGAAGTTCAAAATGTAATCAACTTCCAAGTATTAAAATAATGATGGGGGGGGCAGGAGCAAGATGGTGGAGGAGCAGGAGACCTAAATATCATCAGGTCCCAAGAGTCCAGCTAGATAGTTATCAAACCATTCTGAACAGCTACAAACTCAACAGGAGATAGAAGAGAAGAAGAGGAGTAATCCTAGGAATAGACAAGAAACCACTTTCTGGAAGGTAGGACGTGTGGAGAAGTGAATTGGAGGCAACATACAGGAAGATAGACCGTGGTGGGAGGGGCTGGCTCCCAGCAAGTGAGAGAGTTGCAGAGCACAAAATCAGAACTTCTAGAAGTCTGCTCCACTGAAGGACATCACTCCAGAGGCTAAGTGGGCGGTGGAGCCCTTATGGGGACAATGTGGTCTCAGGAACCATGGGATCACAAAAAGACCAGGGGTGTGTGAACCAAGGCACAGTTGGGCCATCGCTCTTCAGGCAGGGATCCAACAAGAGCAGATCTGGGGAGACTCACCTTCCTCCTCTGGGAGGAGTGGCATGGGAACATGCTGCAGAAATCAGCTGGGTTTGGAGACTCCAAATGGGGCTGTGCACTAGAGATAGAAATACTTGGTCACAGGCCGGGTGAGGTTGGAGTGTGGCCAGAGACCAGGAAGACAGGAGGGATTGAGTGCTTTTCTTTGAGGGCGCACTGAGGAATGGGGCTCTGAGCTCTCGACACCTACCAGCCGGAGATTGGGAAGCTGCCACCTGCATTCCCGTCCTCCAAAGCTGTATGGAAAGCGTTCAGGGAACAAAAACTACCAAGAGCAAACCCGAGCAGATTACTTAGCCTGACCCCTGGTAAGGGCAGAGCAATTTCACTCTCGGGCAAAGACATTTGAAAATCACTGCAACAGGCCCCTTCCCCAGAACATCCCCAGTCATGACCAAGTTCGCTGATCAATGAGAACTGCAGAACTCCAGAGGTAGGGGAAAGCAACACATAGAATTCATGGTTTTTCCCCCATGATCCTTTACTGTTTCAAAGTTAAAATTTTTTAATTTTATTTTTTTATTATTCTATTTTAAAAAATTTTTCCTCTCTCCTGTTTTAATATTTTTAGCAATTTTATCTTATCAATACCTTTTAAAAAATATTTTTAAATTTTCATTGTTATAGTCATATTTTATCCCTTCATTATATTTAACCTTATTTTTTGTATACACATAGGTTTTTTTTTTCCTTTAAAATTTTGGGATACAGTTTCTTCTAACAGATCAAAATACACCCAAAATAAAGTGTGTAGCACTGTTCTATTCACCAGTCCTATATATATATATTTTTTTTTTTCCCCCCATTTTTCTCCCCCTGGTTTTAGGTCTCTTCTGATTTGGTTAGTGTATATTTTTCTGGGGTTGTTGTTACCCTATCAGTATTTTGTTCTCTCATTCATCTACTCTTACCCAGATAAAATGACAAGGCAGAAAAACTCACCACAAAAAAAAAAAAAAAAAAAGAACAAGAGGAAATACCGATGACTAGGGACCTAATTAATATGGACATTAGTAATATGTCAGAACTATAGTTCAGAATGATGATTATCAAGGTGCTAGCTGGGCTCGAAAAAAGCATAGGCGTTATTAGAGAATCCTTTCTGGAGAAATAAAATCCCTTTCTGGAGAAATAAAAGAACTAAAATCTAACCAAGTTGAAATAAAAAAAGCTATTGATGAGGTACAATCAAAAATGAAGTCTCTTACTTCTAGGATGAATGAGGCAGAAGAGAGAATTACTGATATAGAAGACCAAATAATGGAGAATAAAGAAGCTGAGCAAAAGAGAGACAAACAACTACTGGACCACAAGGGGAAAATTCGAGAGATAAGTGATATCATAAGATGAAACAATATTAGAATAATTGGGATCCCAGAAGAAGAAGAAAGAGAGTGGAAGAAGTATATTGGAACAAATTATAATAGAGAATTTCCCTAATTTGGTGAAGGAAACAAACATCAAAATCTGGGAGGCACAGACAATGCCCCTCAAAATCAATAAAAATAAGTCCACACTCTGTCATTTAATAGTAAAACTTACACGTCTTAGCGACAAAGAGAAAATCCTAAAAGCAGCTCACGGCAAGAGGTCTGTAACATACAACAGTAGAAATATTAGATTGGCAGTAGACCTATCCACAGAGACCTGGCAGGCCAGAAAGGACAGGCATGATATAGTCAGAGCCCTAAATGAGCAAAATATGTAGGCAAGAATACTATATCCAGCTAGGCTGTCACTGAAAATAGAAGGAGAGAGAAAAAGCTTCCAGGACAAATAAAAAATTAAAAGAATTTGCAAACACCAAACCAGCCCTATAGGAAATATTGAAAGTGATCCTCTAAGCAGAGAGAGCCTAAAAGTAACAGACCAGAAAGGAACAGAGACAATATACAGTAACAGTCACCTTACAGGTGATACAAAGGCACCAAATTCATATCTTTCAATAGTTACCCTGAATGTAAATGGGCTAAATGCCCCAATCAAAAAACACAGAATATCAGAATGGATTAAAAAAACAAGACCTATCGATATGCTGTCTACAAGAAACTCATCTTAGACCCAAAGACACCTCCAGATTTAAAGAGAGGATGTGGAAAACAATTTACCATGCTAATGGACAGCAAAAGAAAGCTGGAGTGGTCATCCTTATATCAGATAAATTAGCTTTTAAGCCAAAGACCGTAATAAGAGATGAGGAAGGACACTATATCATACTTAAAGGATCTGTCCAACAAGATCTAACAATTTTAAATATCTATGCCCCTAACATGGGAGCAGTCAATTATATAAAACAATAATAAAATCAAAGATACACATCAACAATAATACAATAGTAGTAGGGGACTTTAACAGCCCCCTCACTGAAATGGACAGATCATCCAAGCAAAAGATCAACAGGGAAATAAAGGCCTTAAATGACACACTGGACCAGATGGACATCCACACATATATTCAGAACATTCCATCCCAAAGCAGCAGAATACACATTCTTCTCTAGTGCACATGGAACATTCTCCAGAATAGATCCCATCCTGGGTCACAAAGCAGGTCTCAACTGTACCAAAAGATTGGGATCATTCCCTGCATATTTTCAGACCACAATGTACTGAAGCTAGAACTCAATCACAAGAGGGAAGTTGGAAAGAACTTAAATACATGGAGGCTAAAGAGCATCCTACTAAAGAATGAATGGGTCAACCAGGAAATTAAAGAAGAATTTTAAAAATTCATGAAAACAAATGAAAATGAAAACATAACTGTTCAAAATCTTTGGGGACACAACAAAGACAGTCCTGAGAGGAAAGTATATAGCAATACTAGCCTTTCTCAAGAAATAAGAAAGGTCTCCAGTTCACAGCCTAACCCTACATCTACAGGAGCTGGAGAAAGAACAGCATATCTCTCTCTGATATGAAGAATTTGAGAGTCAGGGCAGGGGGTCATGAGGGGTGGGTAGGGAGGGAAAAAATGAGATAAGAGGGGATCGGTGGGGAGATAAACCATAAGAGACTTAATTTCAGGAAACAAACTGAGGACTGCTGGGGAATGGGGGCTAGGGAAAAGGTGGTTGGGTTATGGCCACTGGGGAGGGTATGTGCTATGGCAAGTGCTGTGAAATGTGTAAGCCTGATAATTCACATACCTGTACCCCTGGGGCAAATAATACATTATATGTTAATTTAAAAATAATTTTAGAAAAGCAAAAAAAAAATAATGGTGGTATAGAAGTCTATAGGGAAATATAATAACTGAATATCATGATTATATCTAAACAATTATTTCTCTTAGGATATAGGAATTATTAGATTTAGTATTGACTAAATTCTTTTAAAAAAAAAGATTTATTTATTTTAGAGGGAGAGAGCAGGGGGTGGAGCAAAGGAGAGGGAGAGAGAGAATCTCAAACAGACTCTGCAATAAGCATGAGCCCAATGCAGGGCTCCATCTCACGACCCTGAGGTCATGACCTGAGCCAAAATCAAGAGGCAGGTGCTTAACTGACTGAGCCACCCAGGAACCCCAGTACTGACCAACTTCTTATTTTAAGTTTAGCAATTATAATAATAATTTGCAGTAATAAATTATTATGATTTATTATTATTTAATTCTTGTTTTAGTTTATCCTGAAGAGCATGGGAAAATATATTCCTCCGATAGAATCACAAATTTGTTTATATTGCCAGAGAAACACACTTTATTAAGCATTAAACATCTGTTTAATGTTTCTGATTGTTTTTCACTTACAGTAAGCTTGTCAATAAAAAGAATCATTCAGAGAAACTATTTTTTAAATTTAAAATGGTGATTTTCATCATGTAGCTGTTCTGGGTTATGCTGAAGGTAGAAGTAAGCAGGCTCCTCTGGCTATTTGGGGCTTACAAAGGGTTCATACTATGAGTGGAGTTGATAGAAGAGCTTTCTATAGCACAATTTCTAAGAATATCTCTTCCTGGTGGATGTTGGGAACCAATAGGAGAAGTTGGCTGGTCTGACACAGAACAGTAAGAGAAGTGGCTTTCTTAAGCCAAGGACACAGGCTCATCACTGTTGGAAGTAGTGCTATTGATAGCAAACAAGTTTCTGCAGAAAATGTCATCTTTATGTGAGTAGTCTGCAAGCTGAGGGTCACTAAAGTCTACTCGGAAAGGCACCGCAACCAGACAGTTGCACTAACTGCCACGTCCTCTTTGGGTGTGAGAAGTATTCTATGAGGTTACCCAGAACTATGGCCATAATTAAAATAAATATCTAAAAACAGGGATAGTTGGAAGGACAAAAACGTACGCAAATTAATTAAATGGGACTTCTCTGGAGTTAGAAGACCAGAAGAAAGTATAGGTTAAAACTGAACAAGAAGGGGGCACCTGAGTGGCTTGGTTGTTTGAGTGACTGCCTTCAGCTCAGGTCATGATCCCGGAGTCCCTGGATGGAGGCCCGCATTGGACTCCCTGCTCAGCAAGGGGTCTGCTTCTCCCTCTGATCTTCCCCTTCTCATGCTCTCTCTCAAATAAATAGAATCTTTAAAAAAACAAAAACCAAAACAAGAAGGTAACAGACAAAAAAGAATGTAGAATTTTAGAGCTAGATGGAACTTGACTATCTTATCATGCTTTGTGTTCGTCAGGATAAGATAAACTAAACCGAGATAACAAACTCAGAAGAAATCTCTGTGGCTTAACACAACAAAAGTTTGTTTCTTAGTTTGGTTTAAGAGACACTTTCATTCATCTGATCAGTCAAGGTCTTTCCATATCATGATACCGCCATAGCCTCCAAAGTTGGGACGGCAAGAGAACAGAAAGATGGAAACGGTACACTGGCTTTTCCTGGAAGTGACACATGACCTGTGTTCGCATTTCATTGGTCAGAATTCAGGCATATGACTCCCACCCAACATCAAGGAAAATGGGGAAATGCCGTTTTCCTGTGAAACAGTGAGGGAAAACATAACACTGCTTTCAGGCCACTACTCTGTACCCCCATTTTCCCAACTTTTGCCACATTCCATTACCTCTTGAATCGGCTTACTAATTTAAGTGAATTCTAAATTAATTCGCTTTAAAAGACTTACTTACCATTAAATAAGCTACTAATTAGATTCAAATATAATTTCAGCTGGTTTGATGTAACAATTACGTATTCTTCTAGTGTGTGTTAAAATCAATCCGTACTTACTAACTATGTGTTATGGTAAGTCCCAAATCATCTCCCATGTTAGCAATGGTAGGTAAAATGTTTTAGAAAGAACTAATCTAACCCTCCTATTTTAAGATGAGAAAACTGAGGCTCGGAAGATGACCCAAGTCCCCTCCCAACCCCATCACATGGGAAGCTGAATGACAAAGCCAGAATTAGAGTCCAGGTTTCCTTTCCACTATACCATGTTTCCAATACTCGAAGTTTGTGGGAAAAGGATGTGGGCACTAGAAAAACAAACTGAGTCACTGCAATTAGGGGAATAAAAAAGAACACAGGCACAACGCACAAATACCTTAAAGTTAAAAAAAAAAAAAATTATAGGAAGAGTTGTGAGGCTATAAGGCAAGTCGGGTCTCAGAAAACATGACTCCCACACAGATCAGTAGGTTTGGGTGCATGACTATCTAAAGGCTTCTGAAAAGCCAGTTTTCTGAATTACTTAGACTCACCAAGGGACCTTGAGAACAACCATGAGACTGGAGAGGAGCAGATACAGCTGGAGGGGCCACCAGGACAGCTGTTGGACTCTGCATATGAAAGCACAGGGCCTACTGTCTGTTCTGATCCTGGTCCTCTGTGTGGGGCCACAGACCCCCCAGGAGCACACTGCTGATACACACAGGGAAGAGCATCACTCTCATTTGAATCAAGATGAGATACCAAAAGGATCTGGGTAAGAAAGTTCTGGAGGGTTACCAGGAGTTCCTTAATATTTTGTAAAACAACTTTGCCAACAAATGTCTCCTCGTGAAGAATCACAACAGATGCTTGGTGGATTGAATCTCACTAATGAAGATCACAGTATTTTACACCTGAAGACATTTTGGAGGTCATCTACTGTAGTTGTACATTTTCTTTTGAAATCCATGAAAACTGGTTCTTCAAAATAAGCTTTGTGGACAAACTCATTACACAGAACTGGTAGAAGCAGAACCACTCTGGTTGGAGCAGTGTCTTAGTCAGCTTGGGTGGCTATAATAAAATACCATAGACCACATGGGTGAAATGACAGACATTTATTTCTCACAGTTCCAGAGGCTGGGAAGTCCAAGATTTGGGTGCCACATGGCCGGGTTCTGGTGAGGACTCTCTTTCTGGCTTGAAGATGGCTGCCATCTTGCTGTGTTCTCACCTGGAAAGAGAGTGGACTCTGGACTTCTTATCTCCTTATAAGGACTCTAATCCCCTCATCACTGGGTGGGAGGAGGGGGCCTCCATCCTCATGCCCTCACCTATACTTAATTATCTCCCAAAGGTTCCACTTCCAAAAACCTTCACAAAGAGATCAAGGCTTTAACAAATGAATTGGGATGAGGAGCAGATATTCAATCCTAAGCAAGGAAAAGGGGTTTTGGAACTTTGCCAGTTTACCTCCTCTTACTGTCCTCCTCATTCCACCCACCCCCTGAACACAGATAATACGATGCCCCTTCACCCATCCAATGCCTTCATGTTAGGAATGCAGAAAACTAGGCTTAGAGGTATTGTGCTGATTTCTGAGGCCATCCAGTTAGGCAATATCAGTCAAAACTAGAATTATAGACTTTTGATTCATGGTGGACATTTCTGTGAGATTACTATGGTAAGAGATAATGATATTGTGATTTATAGACGTAGGGCTATATTTTTCTTTATAAATAATGTCTAAAAATTGTATACTACTTGAAATAGATTGTAGAATAGAGTTCTGTCCTATCCTGTTCTAGAAACTGAAAGCATACAACACAGATAAATTCTAAAAAAAAAAAAAAAAAAAAAAAAAAAAGACTTACTGAGGTATAACTGACATAAAATAAACAGGCATAAAATAAAATTGGCATAAGATAAACAGTAAAATTTACATTTGATAGGTTTTCAAATAAGTATGTATCCATAAAATCATGATAAAAATCAAGATGCTGAACATAGATATTAGACCCCAAAATTTTCTTGTGCTCTTTGTAATTCCCTCTCAATTTTCCCCACGTCCTCCCTATTCCAAGGCAACAACTGTTCTGATTTCTATAACTATATATTAGTTTATAATTTAGGAATTTATATACATGGAATCATAGAATATGTACTGTTTTTCTTTTGTGGCTGCTTTCAGCATAATTATGTTGAGATTCATCCACGATGTTACATGTTCACTCAATTGTATTGCTGAGAATGATTGCATTACATGCATTACATACCACCCTTGGTTTGTCTACTCATATGTTGGTGAACATTTGAGTTATTTTCAGTTTTTGACTATTACAATGAGGCTGTTTTGAATGGTTGAGTACAAGTGGAGTCTGCTTCTCCCTCTTCCTCTGCCCCTTCCCGCTGCTCAGGCATGCTCTCTCTCTCTCTCAAATAAAGAAATAAACTCTTTAAAAAAATAAAGTGTCTGTTCAAACTTTTTGCCCAATTTTTAAATTGGATTGTTTTTATATTATTGAGTTTTGAGGGTTCTTTATATATTTAGGATTTAAGCCCTTTGGCTTCCATCAAAAAGCAGAAGTTCTTAATTTTGATGAAGTCTAATTTATCAAAATTTTTTTCTTTTATGAGTTGTGCTTCTTTTGTTGTACCTGAGAAATCTTTACCTAATCCAAGGTCAAAAAAATTTTTTCTGGAAGTTTTAGACTTTTAGGTTTTTGCAAATAGCTCTCTAATCCAGATTTAGTTAATTTTTGTATATAGTGGGAGGTATGAACGAAAGTTAATTTTTTCTGTGTATGGATATCCAGCCGTTCAAGTACCATTTGTCAAAAACACTGTCCTCTCTCTACTGAATTGCCTTCATTGTCTTAAGTCAGTTGTCCATACACGTATGGATCCATTTGTGTACTCTGTATTCTGTTGCACTGATGTATATGTTTATTTCTATAGCAACATCACACAGTCTCGATTATGATTGCTTTAGGATCAATCTTGAAAGGTAATGTAAGTTTTTAAGCTTTATTCTTCTTTTTCACAGTAATTTTGGTTATTCTAGATCAAATACATTTCCATATGAATTTTAGAAATTCATAATGCCAAAAATGCCTGCTGGGATTTTAATTGAGATTGCATCGAAATTATAGATCGATTTGGGGAGAATTTACATGAATAAAAGTGAATCTTTTGATACATGAACATGGTATTTCTCTCCATTTATTTATGTCTTCTTTCTTTCACCATTGTTTTATCATTTTCAGTGTATAGGCCATATACATCTGTCAGATTTATCCTCAAGTATTTTTGATATTGTTGTAAATTATATTTTTAAATTTAAATTTTCAATTTTCTATTGCTATTTTATAGAAATATAATGGACTTCCATAGAGCTTAGATGCTACAACTATGCTAAATTCATTTGTTAGTTTTAGCACTACTTTTGTAGATTTTGCAGGATTTTATTGATAGACAATTATACTCTCAATAGACAGTTTTATTTCTCCGTATACTTTTTTAATTTATTGACCTTTCCTCATTTCACTGACTGGACACTCTAGTACAATACTGAATAGAGGTCATGGGAGTATACATCCCTGCCTTGTTCCTAATCTTAGAGGGAAAGCATTCAGCCTTTTCCATTTAAATAGGATGTTAGGTGTATATTTTACATAGCTGCCATTTCAAGTCTTTCTTCAAAGATAGAATCCAAACTCAAGGTCACATGTAAGACCTCCTCTGACATCCTGTAATTGCTTACACTCTAGTTATAACAAACTATGGATAATTTTCTTAATACCAAACCTGTAATATTTTTGTGTTTTATGCATACTGTTTCCATCTTTCCCTCTTCTTTCCCTTACTCCTGGTCATTCTTTAAAATTTGGCTTAAGAATTACTTTTTTCCAGTGGTGCCTGGGTAGCTCAGTCAGTTAAGCGTCTGCCTTTGGCTCAGGTCATGATCCCAGGGTCTTGGGATTGAGCCCTGCATGGGGCTCCTTGTTCAGCAGGGAGTCTGTTTCTCCTTCTGCCTGCCACTCCCCCTGCTTAGTTTCTCACTCGCTCTCTCTGTCAAATGAATAAATAAAATCTAAAAAAAAAAATTTTTTTTAAATTAAAAATTTTAAAAAAGAATTACTTTTTGGGTTGCCTGGGTGGCTCAGTGGGTTCAGCCTCTACTTTCAGCTCAGGTCCTGATCTCAGGGTACTGGGATTGAGCCCCACATCTGCTCAGTGGGGAGCCTGCTTTCCCCTCTATCTCTGTCTGCTGTTCTGCCTACTTGTGATCTCTCTCTCTCTCTCTCTGTCAAATAAATAAATAAAATCTTTAAAAAAAAAATTACTTTTTTCCAGTATGCTTTCTTTAGCCACCCCCTGCCTCCCCAGCTGGTTGGGGTTTGCCACTCAGTGTTTCCCTAGCACTACACGCATATATAACTTTACAGAGCTTACCATATTTATATTATTGATGCTCTGTTTACTTATCCCTCTCCTCAGCTAGACTGTAAACTCCTAAATGAAAGAAGTGCCTCACTCATCTTTGAATCCTCACTGCTCAGGTCAATGACTGTCACAGACTTGGAACACAATAAGGAGCCAGTATTAGGCAGTGCTGTTCAGTTCAGTGGTTCTCAAGGTATGCTCGCTGGTTCAGCAACATCAGGATCACCCGGGAACTTGTTAGAGCTATGACGACATTGTCCCATCCAGCTTTCCTCAATCACTCTGAATTACTCTGGAAGTGAGACCTACCACTCTATGGTTAATAAGACTTCCAGGAAATTGTTGCTAAGGTTTGAGAATCATCGGTTTAGTAAGCAGGAAATGATGGGGGAATCAGCAAGACCCA
This sequence comes from Enhydra lutris kenyoni, assembly GCF_002288905.1. NCBI lineage: Eukaryota > Metazoa > Chordata > Mammalia > Carnivora > Mustelidae > Enhydra > Enhydra lutris. The sequence goes on along the minus strand of NW_019154088.1, from coordinate 7,172,359 downwards.
GTCTGAATCCTGACTATGTCAAATTCTTTGATCTGGAACAGCTTACTTAATCTTTTAAAAGTCTCAGTTCCCTCATATACAAAAGGGGCATAGTATGAGCTATTTTATAGGATTAAGATTTAATTGAGATGTAAAGTTTTAGAGTAATAAATGACCATGATATGTGTTCGATAAATAATTATAAACAGTAGTTAATAAAATAATAATACAATAATTTGTACCTGATGGAAACAGAAGACTTATGCTATGCTTCTCTCTGTATATTATTTTGATCCAAATGGAGAGAAAACCCATTATAGGAAAGTAGAAAAAAATTATTCTTGGAATCAGAATAACCTAATAAACAACAGAATCAATGAGGGGGGGAAAAAAAGAAAAGAAAAAGGGAAAAGAACGAGGGAGATGGATTTATTGTCAGAGGAGAAAAATCTGATGGGATTATTATTTGAAAATGTGCTACCCATATTTTGCCATAAAATTCCACATTACAGTTTCTTGGTTGGTGAGAAGAGTCAGTCATATTTAAAGTCTGAGTGGAACTTAACTTGGAAATTATCATCTCCTTTCAGTCATAACACTCTTATTGTAAGCAGGCATGGGGCTAGATATTGGGATACAGAGAAGGCCTGAGTATTCCCCACCTAGACTAAGCTGTGTCTAGTGGTGCTGTCTGAAACAGATTAAGCAGACAATTTATTTTGGATTTTAAATACTTTGTAATGGGAGGGATGTAAAGAGGAAAAACTGTTTGGGCAGCAAAGATGGCCCTCATTGTATCTGCGAACAAAGACAAAGCGACTTTCTCCAGCACGAGCATTATTTAAGTCAATACTTCTCCTGGGATTTGCGGCTCTGATTTTGTTGGTATCTTCACTGGCCCGGGTCTGTTATGTCCTTCCAGACACACACCAACAAGACGGTAAAGAAACCAAACAAACTGTGGTTTGTTGTTTGGCATGGCAGAGGTTTAAATTCGATCCAACGCTCCAAACGTGTGTTGGTTACCTACACATTCGAGGCACGGTGCTAAGGGAACGCCAAAGATAAACAAAATGTAAACTCTGTCCTGGAAAAGTTCACTGTCTACTGAGATAGATGCGTGTTCATTTAACAGCCGTACATTTTTACAGCTCTTTATACTCGACAAACCACTTTCACATAAATGATCTTAATTGCGCTTCACAGTAGCCTCGTGAAGTGAATGCAGTGAGTACCATCGGTCCATTCTACAGATAGACAATCCGAGTAAAAATAATGCCTCTCATCAGTCTGGAGACGTCCACCGCATTAACTCTATCCTCTGTCTCCCTGCCGCAGTGCATCCATCATCCCGAAGTGGTATTGATTCTACCACCTAAATGTCTCTGAAATTTTTGCTTCCCTGACTATTTCCACCAGTGCTGCCTTAGTTGAAATAAGCTCATCTTTTCTTGCCTGGGCTATTTCAATAACCTCCTAATTGGTCTCCCTGCCTACGAGCTCTGCCCACTCCAATCTGCCACCAGAATTATCTTTCAAAAACAGAAATGATTATGCCACTCAGCTGAAAAGCCCTTGCTGGCTTCCCTATCCATCAAAATAAGTTTCAAATTCTGCAGCATGGCACAAAGCTGCTTCACCAGTTTACCCCAGCCAACCTTACAAACCTCACCCTTCATGTCCGTCAACTCTGACCTCTCGTCCTCTACACACAGGTCAGATGCTCCTACGCTGAACTTAGGCTCTTCCAAGCCTTCATATCTTTGTCGGATGAGCTACTTATCCTTTAAGATCAAGCTCAAATGTTACCAGCTCAGAAACCTTCACGATCACCATAGTCCCATTTGGTCATTCCTTGCCTTGTGATTCCGGACCTCTTTGCATTTTCTGTTTTATAATTTATCACAGTGTAGTATGACCACTTTTTCCTCAGGCCCTACACTGTAATTCTGGTGGGAATGGTTACATTTTAATCACCCGTGAGGGAATCTTAAAGACTTTATTGCTAATGGGGAGAACACTTGCTAGGGTTGCCAAATTAATCAACAGAATACCCAGTTAAATTTGAGTGTCCAATAAGTAGTGAATGTTTGGTATAAGTAATTCCCAAATATTGCATGAGATATGCTCATACTAATATTTTAAAAACATGAAATTCAAATTTAACTGGCTATTCTGTAGTTTTCTTTGCTAAATCTGGGAATCCTAATTCCTGGGGACCTAAAATCCAGCTTCTACACCCCCTTCAAAGTTTACCATGGCTACAGTTGCAATGTCTAGAAAAAAATCGAAGCCGGAATTTCTGCCCCACCCTCACGGAGCTTCCTGTTTAGTAAAGAAGTCATAAAAACTATTTCTAGAATCAGTTACTTAACACCAAAAAGCTATGCACTTCTGACAAACACTGGCATAATAAACTACATGTTTAAGGGCACATCTAAGTATTCATCCTATGGGAGGAAATAAATCCATTTTTTTTTTTTTCAGTTGTCTGATTCTAAGAACATATTGAAAGGGAGTCTGGAAAGCCTACTTGAAATGGCTTGGTTGCGCTCTTGATCAAACCACCACAATATTGAGATTAGTGTAACCGTGGTCAAATTGCTTAACTCTTCTTTACTTCCTTTTCAGAAGTGTGCATGGGGTGGGAGCTTGTGGGGCAAGGAGGGTAATCAAATTCTCTTGTGTAATGAAATGACTGTCAAGCCGAAAGTGTAACTTCATCATATGTATTCAGATAAGGGCAGAGGCAAAAGTCAGGTCAGGAGCATTACCAAGTTTTCCGTTCTTGTTGCAGAATGCACAAGCCCGGAATTGGAGCCAGGCGATTGCAAAAAGGATTCCAGATCTGCATGGTAACAATTTAGACTGACTTCCACTCCTGCCTGAAATTTAGCAGCAAAGGAAGTTCTTTTTCTGGCTGTCTGCCTTCTCCCCGCCTCCCCCATCCCTCAGTACCTCAGGCTGCTCCCTCGCCACATCTGTTTCCAAGCCTTGGAGAGCTGGGTCACAGCATGGCGCAATAAGCAACATTAGCAGGCGGCATGAATCAGTGGTAAACCTTTGATTTTAATTCCTCTCCTCTCCTCAAGAGGAAGTGTGGTCTAGTGGTTAACCCACTAAAAAGGCAGCTAGGAGGCAAAATTCCTAGTCTTCTCCATCTCTGTGTTCTGGCCTCGTTCGGACACCTTGCCCATCAACCAGATTTTTTCCTTTTTCCTCACTCTTGCTCGACCGCGTTTTTCCCTGAAATGACTTCATCGCAGGACTCACTTGGGAAACTCGTTAAATGATTCCTGAGACCCATCCCAGAATCTCCCAAGGAAAGTCCTCGGAATTTCTATTTTTAACCACGGCTGCTGATAAGTCTACATAATCAGACTCAACTCCACGGTGCGCTGGCTAGCCATGACACAAATGACGAGAGAGGGCTCAAGGGAGCCACAGCAGGAGAGCTGAGGTGTAAAAGAGCAGGTCCGCTGTAGGGTTTGCTTGCACAAGCTCAAGTGCCCTAAAAAGGCAAAGGACGAGGAATAAAGAGACTCGGGTTCCAGTTCCGGCCCTGCGTAGCTCAAGTTGCGTGAGCTTGGGCAGGTCAGATAACCTCCTCTGATTGCATTTTCATGCTTTTAAAAATAAAAGTGATTAGATCATCTCTTTCAGTTCTGTGATTCAATGAATTATTTCTGCGATTTCACAGAAATGCCAAGATGGACTCAGAAAAGCTCTTTTCCTGAAAATGACAGCCCGTACAGTCATAGAGGTGTGGGCTGGCTTGTTTGGGGTTGTGGGCAGACAATGGAAATAAGTGGCAGCCGGGAGGTTTGGGGCCTCGGCCACAAGTTTTCTTCCTGACTCCCTGCCTTGAGGCTCTGCAGCTGGCCTATTTATGCAAAGGCTTTGGCTCCTCTTTCCTTTTAAAAGCATCTCTGACTCGTAGATTCCCCCAGGAGCAGAGATTCATCCTTTCGGGGAGAACTTGTCCATGCTTTCCTGAAAGTAGGAAAGGAGGGAGGGAGTGGAGGGCTTGGAGGGATTAGCAAGTGGGCTAGGGATGCCAAAGAAGTGAGTCTCTCATGCATGGTTAACATAGACCAATCGCATCATTAGCTCGGAATATGCCCAGCAAAACCCTTTGCCCTACTTCCACGATGCCTAGAAGTGGGTTCTCGTTAGCGGACTGGACACCCGCCCACTCATCTGCCTCTGGAGCATCCGGGCATTCTTCCACCCAGAACAAGTTGGGGGGTGAGGTGGGAGGAGGTGGGGGGAGCCTTGGAAGTCACAAGTGAGTCATGATGGTAGGAAAAGGATGTCTTACTGAGCCAACGCAGAACTAGCTTCCTAGAAACATCGTGACAGGCCCCATAAAGCCCACGGTTTGGTTCTAATTACAGCATGCCCACATTTGAGCATTTTCACAGTCTTCGCATAGCAACAACGGTGTTTCTGAGGAAGAGGACTTTGACTCAAATGTGCTCCCTACTTCTAATAGTGGGAGCTAGTTGGACTTTCAAAAAAAAAAAGTTATTTTTGCAATTTTACAAAGGAGATCTTATTGGCTCACCTGTGCCTATTAACACATCTGTAAACTGGAGTTGAGCACCTTGTACTCGACAAAAAGGGCAAAATGAGCTATATAAAATGAAAAAGATATTTTTTAAAGGGCAAGATGAGCAATGTGAAGAAAATTTTAAAAAATAGAAACCTCAAATAAGCGGAATTTGTTTCTCTGCTCAACTCGAGGTGAACAGCAAACTGAAAAAAAAAAAAAGACAAGGATTTAAAAAGCAACTTTAAAAGGATGCTATAAATGACTCATTTATGGTACGACTGCCTATACTTTATGATTCTATTAAACAATGACTGCTCTTCCTGGGGACAATCACAGAGCACAACATGGGTCTTTGAAAAATCAAGTTATGTTCAAGTGTGAAATTGGTATCATGGTATTTTCTTCTATTCAAAAATCTTTGAAAATAGCTAATTTTGGAAAACTTACTAAGGCCAACTTTTAATTACATCCGAGCTCTTGATCATTTTAGGGAAATAAAATTTTAATTTTGATCGATCCATTCTTTCCCACTTTTCATTATTTAGATACCAGAGATACTAGTCAGAACCTGGGAGGTTGAAGATAAAACTTTTTCGCTCTCCAGTAAAACGGATTCCAGGGCTGATTAACTAGCTCTAGGGGAGATCATGAGGAAAGAGGGATTTCCTAGGCTACCCTGGAGATGGAGCTGAGAAATAGCTTGTGCACCTGCTTGGAGCCAGCTTGGGGTTGGCTGGAAATTCTTTTCACATTTGTAAAAGCTGGCATATGTGGCATTTGGAAAAGGAAGAGAAGTACCGCCTATCATTTTTGCAAGATTATCAAATGAGGCTTCACTCTGTAAATCTCAGCAGTTATGAAAGTTGGCGTGGCCTTTAAACTCCACCACAGGAAGTAGGGATGATCAGAAAATATGTTGGCAGTGTTTTGCAATTTTCCTGAAATAAAAGAGATTCTCTCCCTATATAAACAATAATGACCTCAGGTTTAGTAACTTCTTAGGAAACAAGTAAGACAAAAGATAAACACTTTCCTCAGCACTTCTTTCTTTCTTCAGATAAATTCTTGAAATTTTATATGATGAATTCAAGAAGTTATTATAGCTTATTTTATGATAAATGAAGTAATATTATATGTCCATTTTTAGGTTTTGACATATTTGCTTATTTTTTATAATAAAGTATCTTTTACCAAAACTGGGCAAGATATCAAATATAGAGAGCAGTCATGTTTTGAGGAAGGGCCCAAATATATTGTGGATCTTATGATTATTGATTAAAGTAATCAATGGTATCTGGCCAAGCATAAAACAACAGTAGCTAATTTTTACATAATTTATATGGCATATTATGTGCCAGGCACTGCTTTAAGTACTTTAAAAAGATTACCAGTAGTTGTAGTTAATTTTCTCAACAACCTTCATCCCCATTCACAGATGGTAAAATTGAGGCACAGAGAGGTAATGTACCTCGCTTTAGGTCACCAGATAATAAGTGGAGGAGCTGGAATACAGCTCTGGCAGTCTGCCTCGAGTCTGGGTTCTCGACTGCTATGCGATATTGCCTCTTTGAACAATGACCAAGGGCCCTTACAGAAAATAAAGCGACTTGGAACGTGTTCAAAAGATTCAAACCCTTGAAAGTTAGCCCCTAACTCAGCCAAGCACTTTCTGCAAAATCATCAGCCTGAGAAAGGTGCTTCTTGCATCATTGTGAGGAGTTCTTTTGGTGTGCCTATAGAGTACCTGTCCCTGAGATATAACTTTAATGAGTTGTAAGAGAATAAAGGCCAGTAGATGAAAGGATCATCTTCTTTGTCAACTGGAATATTGTGCCCATGAAGGGTCATAAAGGTGCGTTTCCAGTCTATAAGGAACTTGTGGTTCGATAAGACAAAGAAAGGCAATTATTGACATTTGATAAGCCTTTATTGCAAAGCTGCTATCAAGAGGGTATATAACAATAAAGAAGCCATGACACTTACTGCAAGATGGTTGTAGCCTGGGTGAGTAGATGGCCCACCACCACGGGGTGTGTCTGATGCCTAGTAGGTGAAAGAGAAGGATGCCGTGAGAACAGGAAAGGGCTTCGAACCCAGGCAGAGAATTCCAGGATGGCTTCTCCTAGGACATGATGCCTGATGGAAATCCTTTAAATTTCTGTTTCCCGTTTCTACATTACTTCTCACCTTCTCGTGCACATTTGCATTAGACTAGCTTTGAGGATACCATCTGAAGGGGAGTGGGGCGTACGGGCTTCCAGTTATAGAATGAAGAAGTCACAGGGATGAAAGGTACAGTCTAGGAATAGAGTCAATGGTACTGTAATAGCACTGTATGGTGACAGAGGGTGGCTGCATGGACGAGTGTCGAGTGCAGCATAATGAACAGAGTTCTTGAATCACTGTGCGGGACACCTGAAGCTGATGTGACAATGCGGGTCCTTCAATTGTACTTCAATTAAAAAATTAAATTGTACTTCTGGGGCGCCTGGGTGGCTCAGTGGTTGGGGCCTCTGCCTTCGGCTCGGGTCATGATCTCGGGGTCCTGGGATCGAGTCCCGCATCGGGCTCTCTGCTCAGCAGGGAGCCTGCTTCCTCCTGTCTCTCTCTGCCTGCCTCTCTGCCTACTTGTGATCTGTCTGTCAAATAAAAAAAAAAAAATCTTAAAAAAAAAATTAAATTGTACTTCAATTAAAAAAAAAAAGATAAGACTTGTTCTTATTCCCCAAACACGTATCTTCCTTTCTATTACCGCTGCCCCCCCCCCCCAGCTAAATGCTGGGATTATTCTCAATAGAATATGGCTAAGGAGTCTTAGACAGCTTCTGGGACAGTGGACAGGACCAGGACAGCTGATTGTCCAGAATGGATTCTTTTTGTGTCTGATGCTTCCCATGTGTTTTGAGACAGAGCTGCCTTAGCATCCCATGCAGGCAGACCTCCTAGTTGCTGACCACTTACCTGCACTCTGTCCTAGTGCTGAGGCTTTTACCTGTTACCTGTTACCTTTTAATATTCCAATATTTCTCCCTCTCTTATTTCTTCCGCTTCAGTATTCCCTCCCTTCCTATGCTGTCCTCCATTGCTTATGTTCCACATATGAGTAAAAACATATGATGACTCCAGGAAACAAACTGAGGGTTGTGGAAAGGGAGGTGGGGGGAGAGAGAGGGTAACTCGGTGATGGGCAATATGAAGGGCACCTGATGTGATGAGCACTGGGTGTGATACGTAACTGATGAATCATTGAACATATGTCAAAAACCAATGGTGTGCTATACATTGGCTAATTAAATTTTAAAAATTTAATCATCTGCCTTCGGCTCAGGTCATGATCCCAGGGTCCTGGGATCGAGCCCCACATCAGGCTCCCTGCTCCATGGGGAGTTTGCTTCTCCCTCTCCCGCTCCTCCTGCATGTGTTCCCTCTCTCACTGTGTCTATCTCTGTCAAATAAATAAATAAATAAATAAATAAATAAATAAATATTCCAGTATATCTATATAATCCAATATACCTGTATCTATATAATCCAGTATATTCCAGTAATCTATATAATTTCTGCTTCCTTGCTTGGTTCCTGTGTATCTCTGATCTTTATGTTTTCTTTTGAACTTGCTGTTGGAACATCTCTAGCTTTAGATGTACTTCTGCCTCTTAGTTGACACACTTTATGTTTCTTCCGCTGTGCATTTGTATATTGCACTATTTCAGTTAGGAATTAGAATATTGTCAGTAGATGGAATTCAGTGCTAGATAATCAAGAGTAGAGCCCAAAGTGGGATGCCTGCATGGCTCAGTCAGTTAAGTGGCTGCCTTGGCTCTGGTCATGATCCCAGCATCCTAGGACCAAGTCCCACATTAGGCTCCTTGCTCGGCAGGGAGCCTGCTTCTCCCCCTGCCTCTGCCTGCCACTCTACTTGCCTGTGCACTCTCTCTCTCTCTCTGACAAATAAATAAATAAAATCTTTTTAAAAAAAATTGTTGAGCCCAAAGTAAAATACAGAAATCTAACTTTTAACCTGGGAGAGAAGTATTCTTAAAAAACTTTGACCATTAACTTTGACTATTGTTACATATGGACATACAGCCTTTTGATGAAAAAGGAAGGTTCTAGACTCAGGTAGGCAATTTTAGTTGACAGTTATATGCATTCCTTAGCTTTAAGCAAAATTAATAGTGACATGTGAACATGCAAGATGATGTCAGGTTGCTCTCATCAGATGCCCTTAACCCATTCCCAGAATCTGCTGTGAGTTCCATAGTGGATATGTTCAAATTTTTCAATGTGCTACATAAAAGATTTGAGGACTTGAAGAAGGAACTGAGGGCCAAAGATCAAGAGATGGCAAGATTAGGGAACTGAATATTTCCTTTCCTTCTTTTCTTGCTTTTGAACTAGCTTCATCTTTCCAGAATCTTCTCTACAGTCACCATCTTCCCATCAAGCAGTGACAACATAAACATTACTGCATACCATGTATGGAGGAACATGTGGATAAACATTGGCATCAGTAAAGCCTACTAAGTGAGATGCAAAAACAAAAAAATTAAAATTTGTGTCCTCCTCTCTAACTTTATTGTGTTATGGAATATATAAACGCTCAAGGAGGACATTTTGAAATAGTGTATGGGACAGTTTATATACTGAACTCAGTAAGGCAGTATTTCCGACTCTTTTAATGGGTCTTCTGCATCAACATAGGACAATTTGGCAACTTAGAATGCAAATTTCTGGGCTCTACTGCAGTTTTACCTAACCAGAATCAAACCCAGGAAATCTGCATTTTTAACAAGTTTTCTGTGATCATATGGGAACCATTACTCTAGGACCGTGCTTAAAATAGGCAAGAATCCTGTAATTGTAGCCAAATAAAAATCACACCTAGTTCTAAGTAAGTTGATTTAAACTCTTTGACTAGCATTATAGAAGCGGGGGGGGGGGGGGGGTGTGGTTCTTAGAAATAATTAAGTGGAAAGGGATCTTTTTATGATAGGGAGAAAGGAGGACAGACCCTTTATGGTCTTGGTGGCATCATAGCAATGTGTAGACTGTTCCTCCTCTGCCTATGCAGAAAGAAAGCAAAAGCTATGATAACTAGACCACCTGTGGTCATGACCCAGCAGAGCATGACCTTCTGCTAAAAGATAAGCAAGGCTCATATGGAGCCAATTCAAGAGCATTTTGTTTTCACCCTAAAAAGGTTTCGGTGTATGTTGATGGCAGTTACCAATTAGCCAAGCAGAGAAAACCAGGGTAAATGAAACGATGGTTCTCAACCTTCTTGTGTGCTCTGCACATGTCTGGACACTAGAATTTTTGGTAGTGCACTTGAAGGAAATAAAACAGTTGGAAGACCAAGGGCCATATCTGGATGCCCTAAAAAGTCCCACAGATAGTACTATCTTCTTGCCTGCCTAACTCCACTCCACTATTGCCTGGGGAGATCTGATGGTTCAGTGCACTTTCTGGGCTTTCTTTCAGAAGAAAGAAAGCTTGGCACTATGCCATGCCTCTTATTGCTATACATTGCTTTCACTGTGTTGCAGAACCTGTTCAGAATGACATTGGACAGACGTCACTACACACTTAGTAATAGCCCAAATAAAATAGCATTTAAAAATTTGAAAGACCAGCCTCTAAGAATGAAGTCCTGATGGAGGTCCAACAGGGATGAACCAGGAAAATGCTAGGTTGAGTGAAAGAAGCCCGACACAATAGGCCACATATTGTATGATTCCACTTCTATGAAATGTTCACAATAGACAAATCAATAGAAACAGAAAGGTAGATCAGTGGTTGCCAGGGGCTGAGGGAGGGAGCAATGGGGGGTAACAGCTAATGGACAGGAGACTCTTTTGGGGGTGATGAAAATTTCTAATATTTGACAGTGGTGATGTGTTCGGTGTGCGAATTTTATGGTATGTGACTTACATCAATAGAGCTGTTCTTGAAAAATAATTTAAAAAAATTTGAGAGGCTCCTGTGAAAATTTTGGCACAACAGTATGTTGAGATAGAGAGGATAAAATTGAATTAAACAATTAAAAAGTGTAGAATCTGATAAAGTGCTGAAGTTTTACTTAAAACTAGAGTTTTCTTGAAATCTTACCATATATTAGATCTTTTTGATTATATCTAGCAAGCACAATGGACAGCTAACACTTTTTTTAAAAACACTGTTATCACGTATGATACAAAATTTGAGAGTGCTTTGATGTTAAACAAGATTAGGTCTTTTAGGAGACAGATAATTCATAGTGATGATTAAGTTTAAATTAGAATTAGTGAGAAGGATGCCAAACTATCATTGGCATTCATTTCTTTTTAAAGTTGTTTCACATGATATTTCTTATTCTCATTAATGGTTAATCAGATTATTAAAGAGAGGTTTTTTATTAAATAAAATCATTAACTGAAAGAAGAAAATCTGCTTTACTATCTCACACATGGGTTTGGTTTAATCTAGACTAGTTCAAGTAGTCTTGTTGGTTGTAGGCATATATACAGCACACTCAGGATTTGGGAAGAGGGTAATGAATTCGTTTCAAAAATTGAACTGGTAAAACTAAATTCTGAAGGTGTAGTATGTTACTTAATGTTCAGAGCTTATGTTCTAGACTAATGCTTCTGGCTGTTAACAGTTTTTGTCAGGGGCCCTTTGTGAATGTGAATGAAGTTATGGACCCTTCCACTGAAAGGCACATAGGTAGATGTCAATTTCTTTTCCACAAAATTTTTAGGAGAATCACTCTTAAGTCTATTCATAAACTCTATCTCATGCTGAGAACTGCATTCCTATGTAAAGAGTAGTTTAGTCCCTTATTTTGATCAATTCAGGCTATTGTCAGTAATTTCATATTTGCCACGATGCCAATTTTCTTTTAATGGGCTCACACAGTATGTTGGGCAACGGACAAAGTGTGCCAGTTCCAAGATTGGACTTTATTTATCATCTCTTTGGGATATGACAATTACTTGGAGGAAGGGGGTTGTGTGAGATTATAAAGTATTCAGTCCCCACTTCCAATGAAACAGGAAGCTTCCCTTAATAAGTGGCCTCCAATGTTCTTTCTACTTATGCTTTAGTGAGCAGCTCTGCAAATAAACCTTTAAGTAGAATCTGAGCCTTTTTCCAAACATGAGTGCTCCAACCCTTCAGAGCACGCCCAGCCCCGACATACTGAGACTCAAGATCCAGAGAATTTGGGCAATTACTGAGCTTCGGTCTGAGTTCTCCACAAAGAAGCCTCAATGTTTTCACTTTGTTGACCATAAGTGATATATTTAGTTATCCAGAAGGGTAGTCAATCTGCCAGGGAAAATATCCTGAGGAAAATGAAGCGGGCAATTATGTCAGGCAGACCTAGGAGTTAGTGTGGATGGGCCTTGTTTTAAAACAGATTCTTAACTCAGTCAAAAAGTCTCATGTCCATGTGTTTTCCTGGGGAGAAACTTCCAAGGCGGTGATGTGAAAACTAACAGACTTGATGAAGGGGTGTGTAGCCATCTGGTTTGCTCACAAGCAGAGTTGCTCTTTTTATCGGAATTATTTTCAGATTTTTGTGTGGGGGAGGAGTTGGCCATCTTGAGCAAAAGTCAGTATTAACCCTCTCCTTAAACAATTCTGTTCAAAATTCTCTTAATAAGGATACTGGGAAACTTTCCCCCCGCCCCCCGAATGAGGGAACAGAGCTCTGGTGACATCAGGTAGCCAGTATCTAGGGTGGGGGTGGGGGTTGATCATCTGTGAGATTTCTTGTTTGACTTCCAAGGTTTAAGAACAATGTGTTCCAGAGATTGGCTGCCTGAGGATGCCCTTACTTCAGTCTGAGCTTTCTATTTAGATGGAAATAAGAGTTAGGGGCTATTAAGGTGACCCTCAGTCTCTTTAGAATTGACCTATTTTATCCTTGGAGCCAAAGCCTCTTTGTTTTTCCCATTCTCCCAGCTGAGGTAGGGGAAGGAGACATTTGGACAACAGGTCACATAACTTTGCCTGCTGCAGAACTGAAGAGAGAACACAACAGTTTTGCTCCTACTTTTTTGCTCTAATCACGCATAACACTTCCCTCCTAGAATTTTGAATATTTAACAGCCACTGAGAACAGCTTGCCTGTAGGTTTCTGTTGGGGACAAAAAAAGGGTGATGGTGTTGGAGGTAGAAAGCCGAGTTTATTATTCTTCCCCCTACCCTTTTTCTACCTCCTCCCCCCACCCCTCAACCAGGACTCTTCTAGATACACTCATCCTTATTTTGAACCAAACGGGACAGGTTTCTTTTCATTTCCTGCCTCCTGATCAGAAAAAGTTTTCATGGTTACTTCTGGCAGGAATGCCCCAGTATCTTGGGAAGGGCTGCTAGCAAGTGGCAACATTTTTTCGCATGACCAAGAGAGCAAATTAAAGGCAGCAGCTCCCAGCTACTATTACAGGCACCAGCATTTCCCCCCTTCCATGTAAAGAGCAAAATCAGAAGAAAAAGGCACAACCCAGGTTATTGTTGGAAAGTTGACTTCAGAAGAAAAACTGAAAAAGGATGAAGCGCACTGTGTGTGAACTTTTCTTTTTCTATCTCCTTGGTCAGTGCTGGGCTGAACATGATAAACCAGTGGGGGTGGTTACTTTTTAAAGGGCTTCCTTTTAGTTTTCTTGTGGTTCAGAGTTAGCCTTATTTGTTGAGCAGACATATTACATTCTGTTTCTTTCTTTTTAAAAGGAGAATAATAGTAATACGATTTTACAGGAATTCTACTTAGAGGGTTGTGAACTTGGGTTGCAAAGCCAAATGAAGAAAAACAATGGGCAAACAAAGCATACACTGCTTCTAAATTTCTAGAATTAATTTGATTTGAAGTAATGGCTTTATACATACCCTCATTTTCCCAAATTTAAGGTGAATTTTTTTGTCTCCAAAATTATTTTCCAGAAAAAAGGAAGTCACCTTCAGTATACAACCTAATGGAATCATCTTTGGATACTCTCTCAATAGCTGAATTTGGAACAACAAACTACCCTTAGGGGAAGATGCTTTGGGGTGAAATGATCTAAGCTGATGTCTGTTTTGGGTGCTTATAGAGGTCATCTGCCAGAACTGGTTAAAACAAAGAGGAAAAGAAATTTATTACTGATCAGGTCATTACTCTTGTAATTATTAGCCCTTAAACTCAAGTGTTAGATTAAAAAAAGATTTTTTTTAAAAGATTCTATTTATTTATTTGAGAGAGAGAGAAAGAGAGAAACAGCATGAGAGGGAAGAGGTCAGAGGGAGAAGTAGACTCCCCGCCGAGCAGGAAGCCTTATGTGGGACTCAATCCTGGAACTCCAGGATCATGACTTGAGCCAAAGGCAGTTGCTTAACCAACTGAGCCACCTACCCACCCAGATTTTTTATTTTTTTTCTTAAATAAGCCTTTTAGAGAACACATAAAAATGCAATTACACAAATGGTTCATTATGGATATTATAAATATGTACCTGGAAGAAATGAGAAAATGAGCAAGTACTATGCAAACGGGTGACTTGGGATATGATTTCTAGTGATAATATTGTACATGGTCCTGAGAAGTGTTAGTTCTCAAACAACTTAGAAGGAAGGGATAATGATGTATCTGTCTGATGAAATGTTGAATAAATCACAAAACAGCAGTGGTGAGGAATAACATTGATTTATGAAATGACAGTGGATGAGTACCTTATTTAAAAATCAGTATATTGGGGGAGGAGTCAAGATGGCGGAGAAGTAGCAGGCTGAGACTACTTCAGGTAGCGGGAGATCAGCTAGATAGCTTATCTAATGATTGCAGACACCTACAAATCCAACGGGAGATCGAAGAGAAGAAGAACAGCAACTCTAGAAACAGAAAATCAACCACTTTCTGAAAGGTAGGACTGGCGGAGAAGTGAATCCAAAGCAACGGGAAGATAGACCGCGGGGGGAGGGGCCGGCTCCCGGCGGGCGGCGGAGCAACGGAGCACAAAATCGGGACTTTTAAAAGTCTGTTCCGCTGAGGGACATCGCTCCAGAGGCTTAACTGGGGTGAAGCCCACGCAGGGTCAGCGTGGCCTCAGGTCCCGCAGGGTCACAGAAGGATCGGGGGTGTCTGAGTGTTGCAGAGCTTACAGGTATTAGAACGGGGAAGCCGGCTACAGAGACAGAGCCGAGGAGTAAGCTCTAAGCTCGGGGTTACCTTGAACCGGTCGCAGTCTCGGTCAGCTCGGAGCGCGGCCGGAGGCCAGGGTGACGGGAGTAAATCGGCGCTGTTCTCTGAGGGCGCACTGAGGAGTGGGGCCCCTGGGCTCTTGGCTCCTCTGGGCTGGAGACCGGGAGGCCGCCATCTTCATTCCTGCCCTCCGGAACTCTACGGAAAGCGCTCAGGGAACAAAAGCTCCCGAAAGCAAACCCGAGCGGATTACTCAGCCCGGCCCCTGGTAAGGGCGGTGCAACTCCGCCCGGGGCAAAGACACTTGAGAATCACTACAACAGGCCCCTCCCCCAGAAGATCAACAAGAAGCCCAGCCAGGACCAAGTTCACCTACCAAGGAGTGCAGTTTCAATACCAAGGAGAGCAGCGGAATTCCAAAGGAGGAGAAAGCAAAGCACGGAACTCATGGCTTTCTCCCCATGATTCTTTAGCCTTGCAGTTAATTTAATTTTTTTTCTTTTTCAATTTATTTTTCTTCTTCTGCTAAATTTTTTTAACTTTTACCCTTTCCTTTTTTAACGTTTTTTAACTAGTTTATCTAATATATATATTCTTTTTTTCCTTTTTATATTTTTTCTTTATTGGTTTCCTTTTTTAATTGTTTCTTTTTTTTTTTTCTTCTTTCTGAACCTCTTTTTATCCCCTTTCTCCCCCCTCACGATTTAGGATCTCTTCTGATTTGGCTAAAGCATATTTTCCTGGGGTTGTTGCCACCCTTTTAGTATTTCACTTGCTCCTTCATATACTCTTATCTGGACAAAATGACAAGGCGGAAAAATTCACCACAAAAAAAGGAACAAGAGGCAGTACCAAAGGCTAGGGACCTAATCAATACAGACATTGGTAATATGTCAGATCTAGAGTTCAGAATGACGATTCTCAAGGTTCTAGCCGGGCTCGAAAAAGGCATGGAAGATATTAGAGAAACCCTCTCCGGAGAGATAAAAGCCCTTTCTGGAGAAATAAAAGAACTAAAATCTAACCAAGTTGAAATCAAAAAAGCTATTAATGAGGTGCAAT
The DNA here is from genome assembly GCF_002288905.1 of Enhydra lutris kenyoni. Taxonomy (NCBI): domain Eukaryota; kingdom Metazoa; phylum Chordata; class Mammalia; order Carnivora; family Mustelidae; genus Enhydra; species Enhydra lutris. The sequence continues at coordinate 7,156,601 of NW_019154088.1, read as the reverse complement.
CAAAAATGGAGGCTCTCACTGCTAGGATAAATGAGGCAGAAGAAAGAATTAGCGATATAGAAGACCAAATGACAGAGAATAAAGAAGCTGAGCAAAAGAGGGACAAACAGCTACTGGACCACGAGGGGAGAATTCGAGAGATAAGTGACACCATAAGACGAAACAACATTAGAATAATTGGGATTCCAGAAGAAGAGGAAACAGAGAGGGGAGCAGAAGGTATATTGGAGAGAATTATTGGAGAGAATTTCCCCAATATGGCAAAGGGAACAAGCATCAAAATCCAGGAGGTTCAGAGAACCCCCCTCAAGATCAATAAGAATAGGTCCACACCCCGTCACCTAATAGTAAAATTTACAAGTCTTAGTGACAAAGAGAAGATCCTGAAAGCAGCCCGGGAAAAGAAGTCTGTAACATACAATGGTAAAAATATTAGATTGGCAGCAGACTTATCCACAGAGACCTGGCAGGCCAGAAAGAGCTGGCATGATATATTCAGAGTACTAAACGAGAAAAACATGCAGCCAAGAATACTATATCCAGCTAGGCTATCATTGAAAATAGAAGGAGAGATTAAAAGCTTCCAGGACAAACAAAAACTGAAAGAATTTGCAAATACAAAACCAGCTCTACAGGAAATATTGAAAGGGGTCCTCTAAGCGAAGAGAGACCCTAAAAGAAGTAGATCAGAAAGAAACAGAGACAATATACAATAACAGTCACCTTACAGGCAATACAATGGCACTAAATTCATATCTCTCAATACTTACCCTGAATGTTAATGGGCTAAATGCCCCAATCAAAAGACACAGGGTATCACAATGGGTAAAAAAACAAAACCCATCTATATGTTGCCTACAAGAAACTCATCTTAAACCTGAAGACACCTCCAGATTTAAAGTGAGGGCGTGGAAAAGAATTTACCATGCTAATGGACATCAGAAAAAAGCAGGAGTGGCAATCCTTATATCAGATCAATTAGATTTTAAGCCAAAGACTATAATAAGAGATGAGGAAGGACACTATATCATACTCAAAGGAACTGTCCAACAAGAAGATCTAACAATTTTTAATATCTATGCCCCTAACGTGGGAGCAGCCAACTATATAAACCAATTAATAACAAAATCAAAGAAACACATCGACAATAATACAATAATCGTAGGGGACTTTAACACTCCCCTCACTGAAATGGACAGATCATCCAAGCAAAAGATCAACAAGGAAATCAAGGCCTTAAATGACACACTGGACCAGATGGACATCACAGATATATTCAGAACATTTCATCCCAAAGTAACAGAATACACATTCTTCTCTAGTGCACATGGAACATTCTCCAGAATAGATCATATTCTCAGTCCTAAATCAGGTCTCAACCGTTATCAAAAGATTGGAATCATTCCCTGCATATTTTCAGACCACAATGCTCTGAAGCTAGAACTCAATCACAAGAGGAAATTTGGAAAGAACCCAAATACATGGAGACTAAACAGCATCCTTCTAAAGAATGAATGGGTCAACCAGGAAATTAAAGAAGAATTGAAAAAATTCATGGAAACAAATGATAATGAAAACACAACGGTTCAAAATCTGTGGGACACAACAAAGGCAGTCCTGAGAGGAAAATATATAGCAGTACAAGCCTTTCTCAAGAAACAAGAAAGGTCTCAGGTACACAACCTAACCCTACACCTAAAAGAGCTAGAGAAAGAACAAGAAAGAAACCCTAAACCCAGCAGGAGAAGAGAAATCATAAAGATCAGAGCAGAAATCAATGAAATAGAAACCAAAAAAACAATAGAACAAATCAACGAAACTAGGAGCTGGTTCTTTGAAAGAATTAATAAGATCGATAAACCCCTGGCCAGACTTATCAAAAAGAAAAGAGAAAGGACCCAAATAAATAAAATCATGAATGAAAGAGGAGAGATCACAACGAACACCAAAGAAATACAGACAATTATAAGAACATACTATGAGCAACTCTACGCCAACAAATTTGACAATCTGGAAGAAATGGATGCATTCCTAGAGACATATAAACTACCACAACTGAACCAGGAAGAAATAGAAAGCCTGAACAGACCCATAACCAGTAAGGAGATTGAAACAGTCATCAAAAATCTCCAAACAAACAAAAGCCCAGGGCCAGACGGCTTCCCGGGGGAATTCTACCAAACATTTAAAGAAGAACTAATTCCTATTCTCCTGAAACTGTTCCAAAAAATAGAAATGGAAGGAAAACTTCCAAACTCATTTTATGAGGCCAGCATCACCTTAATCCCAAAACCAGACAAGGATCCCGTCAAAAAAGAGAACTACAGACCAATATCCTTGATGAACACAGATGCAAAAATTCTCGCCAAAATACTAGCCAATAGGATTCAACAGTACATTAAAAGGATTATTCACCACGACCAAGTAGGATTTATTCCAGGGCTGCAAGGTTGGTTCAACATCCGCAAATCAATCAATGTGATACAACACATTAATAAAAGAAAGAACAAGAACCATATGATACTCTCCATAGATGCTGAAAAAGCATTTGACAAAGTACAGCATCCCTTCCTGATCAAAACTCTTCAAAGTGTAGGGATAGAGGGCACGTACCTCAATATTATCAAAGCCATCTATGAAAAGCCCACCGCAAATATCATTCTCAATGGAGAAAAACTGAAAGCTTTTCCACTAAGGTCAGGAACATGGCAGGGATGTCCGTTATCACCACTGCTATTCAACATAGTACTAGAAGTCCTAGCCTCAGCAATCAGACAACAAAAGGAAATTAAAGGCATCCAAATTGGCAAAGAAGAAGTCAAACTATCACTCTTCACAGATGATATGATACTATATGTGGAAAACCCAAAAGACTCCACTCCAAAACTGCTAGAACTTGTACAGGAATTCAGTAAAGTGTCAGGATATAAAATCAATGCACAGAAATCAGTTGCATTTCTCTACACCAACAACAAGACAGAAGAAAGAAATTAAGGAGTCAATCCCATTTACAATTGCACCCAAAACTATAAGATACCTAGGAATAAATCTAACCAAAGAGACTAAGAATCTATACACAGAAAACTATAAAGTACTCATGAAAGAAATTGAGGAAGACACAAAGAAATGGAAAAATGTTCCATGCTCCTGGATTGGAAGAATAAATATTGTGAAAATGTCTATGCTACCTAAAGCAATCTACACATTTAATGCAATTCCTATCAAAGTACCATCCATTTTTTTCAAAGAAATGGAACAAATAATCCTAAAATTTATATGGAACCAGAAAAGACCTTGAATAGCCCAAACAATATTGAAAAAGAAAGCCAAAGTTGGTGGCATCACAATTCCGGACTTCAAGCTCTATTACAAAGCTGTCATCATCAAGACAGCATGGTACTGGCACAAAAACAGACACATAGATCAATGGAACAGAATAGAGAGCCCAGAAATAGACCCTCAACTCTATGGTCAACTCATCTTCGACAAAGCAGGAAAGAATGTCCAGTGGAAAAAAGACAGCCTCTTCAATAAATGGTGCTGGGAAAATTGGACAGCCACATGCAGAAAAATGAAATTGGATCATTTCCTTACATCACACACGAAAATAGACTCAAAATGGATGAAGGATCTCAATGTGAGAAAGGAATCCATCAAAATCCTTGAGGAGAACACAGGCAGCAACCTCTTCGACCTCAGCCGCAGCAACATCTTCCTAGGAACATCGCCAAAGGCAAGGGAAGCAAGGGCAAAAATGAACTATTGGGATTTTATCAAGATCAAAAGCTTTTGCACAGCAAAGGAAACAGTTAACAAAACCAAAAGACAACTGACAGAATGGGAGAAGATATTTGCAAATGACATATCGGATAAAGGGCTAGTGTCCAAAATCTATAAAGAACTTAGCAAACTCAACACCCAAAGAACAAATAATCCAATCAAGAAATGGGCAGAGGACATGAACAGACATTTCTGCAAAGAAGACATCCGGATGGCCAACAGACACATGAAAAAGTGCTCCACATCACTCGGCATCAGGGAAATACAAATCAAAACCACAATGAGATACCACCTCACACCAGTCAGAATGGCTAAAATTAACAAGTCAGGAAATGACAGATGCTGGCGAGGATGCGGAGAAAGGGGAACCCTCCTACACTGTTGGTGGGAATGCAAGCTGGTGCAACCACTCTGGAAAACAGCATGGAGGTTCCTCAAAATGTTGAAAATAGAACTACCCTATGACCCAGCAATTGCACTGCTGGGTATTTACCCTAAAGATACAAACGTAGTGATCCGAAGGGGCACGTGCACCCGAATGTTTATAGCAGCAATGTCTACAATAGCCAAACTATGGAAAGAACCTAGATGTCCATCAACAGACGAATGGATAAAGAAGATGTGGTATATATACACAATGGAATACTATGCAGCCATCAAAAGAAATGAAATCTTGCCATTTGCGACGACGTGGATGGAACTAGAGGGTATCATGCTTAGCGAAATAAGTCAATCGGAGAAAGACAACTATCATATGATCTCCCTGATATGAGGGAGAGGAGATGCAACATGGGGGGTTAAGGGGGTAGGAGAAGAGTAAATGAAACAAGATGGGATTGGGAGGGAGACAAACTATAAGTGACTCTTAATCTCACAAAACAAACTGAGGGTTGATGGGGAGGGGGGTTGGGGGGTGTGGGTTATGGACATTGGGGAGGGTATGTGCTATGGTGAGTGCTGTGAAGTGTGTAAACCTGGCGATTCACAGACCTGTACCCCTGGGGATAAAAATATATGTTTATAAAAAAATAAAATTAAAAAAAAATTAAAAAAATAAATAAAATAAAATATAAAAAAAATCAGTATATTATTTTATAAATGTGATTTTAAATATGTATGCATAACTGAACATTTCAAGTAGACATTTGAATTATATGGTCATGTCCCTAAAAGTGTACATCGTCGTGGCCAAGAGAGATTTTCTCAGGTTGTCATATATTTAGATATATATTTTTAAATTATTTTGAGAGAGACAGAGGGAGTGGGGGGGGGGAGAGAGACAGAATCCTCAAGCAGACTGCCCACTGAGTACAGAGCCCAATCACACAGCCCATGAGATAGTGACCTGAGCTGAAACTGAGAGTCAAACATTTAACCAACCGAGCCAACGAGGCTCCCCGAGGTTATCATGTATTTAGACATATATGGCCAGTAGTTAGGTCACAGAGCTGTAAAATCCTTTGGCGATCATGTAAACTAGGGGGGGGGGGGAACTGCTCATTTTACAGACAAAGTTACTAAATGAAGTTATTGGCTCAAGGTCCTAAAGTTAGTTGGTGACAGAGGGGGACCAAATGAGGTTTGTCCTTTCCATTATGATAGATCACTCTCTCAGTGGAGTCTTTACTTCAGAAAACTATCATACCCTGACAAACAGAGAAGAAAGACTAGGAGAAATGATTCCAAGTTCTCACTTTTGGGGAGAAACTTCTACCTGTGCAAAGCTGTTACTTTCTCCTAGACAGACAGGCAGATAGGCAGACACATACACCACGCCCGCCCCTCCCCAGATGTTACCAGTTACTGACCTCCCTCTGTGAGAATGCTGGAATTAGGTGGGAGTTTTGAGAGGCAGTGACCAAACTGTTGACTCCAGATAGAAGACAGAACATCACAGTCAGCCATGGTCAAATGGATATTGCTTTCAGTCAAAAGCGCTCATTCTGCAATTAGCTAGACTCTAAAAAGACAATTTTATCTTCTCCAGTACTTCTTTTATTGTGTTCCTCTACCTAGGCCACTGTTATCTGTCTGGAGAAATTTCTTTCTATTCTCAAATAAATCATACATCTCATTATGACAGTTTCTCTTTTCCCAGTTCTGGATACTTAAAGGCACTAGTTCCCATGACTAGAGGCCATTCTTGAAGTTAGCATTTCTAAAACCTGTATATACTATATTTGAAACTTGGTTATCTCTTACCAACAAACAGAGGGGTTTTGAAGCAATATAAATTTTGAATGAGGCATCTTGGGACAATTACCCAAGTCAGTATCTTATTGTCCCTCCCCTTTCCCATTTTGTCCCCTGTGACTCTTGACATTGACAAAACTAAATTGCATTCAATTAAATACCAACTAGATTTTTAAAAAAGATTTTACTTTTATTTGGGAGAGAGAGCAAAAGAGAGCACGAGTCGGGGAAAGAAGTGGCAAAGGGAGACAGAGAAGTAGGCTCTCCCACTGAGCCAGGAGCCTGATATGAGACTTGATCCCAGGACCCTGGAATCATGACCCAAGCTACCCAGGCGTGCCCCAACTAGATTTTTTAAAAATTATTTATTTGAGAGATAGAGAGGCTGCATGTGCGAAAGCAGGAGAAGGGGAAGAGGGAGAGAAACTCAAGCAGACTCCCTACTGAGCACGGAGTCCAACACAAGGCTCAATCCTACAACCCTGATATCATGACCTAAGCTGAGACCAATAGTCGGACACTTAACCGACTGAGCTATCCAGGCACCCAACAACCAACTAGAATTAAACAAATTTTGACAATCTCTTCTACCCAGTCAAAATTTTAAAATTAAAGCTTTAAAATTAAGCTTAAGCAAAACCTATGCAAAAGCACGAATTTGTGATGCATGTGTTAGCATCTCTGGTTCCGGGTTTATATCAAGTGGAAAGGACTATCCCCTGATGCAGAGCGCACCTGATAGGGATTCCAGGCACCTGAATTCTTACTCCATCCTTGACTCCCTGAATTCCTAGGTAAGTTGCCAAACTTACCTCCTCCACCTTTTTGTATTAAAAAAAAGGATCATAAAATTGTTGTTTTAATTACTGAGTGAGAAATATGGTGCTAGTGACTCTAGGATACTTTCCTTTTTCTTTAAGGTGAGCAAATACCCCTGAAAACTAGTGGAGAGTCTCAACAGCACTGCTTTTGCGCATGTCCTGCCATCGGCATCCGTGGCGAGGAGCATGGGTGTGGTGATCAGGTGGTTTCTCTTCTCTTTATTTCCTTCCTTTTCATCTCCTAGTTAGTTTGGATGTAAGCTACTGCGGTCCCTGGGTATCTACAGGCTTTTTGTATTTGTAGAATTGCCCCGCAATTCCAAGCAGGCATCATGGAGTGTGGCTTGGAATTAGGTGGGGGAATAGGCTGGGGGACTCGGCCAGCACACTCACTTGGAGGCTGCTCTAAGGACATCCAGGACCCTTGGTGGTCAAGGATCGTGTCTCAAACAGAGGGTGACTGATTAATAGGTAAGTATCCCTGAATTAATGGTTCCTTATATGTTTTCAGTGCTGGAGTTAAAAAGGAGCCCCAGATGTCCCCACAAAGATTTGTAAACAAACGTTCTTCGCTACTTTATTCAGCATAGCCCCACATTGGAAACAACCCAAATGTTCCTCAGCAGCTGAATCGATAAACAAATGGAGGCACATTCATGCAATAGAACACTACAGCAGCAACAGAAAAGAATAAACTGAGACTTTTACAAATAAAATTCTGCATTTGTTTTCTATTGTCTCACAACAAACTACCACACACATAGCAGCTTACAGCAATACCCATTTGTTATCTCACAGTTCTGTAGGTCAGATGTCCAAGCACAACACGGCTGGCTTCTTTGCTCAAGGTCTTTGTAGGCTGAAATCAAGGTGGTGGCCAGGCCATGTGCTTTTCTGAAGGCCCTGGAGAAGAACTTGCTTCCGAGCTCATTCAGGTTGTTGGCTGAATCTTGTTCCTTGCAGTTGTGGGACTGAAATCCCAGTTTACTTGCCAACTGCCAGCTGGAGGCTAGTCTCAGTTCTAGAGGCTTCCTTATCATGTTCCAAATCTTTTTTCAGGAGGGACCCTGTCTCTTGAATACATTCACCTGATTATACCAGGTTTGCTAAGGATAATCTCCCTAGATTAAGATCAACTGATTTGTGGGGCACCTGGGTGGCTCAGTGGGTTAAAGCCTCTGCCTTCGGCTCAGGTCGTGATCCCAGGGTCCTGGGATTGAGCCCCGCATCGGGCTCTCTACTCAGTGGGGAGCCTGCTTCCTCCTCTCTCTCTCTCTCTGCCTGCCTCTCCGCCTACTTGTGATCTCTCTCTCTGTGTCAAATAAAATCTTTAAAAAAAAAAAAAAGATCAACTGATTTGTAACCTTACTTACATCGGCACATTTCTTCACAGTAGCACCTGGATTAAGTTTTGTTTGGATCTCTGCATGAAGATATGTATACACCAAGGACTGGGAATCTTGGGGACAGCTTACTGCAGCTCCTCAATTCCTTTCTCTTCTCTGTCAAAATGTAGAGCACATAAAAGAAAACTGCTGTAGAGGAATAGACCTAGACCACTGAGTCCAGTGCCCACACTATAGAAAGTTGTCCATATGGTCTCACCTTCGGTGAAGGAGAGAAACTTTTGTAAGAAGTAGTACATATGGGGGTGCCTGGATAGCTCAGTGGGTTAAAGCCTCTGCCCAGGGTCCTGGGATCAAGCCCTGCATCAGGCTCTCCACTCAGCGGGGAGCCTGCTTCCTCCTCTCTTTCTTCCTGCCTCTCTGCCTACTTGTGATCTGTCTGTCAAATAAATAAATAAAATTAAAAAAAAAAAAGTAGTACATTTGTACATTTGACTAGGTAATACAGGAGACCACATATTAAAAAATTAATAATTTAAAGACTAATTACCAAATGTCCTCCAATAAACATGAGCTTTTTTTTTTTTTTTAAGTGGAGTTACCTGATTTGCATAGCTCACTACAGCCCAGAACTCATGGGTTCAAACGATCCTCCTGTCTCAGCTTCCAGAGTAGCTGGGATGATCGGTAGCTGCCACCACACCTGGCAAGCATGTGCTATTCTTGTAATCAGACACAGACTGTTATTTTTTAAAGGCTATAACTTTATATCACATTTTTTCATGGTTAGTTCTCATGGACTTATCCTTTGATTTTATCAAAGTCATTGGTAACAAACTTTTTTTTTTTCCCCGTAAAGGTGATTCAGGAAAAAAAAAATGTTCGTAAGCTGCATTTAAAAAATTTAACACAGGGGACGCCTGCGTGGCTCAGTTGGTTAAGCCTCTGCTTTCTTCTCAGATCATGGTCCCAAGGTCCTGGGATCGAGCCTGCCCACCTGGCTTCTTGCTCAGTGGGGAAACTGCTTCTCCCTTTCCCTCTGCCTGCCACTCCCCTTGCTTGTGCTCTCTCTCTTTCTGTATCAAATAAAAAAAAAAAAATCTTTAAAAATAAATAAATAAATAAATAAAATAAAAAGTTAACACAAAGTATTTTATTATATAAAATGAATAACTGCCTTGGCTTACACCTATCATTACCTGTTTCACTGAATTTAAGACTATTGATGAGAAAATTTGCACTGTTACTGAATTATTAATAATCAGACACTTTTGAGAAATGAAAACACAGAACTAAAATTTTCATTATTCAACCCTCATTAATAGAGTAGTTTAGAATTTCTAAAATTCATGTATATGTACTATCTCATTACAGTGGACAATCTATTTGATCTTTGGGACTCAGAGGTCATGTTATCTGCCCTAAAATACAAAGTGACTTAGTGGCAGAAATGTGGTTGGAATTAATCCTGGTGCTGTGACATGGTCTTCCTTCTCTACCTATTCTTAGGGTAGAGACCAAGAGTAAGGAGTAGTAGAATATGTCTATCCAGAGTTGAAAAACCCAGGTGAAGAATGTAGAGTCTGCATGCTGTTCTTGTGAAAAGACAGCCTCAATAGGGCTACATATGAAATTTTCTTTTTCTCTTATTTATTCTCATATTGGGGATCCTCTGCAAAAGAGTGCTAGAAAAGAACTACTTAATTAGAGCGTGCAATGAAGATGTTTTCAAATATGTATACTGGTAAAGAATCATAAACCTCTCTTTCTTGCTTTCAGAAGCACCTCCTTCCTTTATTCTGGGTGCAGGGGTTAATGTATTCTGCTGCCATCGTAGTCCAACAATCCATAGTCAACCAGGCTAACCACATCTGCTTTGTCTATTTTGGCCATGATGTCAAGATCCTTAAAATTGCCTGTCTTGGTTTGGGACTGTGCCTAGTGGTGAAGTCCTATACAGTTTTATTTTTTTTTTTGTTTGCAGTTTCTTTATGGTCTTTTCTAGGAGAGGTGCTGGAGCTGAGGAGGGGAAGTTACATCAGATCTATGGTTTTCTTGATTAGATCATTATAGACTCCAAAATAAACTACCTCTTATGAAGTACAGCTGACTATTGGCAGATAGTAGGTAGTCTTTCTTCCCTGGTCCTTTGAAAAGAGGACTGAAATCTTCAGTAACCTTTATTGCTGGAGGGCACACATGGTAGAAATTAAATTAAGCCATTCTTTAATTTATATAAATAATCAAGAAATGGCAATTGACTTTGTTCATAGACCAATTTAAATCTACTAACATGTGTAAACTTTGTATGACAAAAGTACATCTGCTTCATGAATGTACTGTCATCATCTTTCTGATTTCAGACCCAGGGATTTTGCTCCCTGGCCTAGAGACAAACATGATCCAAACTAGATGATCTGGAAGGCTTAGGATAATCAGACAGGTAATAAAGTTTTCCTGAAAAACTCCATTTACCATGGTTGAGTTTAAGGAAGTGGAAATTACTTTAATTTGCAATAGCTCATTAAATTAACTCTCCAATTATAGAGGCCGCTGCAATGTAGTTCTTAATTAAAGCTAGTGATTAACTCATGGCACTGATAGGGGAATGGTGGCCCTTGTTTTGCTTTCAAATGAAGTTACGGATATATGCAATGGTTCTTATGTATGACTATGCGGGGGAATGTTTCTGGACAAAGTGGTCATTATATTTGACAAAAGATGAAGTGACTTCTTATCTTGATTTTCTACCAAAATCTCAAGGTATCTTTCCTTTTAGAAGTCTGGAACTAGAACATTAATGGAAAATCAAAAGTGATCATTCTCATATATATGTGTGTGAAGAAATATATCTTGGGTAAGTCCTACTTGAGCCTACCAACATGAATTCCGGTTACCCAATCTTTAAGATCCAATTCAAGTCCATCATCTAGACTAAAACTCTTTCAGAAGATTTATTATTATTAGTTATTAACTAATAAGCATATGTATTATTATGATTTTATTTTTAGCTTATATGAATGTAAAGCTTGGCTTATATGGATTTACTTAATCTCTTTTAAAATTGTCCCATATTCTTCATAGCAATTCTATGATGTGGGTACAATTATTATTATGTTCATTTTAGAGATTAAACAACTGCTTAATCAACTGAAAGTTTGAGTACCTCGTCCAAGGACACACAGTTTATAAGAGGTTGGTCTGGAACTTGAACCAACCTTTCTTTGACTTCAAAGCTGAAAAGTTTTCACTTGCTGTGTTGGTTTCACCTCTTTTCAAATATTGATGTCTTACGTAAAATCTTTTATTTTAAATGACTCATTTCTTGAGTTAGTATTTCTGTCAGTTCTTAGGAGGAAATAGATGGCATACTCAAATTAGGATGATTCTAGGAGAGTTTACTTACAAAGGGATTGTTTATAAAGGTGTGTGTTGGAGGGGAAGGTAGAGTAGGACAACCACATGACATAGTACAGCAACCTGAGGCTAGGAGCGGAGGATGAAGTGTTTCTACACTTGGATCTGAAAGAATGAGGGGAAGGAGCAGTCGCTGAGCCAGAAAAAAAAAGGCTGTATGTCGAAGCTTGCCTGGAAAGGCCCATTGATCCTGGGTGGAAGGAGATGTCCAACATAGAGGGGCCTCCCTGGGAAGAAGCGAGGTGAATAAACACTCTAATCTCACTCTCCTTCTAAACTCTGATCTCTTGCTAAGGCTCTTATTGGCCAAACCCAACGGGAAACCGGGAGCATGGAAGTCTTGTTGATGTGGTCCTCATTGATCAGCCTAGGAAGACGCAGAACAGGATGAAGTAGAATGGAGAGAGAATATGGAAGGACAAACAGAAGTTATCTAGCACAATGACACATATGAGAAGTGCACTGACAGCAATTACTGATGGTTGGCTTTTTCTTTCGATAAAGATGTACCTCAGAACACTGTTTTTCTTAGGATGTGGGGAAAGTCACTGCGAATTCGGCTTTTTTTGGACCTATCTCTGGCTATTGTGTGGTTTCAAGCCTGACCTTGAGCGACTGTATCTGTTACTGTCAGTGGAAGAGCTGTGCTTCTGGAGCAAGTCTTCAGCAAATGTCACAACGCTAACTCACCTCCAGATTAGGATGACTTCTTATTCCCCTTTGAACAAGACAGCTTCTTTGAAAGGTCACGAGGAAACCATCTGGTTACTCTCAGCATTTCCAGAGAAAAGGCAGTTATCTACTCGTTTAGACAATTGCCAAGAGAGGTTGATACAAAGAATTTCTTGGTACCTTGCAAAACAAAACAAACAAGAAAACTAAAAGGAGAAAATGGAAGAATGACTATTACTCTGTGAAGACTGAAGGATTCTGGAAGGGTTTTGGGTAGAAAGAAGTGCTGCAGAAGTGTTGCAGGAGGAAGAAGAAGAAAGAAAAAAATATAAGGAACAAAACTTGTTAGTGCCCAGCTTGATTATTTAAATTTTAGCTCATTAGAGAAGATTTTGGCATACCATATATTTATAATATTCACATATTTACAATTTTTTCTGCCACCAAACAGCCATAAGTACTTCTGCAAACATAAATTGACTACACTTCAGTTTTTTACAAATGCACAGGGTTCCAATTTGAATGTTTGCTCCTGTATTTCCCTTCTCTTTTGAATGGTGTACATTACCCCTTTGCTCGGCTAGATCCTGAACTCTTCTGCAGCTACCATCTTCAGCATATTTGCTGTCCCAGAGAATCTTTTATCCCACATTCATGTTTTCTCTTTCTGAAAGTTCACTGCCACTTCCTTTATAGCAGTAATCCACCCACCATGCCACCCACTCCTTTAAAACTTTAGGTGAGTAGATCCAAAAATGTGCTGTATAAAGCATTCAGAAAGCAGATGTTGCAGAATCTGCTCCTTCATCGTTCCTTTCTTTGGGAGAGGCTAATTGGTATGCCCAGAAGTTCCACCATGAAGAAGTTCTGTGGGGTACATTTCACAGGTTATGGGTCAAAGTTGTAGGTAAGGTAGTATAGTGACTCACCCTCACTATACATCGAGTCCAAGGTGCACCTTGGACCATAACCTGGAATCTCAGTACAATGCTTTTTATTATTATCCATATTTTTCTTAGCATATTTTTCTACCTTAAATGTGAAATTCATGATAACCTAGTTATAGTTTCCTTGTATAAACCTGTTTTTGCTATATTCACTCACCATTCCCCATGGTCTCTCTGTGTTTCTGTTTCTCTCACTTGGAATTCCCTCATTCTCAATGGCTTTCCAAATTCTATGAAATTTAAGTACCACTTTATTTGTGAAACCTGCCCTCATATTCTAGACGAAGACGATTGTCTCAGTTCTGAATGCCTGCAGTAGTTAGCTATATTACTCCCTTTCACTTAATTAGACAGGGTTGAATTAGGATTTTACCATATTTTTAAAAGCTTGTATTAATTTGTCATAGAATTTGTTAATGTATGTGTATTTTGTCTTTCAGCTTGTGTATAAGCTTCGTTAAAACCAAGAATGTATGTTATACTTCACTGTATCTCTTACTACTCACGAGTATGTACACACACTGAGAGAGTATCGGTCAAATAAATGAGTAAAGCGTGGTGGTAAGAGGAGTGAGGGACTTGTAGCCAACACGGTAGATACAACACGTGAGTCATCTCCCCAGACTCCACTGAAATAATCATTAAGAAATGACAAAGGTTTATGGGGCACCTGGGTGGCTCAGTGAATTAAAGCCTCTATCTTCAGCTCAGGTCATGATCCCAGGGTCCTGGGATCGAGTCCTGCATTGGGTTCTCTCTGCTCAGTAGGGAGCCTGCTTCCTCCTCTCTCTCTGCCAGCCTCTCTGCCTACTTGTGATCTCTGTCTGTCAAATAAATAAATAAAATCTTAAAAAAAAAAAAAGAAATGACAAAGGTTTAAATCCATTCAACAACGTGACATGAAGTGCTCAAGAGATGTTGTCCAAGTTTGGAAGACATGATGACTTTGTAAAGGAGGAAGGACAGAATAATCCTGCAGGAGACAAGAGAAAAGGAAACAAGTGGATTCTTCCTAATGAACTGAGACAAACTCAGGAATTGAAGGCAAGTTACTCTGGAAGTAGGTAGAGCCGAAAACTGGAATCTATGAAAGAAGTATTAGATGCCCAGACTCCCTCAAATCCACTTAGCTGTCATTATTCCCGTCTTCTCTGGCAGAAGATTCGAATGAAGGTAAGACTTTGAATTAGAGAAGACAAGGGACATATGAAGACGTGTGTAAGAAGCAGTACTAAACACTGAAGGGTTAATGTCCCTCTAAATCCCGAGGAGTGTGCTCTCTCTTCTCCTTGCCCACATGGTATGCAGAACTACAGCAGCCAGGCAGGGAATAGAAGGATTATTCTCTGGGATTCTGACTAGCCCAGGATAAAAGACTTGTAGGTATTGACATTTGGTGTATCTGTAAATATTCCTGATCATACTACAGTCAGGCCCACCAGTTATCAAATCCTACCCATATGTATTAATTAACCCAAATGCTTTTGATCAGCTCTTAGGTACTTTGTTTAAATGTGAACAGAGAATGAAAGGTCACTAGATCCTTTTAATGTGCAAAAAAAAAAAAAATAAATAAATTTAAAAGGTGGTTTAAAAAAATGGGGAGCTGAGGTGGAACACAGTCACTTGTCAGGAGAACATGACAGGAGGAAAAACTATCCTCAGAAAAATAAAGGAAAGGACAAGGAAAATCATTTGTAAATTGAAACATGAGAGCAGAACTAAAAACATTCAAAATAAGAGTTGAAAATAATGTTGAAGAAATTTCCCAGAAAAAGAAGTGAAAAAATGAGAGTGAAAAGATAAAATGATAGGAAGATCCATACAGGAGATCCAGACTCAACCAAAATAAATTTCATAAAGAGAGAATGAGGAAAATTAAGGGGAAGGAATTATTAAAGAAATATTACAAAAGAACTTTTCCGAGGTGCCTGGGTGGCTCAGTGGGTTAAGAGACTGCCTTCAGCTCAGGTCATGATCTCAGGCTCCTTTGTGATCTCAGGGCCCTGGGATTGAGCCCCATACTGGGGACACTGCTCAGTGGAGAACCTGCTTCTTCATCTTCTGCTACTCTCCCTGCTTGTTCTCACTCTCTCTCTCTCTGTCAAATAAATACATAAAATCTTAAAAAAAGAAAAATAACTTTTTAGAGCTAAAATATATAAATTTCTAGGTTGAAAGGTTCTACCAAGTGAATATAAAAAAGCCACATCATTGGGACTTTTCTGAATTTCAGGATTAAAGAAGAAACCCTAGACTTTCTAATGAAGGCAAAACTCCCCCAAAACCAAAAAACAACAATCCCAAATCTCACACAGATGAATGGGAATTAAAAGAACATCAGCCTTTGCTAAAATGACATTAGAAGCTAGAAAAAATGGAGCAATCTTTTAAATTTCTATATAAAAATGACTGGATTTCTTTACCCGATCAAACTACCAACTGAATAGAAGATAGAACAAAGACATTTTAGACATGGACATGTCATTTACATCTCATGTGGCCTTTCTGAGCAGCTTCCTGGAAGACATGCTCCATCAAAATGAGGGGCTAAAACCATGAAGAAGAACACGTGGGACTGAACACAGAAGAAAAGTAAAGGAAATTTTCAGAATGATGGTGACAAAAAAACCCAGGATGACAATCATATGGCATGTCTATGGAGCTAGTGGTCCATGCTGGAGCAAGAGAAGGGGATACAGAAGGGAGGGAGGAAGGAATTTATGGATGCTCTGATGTGTTTGACTATCCAGGGAAGAGTTCCATCACCGTCAGACAGTTAGGCATGGATTAGTGATGAATACTGAGAAAACACCCAGATAGTAAGAATGATCAACTCTAAGAAAAACAAAAACTTTACGAGAAAGAAAATTTGTGCATTACATATCTTATGGGTGAAATATATTCATACAGTTACAAAGAGATGACATACAAAAGACTGAGTAAAAATCTCAGTATCAGGTAGATGAAAAGTATGAGTGTGTGTGCTTTGTAAGTGGTTTCTGTAAACATGCAGTTACATTCTCTTTTCCGATAGGAAGCCAATAGCTCATATATAAAGGAGAAGAACTAAGAAATAGCAGGATATTCAGAAATATGAAGTAAGAAGCAGCAGAAATGGTTGAAAAGTGGAAAGTTGTGCCCTCTGCACAACAGGAAGGTGGTTGCCCCTGGGATTGAGGCCGATGACTTGCTGGTTTTTATTGTAAGACTTATAATATTATTTGACATTTTATGTAACCTAATACACATATAGTATTTTTGATTAAAAAATCACTTTAACTTATATTTTTGATAACAATTTTAAAAAAGAAAACTGAAGAGGAATGGCGATATGGGACATACGCATGCGCGCACACACACACACACTCATAAACAGACACACACACCCACCCACACACAGGTACATGATGGAGTGGGAAAGAGCCCGGAGGGATGTTCTCGTAGATAGTTGAAGGCAAGGCACAAATTTCCTCTCCTCCCACTGTGTTTTGACAAATTCAAGTTCATGGGTATGTGCCAGTTCGACAAAGACTGAGAACGCTGGGTCAGTGTCTGAGGCAAACTGCGGTGTAAGGAAGGATGGAATAGGGGAGTCTGAATGGAACGGGGGAGGTTCTTACTGAAAGGCTTATTCACTTTAATACTCAGGCTTTGGCAGTAGGTAGTTGTGGGTGAATGGCATCTCCAGGGAACATGATAACAGTGCTGAATGGCTGCTATGAATCAGACTTCATGTGACGGGTGTGTGGCAAAAATGTATATGATAATATTGATAATAGTCTGACTCTTACAAACCACACCGTAAAAAATCAGCCTCCTGCTCATGATTCAAGACTTGCTATGTTCTCAGAAAGACCCTGAAATGCAATTAGTAGCTATGACAGTTTTTCTTCTTATTAATATTGCTTTATTACTGCCGTTCAAACTATTAAAATTCTGTATTACTTCGGCTCAAGCTGAAAAAACCTCATCAGAGTGTCCTCATGAGGGTTCCAGTCCAGGGATGGGATTGCAATGTGAATGGAGCATCTGTTAGAATTTTTTTCATTTTTCATATTTAAACTCATCTCACATTTTTCAGAGCTTGAATTCTCTTAAGCACTTATGGCAGATGATCAGATAGTGTATATGTATATGTACACACACAAATAAATATTATACATACATAGAAGAGAGAGGGAGAGACAGAGAGCTATTCATTTTTATTTGTGTTATATTGGCAACCTATTTTTTAAAGAATATAATCTAGTTCTTTAAGGAAAACATTTTATAACCAGTTACACAGGGCTTGTTAATACTGGATTCCTAACAAGGTACTGTAATTTGACCAGAGTCAGAGACTCTGAATTCTATCCTGTTACTGAGTTGCTAAAAATCCAAGTAAGTCCCTTGACTTTCTATGCTTAAATTTTTTCATTAAGGAATGGAGTTGTTAATTTTTTAGCCCTGTTTATGTCTCATGGTGATTATGAAAGGTCAATAATAAATGTGAAAATACTTTGAGATCATGGGCAGAAAAATTACAACTACAGTTGAATGAAATATTATAACCTTGTGAGCAAATTCCTTAAAAATTCCAGATTTCTTTCTCCCTTCCTTCTTGTCCATTTGATTCAGCTGGGGAAAAGAAGAGAAGCATGCATTTATCACGCACCTATTATATGCCAAGCATTTGTGCTCACTTTACTGTGTACATCACAATTGAACATATAATCAAAATATTTTTTTCTTGGTAACGATAGTATTTCTTTGAGTGAGAGACCATTTATAAAATAATAATAACTGACTATCCTAAATATCTCCAGTTGCAAAGTAGACTATATGCAAGAAAAACAAACATGGTGGATGTATCACTTCCCTGATTTATTATCAGTCTTTCTAAAATAGGAACCCATTTTCCTTTTAGAGAGGAAATTTGTGCTAGAGAAGACAAGAAACATCTTCTGTTATATCTGATTGATCCGGCCTGGTTCGAAAGCCGCACTCAGCAGTTCTAATGGGAAAGGATGTGAAATTGAAGGTGTGGCTGGTCTGCTGAGCATCTGCTTTTTGATAGTGTTGGTGGTGGTCAAAAGCTTATTGATTTCCATCAGAGGAAATGAGTAAGCAGGCTTCAGGATGTTCTCTTTCTCTGTTTAATGCTCTTTCACTATCACTCTTGCACAAATTCCCAGAGCAGGGCTTAATACGGCGATGGGCGTTGTCATTGGGGTTATTATTTTGAATGCACATTGGAATTTAAGTGACACTAAAAATGCCCAATTTAGCAAGTGTGTTTGAATGCTCTGGAGACTAATTTTGTTGGTGAGTATAAGGCAAATTAACTCACTTTTGGTACTCCAATTCCTTTAGAGCCTCCCATAATTGGCACCAAATAGCTTGAAAGAATGAACGAAGCTACCAGTGTGTAAGCCATTTATCCCATGAATCCTAGTCTCCAGAGTTCCAAAAGACTAACTATAAAACCAAACAAGAAGCAGATCTATTTGATCTCTGCTCTGAGTGTTCTTCCCAAAGGAACCCCAAAAGTCAGATAGCTCTCTTCTTCAAGTAGTTATTATAAGTGTAGGTATTAACATCTCAGAATTAGCATGTAAGAGCTGGAAGGGGCCTTAAAGATTGGCATAAGTGAGGAGACCCAGATAGTAGCAGTGAATCATGTTTACACATGGCTGGTTAGCAGTGGAACCAGAGTATCCTGAACCTTCCTAGTTCATGAATTTTTCAATTATACAAAAAAAAAAATCATCTTGTTAGTATATATGTATTTTTTTCCCAAGAGACAACACTAAAGGATATTTTATAAGTTCTCATGTTAGTGGAAACCAACTAGGAAGAGAAAGAATTCCCAAAGGTTTAGCCTAATGGTTTTTCCATTTGTCGATTTGTGACCTTTACATTTTAAAATATTTTTCAGTGAGAGGGATAGCAAGTATCTTCCCAGCTTCCTCAGAAAGTGGAACTGCAGAAGCCATGTTTATACTGTAAGACTCTGCCTCTCTGTGTCTCCATTGACTCAATCAGAAAGAGAGAGTTTACCCATTTGGGGCCAGTCTGATTGTTTCCCAGGAGTTTGCTACTGAGCTTTTGGTTAGACTCTGATGATTGAAAGGTGGTCTTTTGTAGCCTGTGCATGGAGACACAAAGAAAGGGCTTCTGCTGGCAGGTAGGATGGAAGCAAAGGCTCAGAGAAAGGCAGAGATGTGAAACTATGGGGAAGGAGGAAGAGAGAAAAAGAGGAGAAGCAGAGAGACAGAAGAGCAAAGAGGGAGAACACAGAGGAAGCAGAGGGGTGGGAGACAGAGAAGGGGGAAGAGAAAGAGGAGGAGAGAGGGAAAGGATAGAGAGAGAGAGAAAAAAGGAGAATGAACTGGGGGGGGGGGGGCAGGGAGAGAGACAGAAAAATAACATTGCCTTAGTTCCAGAGAATTTTCTGGTGTCTGACTCTAATCCTTATAAGGCCTTTTCTCCCTGCCCTGGGGATCCATGAGATAGCTTTATAATACACCCCCACCCCGCTTTTAATTAAGTTGGTTCAAGAGGACTTCTGTTATTTGCAACCAATGAGATTTATGTAAAACAAAAACTGCTTTAAAATATGTGTCAAATCCCTATTAGACAGCTCAAGGTTATAGTCTGTGAGTGCCAGAATTTCAGTTGAACTCCACGCTGAGGCTTTGGTCAACACTTGGGCTTCTAGTAAATGACTACAGCCTTTCTTGGTGAAGCAGTATCAGAACCATTCTGTAGATCTAGGGCTGGAATTTTAATGGCTGGAATCATTAACATCCAGCTTTTCGGTGGTGGATCTCGTGAAAAATGTGATTGGACTCTTGGACTTTTAACTTTTCACTCTAAGAATGGTTATTCAGTTAGTCTGATTTACACGATCCCAGTCAAATTGTGTTAAACTAAAAGATTTGTTTAGTAATATTTTTGAGGTTCACTTACAGGCATGCTGTTCGCTTTTGTGGTAGTGGAGCCATTTCCAGTTTCTGTGATAGCAAAGATGTTTTAGAGATTGGTTTGGGTGATGATGTGCGATGAATATTGACAGTGGAGTTAGAAGGTTCCAGAAATGGGTTTTTTTGAGGTGTTGTAGGGAAAGTAAAGTGACAAAATGAAAGCAAAGCTTTTGTGATATTGGGAGCTGTAAAAAAATATTTGTGGGTGGATGTTTCCTTGTTTTATGAGGCTACCGTTGTTATATTTTCCATGTTGGTTTCCAAGATTTCCATCAGAAAAACAGAGCTGCCTATTCTAGGTCAGGTAAACTATGTCCTATCCACAAGGGCAAAATGAAGGTTGTTAGTTCTTAGCATTCCAGACTTAAAATATCAGTCTGTGGAGAGAAGCTTATGGAAGCTAGCATTCCTCTGGGTTTCAAGAGTCAATACCATTAAAAAATGAAGAGGTGATAGAATGCATAGTTTTCCTCTCTTGCCTTACTTTGGCAGGACTGGCCCAATAAGTGGAATTTCAAGTGACCTACTGGGAAGGTTCTGAGACATTTTTGGCAAATCTTTAGCAAAATTTTGAGCAGAAGAGAAAGCCCTCTGTTCAGGTGACATATGCACCCATCGGTATGACGTATTTGGGAGAAGCCCAGCAAGGCTCCCTTTTCCCAAAATATCTTCCCCACCAGCAACATGTCTGTAGTTCTGTAATTAGAGATTCAGTTGTGGTTTAAAGAATTGCTGTATTAACACAGAAATAGCCCTGGGATGTTAACTATGAAATTAATATCTAGCTAATCCAGTGACTCTCAAAAGAAGTCACTCAAGGACTATGAATCAGAACTGGGGGCTCTTTCAAACCACATGCTTCATCTTCCTTAAGATTGTGATACAGTCCCTCTCTCCTCTCCTCTTTTCCCCCACTATCCCATGTGTCATATCCCCCAGGTGTGTTGGGGGTGGGGGACAATGAAACTGAGAATTACTGATGTAACACTAAGTGTGACTTTCTGGAATTGCTTTCTTCAGTTACAGCTAATTAAGATTAGATTATTAGGGGACTAAACAATTGGACTGGGGACACAGAGAAGAGAAGCTAAAACTTTGATGATGGGAGGAATAATTTTGAAGGAATGGTTTTGAAGATATTTCGTGGTGGGCAGGCTAGTGTGGATACTGCAGTAGAGATCCTGAGCTGTCTAATGTCAGTTTTGAGGATCCCAGGGTACAGGCAGAAAGGCTCAGATTCCTTTAGGCAGAAAGCGGATGGGAGAGGATAGGAGAGGCTTAGAAAGAGGAGATAAGGCTTAGAATGAGGAGATAAGTTTAGGATACTCAAAAATTTGCCTGGGGTTCTTCCTGCTTCCAGATAAATCGAAAGGACCGCCTCTTGGAGTGCTGACACAGATTTGTTCTGCTCTTGAAAATTATTTTCTTTCCTGGGTACTAACAGGGTATGCTGATCTCCACGGAGGGAACAAGATAGACCCTCTTAGATGAGTGGTTTTGATATATGCCAATTGAATTCATCCATGTAAACCAAATCGTATTTCTCAGCATCTTCTTCCTGAATTTGGCCACACTGCTGTTGAACCTGAGTGCAAGGAACCTTGAACTTGTGCAATGGACTTGAGAAAATCGTGTGACATAGAGCTAGCTCCATGATGGGTCTTGACTGGTTGTTACCCCAAAGATGGTCCTATCTTGAATGCACATATTTTCTGGAGCAAGACTTTAAAGAAGCTTCAGAAAACCGTGAGCTTGAGAGAATCTGCCCGGTCAATGAACAGATGTTTCAACGGTCACTTAACGGCTACTGCACTAATGGAAACTAACAACTAGTTTTCTACAGTGGTTCCTGATTTCAGCTGATTATCAGAATTGACTGTGAAACCTTAAAAATATAAAAGTATAGAAAGGAGGAATTGTTAGGATAAACAAAATATACAATGCTCTAAGTGTAAAAAGTAAATGTTTCTGTCCTCTCTCCCATCCCCAAATATCTTGATCCCCAGATGTAACTATTGTTTACATTTCCTTTAGAAATTTCCTGTTCACAGAGCAGAGAGAGACAGACGACACTATTTACTATATCTGATATCACGCCCTTCTTACTATTCTACATCTTCTTTTTCATTTTTGCAATCAGTAAATCTAGATGTATTTTGTCCCTTTAACATCTCCTGGTCTGAACTGAAGAAAGCTCGTATGGCTTTGATTATCTTTTCATACCGGAGACTGGGAAAGATTAAGGCATAAAAGCCATTGGTCCTCTTAACTTTACCTGAAGGGCTTGTTAAAACAAAGATTGCTGGTCACACCCTCCCCCCTCCACCCAAAGTTTCTGATTTAGAAACTTGTCAATGGCGGTATTCCTATAAAGAAATATACCTTTTTCTTTCACACAACTATTCAGGAAAGGCATCGGCTCTGATGCTTTACAGACCAGAGGAAACAGCACTGGGCAGTTATAGCTCTTCATTTTCCCACGGTGGAACGCAGGAACACGTGCTCTGAATGCGCTCCTTCTTGTATCTTCCCCCTTTTTTACAGTTGGTTTTCTAAGCTAGGACAGATTTACTGAATGGTGAGGAAGTGGATGAGGAGCCTGGAGACTTCCCCCTTGTACATGCTCCCAATCTCTTTCTGTGTTCTTTTGCAATCCCTCGAGTAGTTTCTCCATGTGACTAGCATTTTACTGCTTGAGTTCTTCTTACCTATGTTCCCCCTTGCTACCAACCTCTTCCTTCTTCTTTCTTGAAGAGAGCACTCTTAAATAGTCAAGCCCTTTCTTCCACCAAGCAATGGACTGAGATAAGCTGTTAAAGAGGCTGCTTTATAGGCTGCTTCAGTCCAGAGGGATTAAACAGGATGACCTCACTGAAAAAGAAACCACACTTAATAGCTTTAAATGGGACTGCTCTTAACTGGGTCACCCTGAGCTACCGCACACACTTCTTGTTTCAAGTGAATTGTGGTGGTTTGGGCCAGAATGGGTTGTCAGCAAGATCGTTTAAATGCCTTTGTCTTTCCGTGATGAACCAACATCTTAATACATAAGCAGAATGAGGAAATATGTAATAGGTTATCTGACGTTCGTCCCAAACCTTGGATCCTATAGCTGGAACATCTGGGGAAACATAATCTTTCCTCTGTCAGCTAGGTAAATGAGAAAGTTATGGAACACAGTTCTTCCATTCTTCTGAATAGAGACTCCATCGATGTTTCGAGTATGGTTACTCTGAATTAGGGATCTCAGCTGGACATAGTATAAAGTGACAGTGAAGATCATGCCCTTTAAGTCAGAAAGACCAGATCTCCACTCCTCACTTCATCTCACGGTTGTTGTTGGGGTTGAACATTAACTTTACCACAGTACTTAGAGGAGAAAAATATTTAATACATTTTAATTTTTTGTTAGCTTTCACCCTGAAATAGAAACGCCCTCTGTTTAAAAGCCAGCGTAAAGAACTCAGGGACATGTCCCAAAATATGTGGTTCCAATTTTTAACTAAACCAAGATTCTAGAAGCGTTTTTTTCTAAATCTTTTTGATTCTGTGAGTATATTAACATCCAGTAGCTTGCCTTCTCTGTCTTTGAAAGGGGAAACAGATTTTACCAACATTAGGAAGTCTTCATTATTAATAGTCATGGCTTAGAGCTTTCCCCCTGGCCAAATCGCTGACTCAATACTTCTTGTTTTAAAAAAAGGAAATAGCTGAAAAGCACCTGTTAATGAGACTAACGTAACACAGTATGGGTATATGTGTGTGTGTGTGTGTGTGTGTGAGAGAGAGAGAGAGAGAGAGAGAGAGAGAGAGCCTGCGCGCTAAATCCCATCCTTGAGGTGACACGAAAACATTAATGTAGAAAGGTGAAGCACCCTGTGGATCAGTTTTCTTAAAATGCTTAACTTTTATTTTTCCCCTGACTACGCTTTTCTGCTTTTGCCATTAAGAAACATCTGGTAAACAAAGGAACTATTATTATAATGAAAAGATTTATTTCCCATAGGTTTCTTGAAAATTAAAATTATTAAATAAGTTCTGCAGTATTTTATCAACTTATGTCCTGAAGAGATGAAAAGAGAATGTTATAAGATGAGTGAATGGTATATTTCACTTCAACTAAGACCTGTTTCAAGAAAAGCTTCACACAAGGCAGGTTTCTTCACTCTTTCATTCAGTTAATCAAGCATGTAATTAAAACGCATTTATTAGATATCTGCTATGTGCCAGACTTTGTGCTAGAAGGCAGAGAGATAACCTAGGGAAAACCAGACATGAAGAGGTAGAACAGGATCGATTCTCTATTAGAGGTAAGAACAGAGAACTGGAGGAAGGGAGGAAGGAATGACTCATTGCTTGTGGTCAAGGAAGGCTTCAAATAGAGGAACTGACTCCATACCATGTCAAAACAACACATTTTGTGGTATGACATCAACCAGTTCCTGTATTCTGATTCTTGATTGACCCAACTTTACTTCTGATCATTTCCTTTGCTGAAGATTATATTCTATTCATACTCCATTCATCTGTATATTTGTAGAATCTGGACCAGGATTATATGCTTGGCACTTAATAGATCCCCAACCAATGTTAAGCTGAAATGACAATGGCTCATGGCTTCAAAAATCTTCCAATCTCATTCCTTTATGTATAGAATAGATCTTCGTTTTCGTTTTTAACTCCACACTTCTCAATTTTAACATTAATAGTAAATTATTTGCTGGAATTTTTGGTTCTCCATTTCCAGTCAGGGTATTGTATGTAATCAACACACATGGGTTCCTGCTGCTCTGTTGTCTCCTCCTGTTACTGGGCATGCTGTTGTAGCCTCTTCATTGTCCTGGGACTATAGGCTTAATTCCTTAAAATGCTTTATACTTTCCAGGGATACTCAGACTACTTCTAAATCAGATAATTTAGTCATTTACTCCAAGATGATGACCCAAAGACATTCTCAACTTTAGGGCCCTGGACTTCTAATCTTTTATTGTAAGAAATTGCCTATGTGGAGTTTCAGGGAACATTGAATTTGATCACATTCCTTTATGAGCTAATGCCTTCATATAGCTCTAGACTAGAGCATGGATATTCCCTCTGAACCCTAACCCAGCCTAAGAATGAAACTCTACGTAAATACCAAAGTTGAAGGCATCTGCCAGGGGAGAGGGGATTATGTTCCCTAAAGGAGTAAAAGGAATCACCGTTGTAGTCAGGTCTTACTGAACACACACAGCTGATCATGCACTGTGCTGTTTTCTAATCTTCTATCTTCTCTAACCCTGGCTGATTAAGCAGTTTCCACAAGATATATTTGAAAGGAGATGTTTCTCAGTCGGTCTAAAACTTCAGTATAAAAGCCCCAATATTGTCCACTATCTTTGAACATTCCATATGTTTACCATTCTCTCAAGTCTTCTTTTATGTCCACTAGAACATAAGTTCTTTGAGGCCCTTGTTGACTATGTATCCCCACATACAAGGAAAAAACAGGTATACTTAGGTATACTTAGGTGTGGATTGTGTATCTGCAAATTGCTGACCTTAAAAATTTGAAACTCTTAATTTATTCCTTCAAAGATTACTTATTTCAGATTACTATGTCCTAAATAGGTGATGATGATGATGGTGGTGGTGGTGGTGCTAGTGTTGATGAAGATAGCTAGCATTTACTAAGTTAAAGTAGTTTACTAAATTATTGAAATGGCAACAAAGAAATGGCCCTCAATGAATAGTGAATCTTGAATCTTGGTGTGTACAACTGTATAGTGTGCTCCTACAACTGTATTGTGTGTTCCAATGACTCTGGACTTGACCATGTGACTTGCTTTACCCAATAGGATATCAGTAAATGTGAAGCATGAAGAGGGTTGATAAAGCACTTATGCTTTGAGCCTTGCCCTTTGGGAATACTACTGCCAGGCTAACCTCCTTTAGGATGAAATACAATATGGAGAGAGGCAAGAGAAAGAGACCATTCTGGCCATTCCAGCCTTTCTAACTAACCCAACATGAGTCTCCAGACATGTGAGTGAGGACATCCAGGACTGGCCATCACCAGCCAACATGTCAACTGACTGTAAATGCATGGAGGAGTCCAGCTGTTGCCATGTGGAGAGGAAAAACTGCCCACATGAGCCCAGCCCAGATTACCAGTACACAGAATCATTAGCAAATAAACAAACTTTAAGCCACTAAGTCTTAGAGTGACTTGCTATGCAATAAGTAATTGATACGGTTACTGCAAGGCACTGAGATCATTAAAGTATTGTCTCATATCACTTACAGGATAACTCTTGGAGGTATATACTATTATTATCTTCACCTTATAGATAAGGAACCTGTAGAGAGGTTAAATAACTTGCCCAAGCCAACAGAGTTACTAAGGAAGAAGCACAGATATAAACCCAGTTCTACCAGATTCTAGAGTATGGTTCTTAGCCATTGTTTTTATATTGCTTTAGTGATGACTTTTGTCAATCTGGCCACATCTAGGGTCTATCTCTTCCTGGTTCCTTAAATACATCTATTCCACACTTGGAGCTTTCTACAACAACAAAAAATTTCAATCTTTGGTACTTGAGATGTTTTTGTATATAAAGGAAACAGAGATGAAGTGTTTGGACAATTTATCTTACAAATGATCACATGATGTTGTCTGATAGAATATAAAGTGTTTAGTCTTCTATTATTTTTGCGTTTTTTTCTTTTATTGTATTTAGTAATCATAGAGTATTGTTAAATACCAGAGGCAGATGGCATATTGTAAAGTAAATGAAATTATGAACAGTACAAATGGCAGGTCCTATAAGTTAGCAAAATATTAAATATTTCTGTATTAATGCTTTCAATATGCCTAATATTAGTAACATAAATTGTGGTCTAAAAAGGCAATGCAGCCTTGCAACATTTTTTTTTGCTATCAGCATTTTAGAGGAAATAAACAAGCTAAGATTGTTCATGTTTCTAAAATGCATTGGAGGTAGGTTGATATTCTATCAGCACAAGAATTTTCACTTTGAAAACCAGGAAGTTGTTTCAGGATCTATGTGGGGGCCTTTCCTAGGCTTCCTTATCAGGGAGGCACACAAGTTTTTTTTTAGGACTATTAATAATCTTCAAAATAAGAAACTTTGTAACCAAGGAGCCTTAGCAAATAAGTGCAGCATTTAATTTCAAATTACAGGACCTGTCAGGGATAAAACTAAAGCCATTATTCCCAACACTGTGGGGGTGATAGAAATCTTTCTAAAACTACCTTCAATGGGAAACTATAGATCATTAGAAGCCATGTAGTGCTTGAAAGCTATTATTTGGAGGGTTACCTCAATGTGGGCAAAGAGAGTATCTAGAAGGAGAGTATCTACAAGCCTTTGGAGAGCTATGGGCTTTTGGCAATGATTATTAAGAAAAAAATAATCATATGTTTATTTGTTTCCAACCAATATACAAAGCTGTAAGGAATGAGCCTCGGAAATGTTAACATGTGACATGAGTATTGTTAGAGATGCTTTAGTTTTATAATCTCAGAAATTGTGGGGACATTAGAAATTATCTCACTCAGCCTTATTCCTAAAGCTTTACTTTTCCCCAATAGATCTCTGGCTATTTAATTACTCTTTAAACACTTTTGTAGAAAAGGAACTCATCACTTGATAAGCCAGTCCATTGCATTGTTGGAAGGCCTTTGTTGTTGTAAATTTACTCCATCTAATAAACTTAAACCTTCACTTATATCTGCTCTTTGGAGTGTTTTTTAAGGAGCCTAATTTACTTCCATAGGGGAGTCTTTCTTCTTTATCATTTCAGGCATCAGCCTCTGGGTTTAAAACACAGGAACACAATATTCCACAAGTGGTCACAACTGCACTAATAGAAAATAGGCTAGGTTATGGTTCTATAACCAACAACTCTGAAATCACAGTGGCTCATTCCATATGGCCATTTGAGGTTGGAAGGGAGCTCCATGTTGTCACTGTCGTCTTTGCTCTAGCCCCCAGGCAGATAGGACAGCCACTGTGCCCATGTTGCTGGTCATAGTGGCAGAAAGAAAAGAGCACATGGCAAAACTTATACTAGATCTTCTGTCTCAGGCTTGTTCTCCTGGAATAAGTAAGGGACACATCTGACTTCTGCTTACAATTCTTTGGCCAAAGCAAATCACATGACCAGGACTAAATTCAATAGAACAGAAAAGTCTACTTTTTTCCCTTAAGTCCAGAAAGAGAGAGAGAGAGAGACAGAGACAGAGACAGGTATATTTGTGAGTTGCCCAACATAGAATAAAATTAATCTTAATAGGAATAGTAGAGTCTTATGAACACAAAGACTCCTTCTTTTATTATTTTAAAATTGTGGCTTTTATATTTGCACTGCTGTGACACATTTGTTGGCATGAGTTACTGCACCAATGTAAGTTCCTAGTAAGATACTAAACAACTGATTCTGTAAAACTTAAAGATAGAATTTTACATTGATCATTATTAATTTCATCTTGTTTATTTCAGCTAGGTGCTTATTTCTCTGTTAGATATCCATTCTAACTTGTAGTCAGTATAACCAGCAAGTTGCTGGTGCTTTCGTTTAAATCAGCATAAAAATGTTGAAAAGGGGAGCTTTGATTGTGGAACCTAGGGGTGAGTCACTACCTGAATGAGGTTAGAGCAGGTTGACATCAAATAATCAATCAATCTTCTGTTGCCATAATTGTTTAGCTAGCTGTTTGTGAATGCACGTTAAAGGACGTAATCCAGAAAGTGAGCCCTCCTGCACTGTTGGTGGGAATGTAGCCACTCTGGAAAACAGTGTGGAGATTCCTTAAAAGTTGAAAATAGAGCTACCCTACAACCCAGCAATTGCACTACTGGGTATTTACCCCAAAGACACAAACGTAGTGATCCGAAGGGGCACGTGCACCCCAATGTTGATAGCAGCAATGTCCACAATAGCCATACTATGGAAAGAACTTAGATGTCCATAAACAGATGAATGGATAAAGAAGATGTGGTATCTATCTATCTATCTATCTATCTATCATAATGGAATATTTTGCAGCCATAAAAAACCTGAAATCTTGCCATTTGCAATGACGTGGATGGGACTAGAGGCTATTATGCTAAGCGAAATAAGTCAATCAGAGGAAGACAATTAACATATAATCTCACCGATATGAGAAATTTGAGAAACAAGACAGAAGATCATAGGGGAAGGGAGGGAAAAATGAAACAGGATGAAACCAGGGAGGGAGGCAAACCTAAGAGACTCTTAATCTCAGAAAACAAACTGAGGGTTGCTGTAGGGGAGGGGGATGAGAGGGTTGGGGTGGCTGAGTCGTGGAACTTGGGGAGGGTACGTGTTATGGTGAGTGCTGTGAATTGTCTAAGAATGATGATTCACAGACCTGTACGCCTGAAACAAATAACACATTGTATGTTAATAAAAAATATTTTTAAAAAATAAAGGACGTAATCCAGCCCATATTTTTCAACTTAAAGAAAAGATTGTTGTTTCATTTTGATATTGGGTATAACACCACACGATAACACTTAACATAGGCGATTTAATGTAAAGGGTTTGCTGCTTTTTTTTTTTTTTTTCATCCCTTGGAATTTTTATTGGTGTAAAAACACATACCTATAAATGTTTCCGAACATAAGAAAGGTAACCTAATGAGATGTTCCGGAAAATCTGTAGTTTCAATCCAGTTAGAAAGGACCTTTTATAAGGAGGCAGATTTTTCAGGGAAAACATCTTAAAAGAAGCAAAGATTCATGTGACCTTTTGACAAGCCTAGTGAGAAGCAGATCTGACATACTCTACCTTGCAGTCTGGGTGTCAGGGAATCAGTAGCGCCTTAAAAATAACTGCAACAGGATAAAGATGGGAGGAAAAAATAAACACTGTTAACAAAATAGTTTATTAAGGAAGGAAGTAAAATGAAGCACACTGAACCAGTCATGTGAGGAACAAATATAGAACAGCACATTTCCAGAGACACACTAGGAAAAAACCCAACCCAAATATACTGAAAGGAATCCAAGGATAGAATTAATAGCTAAGTGGGCTGAGATATTATCTATTGTTCAGAGGGAAGAACCTCACACAGAAGGACAAATGTTGAAAAACAGAACTGAACACTAAATTGGGGAAGAAACTGCTTTGACCAAAATATGTATATTTAGTAGCAGATC
Source organism: Enhydra lutris kenyoni (assembly GCF_002288905.1). Taxonomy (NCBI): domain Eukaryota; kingdom Metazoa; phylum Chordata; class Mammalia; order Carnivora; family Mustelidae; genus Enhydra; species Enhydra lutris. The sequence goes on along the minus strand of NW_019154088.1, from coordinate 7,126,270 downwards.
AGACTCTTCAAAATCTGAAGCGGCATGGGGAGGCCAACCATGTTTTTAAAGGAGTCATTTGGAGGAATTTTTGGAGTATGTTAGGAAGAGAGTTACCAACTTTTGTTACAGCTGCCATGAACAGATAATTTGAGAGTTTAAGAAACAGCTCTTCAGGGCCCCCCCCTCCCGGGGTGGCTCAGATGGTTAAGCGTCTGCCTTCAGCTCAGGGTATGATCCCGGGGTCCTGGGATCGAGCCTTGCATTGGGGTCCCTACTTGTGGGGAGCCTGCTTCTCCTTCTCCTCCTCCACCCACTCGTGCTCTCTTTGTTTCTCTGTCTCTCAAATTAATAAATAAAATCTTAAAAAAAAAAAAGAAAGAAAGAAAGGAAGGAAGAAACAACTGTTTATTTGACTAAGCCCTGCACTGCTCTTCTCTTTCTTGGCTGAAGTTACAGATACCCTTTAAGCCACAGGTTTAAAAGGTCATATAATTTTTTAATGTAATATTTCAAATAGATAGGGTTTTCCACACTCCATTAGACCATGGTCAGCAAACCTTATCTTTAAAGGGCCCAATAGGGGCACCTGGGTAGCTCAGTGGGTAAAAGCCTCTGCCTTTGGCTCAGGTCATGATCTCAGGGTCCTGGGATCGAGCCCTGCACGGAGCCCCGCATAGGGCTCTCCACTCAGCGGGGAGCCTGCTTCCTCCTCTCTCTGCCTGCCTCTCTGCCTACTTGTGATCTGCCTGTCAAATAAATAAATAAAATCTTTAAAATAAATAAATACATAAAGGGCCCAATAGTAAATATTTAGGCTTTGTGAACCAAACGGTCTCTGTTGCAGCTACTCAACACCGCCATCATAGCACTAAGGCAGCCATAGGTACCACATAAAGAAATGAGCGTGGCTGGGTTCCAATAAAACTTTATTGACAAGGTGGGAGACGGATTTGGCCTGTGGACTATAGTGTGTCAACCCTTATTATAGATCATTAGTTGCTTCCGGAGGGTAAAATAACTGACACCTGCTTTCTGTTCTGTTCATCCAAGATGAATTGCCCTTAGCATCAATTCTGCTGACTTTGTAATGTTCATTTGTCCTTAATGGAACAGTTGAGCTGGGCACTTTCAGAGAGTAAAATACCTTTTCTAAGATATGCTGGCTTTTTTCAGAGAGAGCTTCAATGTCTTGGACATGTGAATTAACAATTTACTTATTAGAGGTTTAAAAACACCATCTTGTCTGTATTTCAGTAAAAAGTAGTATAATTTGGGTTCTTGAACTCTGTGTTTATTGCCACTTAACTCAAGGGAATCCAAGTGTCAAAATCATGGCAACTTGACATTCAGGTAACTCTAGAGAGCTCTGGTCAATCCAGGGGTACAAAGTGAACCTTAGGACATGGTTTTGCCCTTGTGTGAGTTTACAAAACAAGCAAGTTACAGCTATCCTGTGGTTTCTCAGAATAGCCTAGAGTAGAATTTTCAAATACACAGAACCAAATGGAATTGAGTTACTCTTCTTATGTTTATGAAATGTCAGGGGCTAAAACTGTCACTAATTTTGAGCTATACTCATCATTACTTCTTTTGCATTACATATAGTATGCCTGGATTGATCAATAGGAAGAACTATTCGATCCTCTCCTGTTTTGGTGTTTACCTCTTGAAAAATCATTATTCATCAAGCTATTCAAAAGTAATGCTTTTGCTGTTTACGTGGCACTTGGCAAATTAGATTTGTCCCTACTAGCTTCCCTCTTTATGTCCTTTTTCTGAAAGGCTGCCCCTTCCCCTTTTGCTTACTCTTCTCCTTTCTTTCTTTCTTCCTTCCTTCCTTCCTTCCTTCCTTCCTTTCTTTCTTTC